>NC_084626.1:31946347-32263847 GCF_033978795.1 Nerophis ophidion
CAACACAGATAGACAGACAACATTCACACTCACATTCACACACTAGGGCCAATTTAGTGTTGCCAATCAACCTATCCCCAGGTGCATGTCTTTGGAAGTGGGAGGAAGCCGGAGTACCCGGAGGGAACCCACGCATTCACGGGGAGAACATGCAAACTCCACACAGAAAGATCCCGAGCCTGGATTTGAACCCAGGACTGCAGGAACTTCGTATTGTGAGGTAGACGCACTAACCCCTCTGCCACCGTGAAGCCCGTATTGAAATCAGCCTCCTCTTTTTTGAAAATGATGAGAGGGTAAGTGTCACTCGTGACGTCACAAGTTTGACCAGGCGGTAATACTAAGCATGCGCTAATCATTTTGGGAGGCGAGCAGGCGCATACTATATGACAAAGGCATGCGGTAAAGGTAAGCATGCGCTAATTATTTTAAAACTTCTTCTCACTCCGGCACTTACCAGAGGCATGCAGTAAAAAAAATTGAGTGTGATGTAAGCTTGGACCTTAAATCCTACTGAATAGCTCTTCATCTTCTTCCCTTTATGCCATTTTAAATTACCGGTATTGAAATCAGCCTCCTCCATTTTGAAAATGATGACAGGGTAAGTGTCACTCGTAACGTCACGAGTTTGACCAGGCAGTAATACTAAGCATCCTTTTTTTTTTTTTTTCTTTGTCATGAAAAAGGCGTGTGAATGTTGTCTGTCTATCTGTGTTGGCCCTGCGATGAGGTGGCGACTTGTCCAGGGTGTACCCCGCCTTCCGCCCGATTGTAGCTGAGATAGGCGCCAGCGCCCCCCGCGACCCCGAAAGGGAATAAGCGGTAGAAAATGGATGGATGGATGAAAAAGGGACGTTTTTGTCATGAAAAAGGGACGTTTTTGTGGTTGGTGCACTAATTGTAAGAGTATATTGTGTTTTTTATGTGGATTTAATAAAAATGAATAAAATATTCTTCTTCAATGCCGCGGCCCGGTGGTTTGGAGACATCTGCTTTAGTAAACATTGCAGTGCGTGCTACGTCATAATTTCATGTCAGCATGCGGGTCAGATTGCGGGTCAGATTGCGGGTCAGATTTCGTTCACATTAGAAATCGCATTTTTTTTGGTAATATGAACGGCCCCTAAAAAAAAATCGGATTTTACAAAAAATCTGAATTGGGCATCCAACCCTGCAGTATGAACTACTCCTTAGGAAAAGACAGAATAGGTACTTTATGTATCCAACAACGGATAAATTATGGCCTTGTTCACACTGCTGGTCAATTCTAGATTTTTTATTCATATGCGATGTTTTCGCCCTGCGATGAGATGGTAACTTGTCCAGGGTGTACACCGCCTTTCGCCCGGATGCAGCTGAGATAGGCACCAGCGACTCCCCACGACCCCCCAAAAAGTACAAGCGGTAGAAAATGGATGGAAGTTAATGTGAACAATGCAATTCCAAATTTTTTTATATCCAACTCAGACCTCTTTTATATGTGTATATAAATAGGATATAGATCAGGGGTAGGGAACCTACGGCTCGAGAGCCAGATGCGGCTCTTTTGATGACTGCATCTGGCTCGCAGATAAATCTTAGCTGACATTGCTTAACACGATAAGTAATTGATAATTCCGCTGGTAATCACAGTGTTAAAAATAAGGTTCAAATTATAAAACATTCTCATGCATTTTAATCCAACCATCCGTTTTTTTATCACATTCACATATTTATTATTGGTTAACTTTTAGAATAACAATGATATTAAAAAGAATAAGAGACTTATTATACTCTAAAAATGTTGGTCTTACTTAAAAATGCACGCATTTAGTTGTATTCAGTATTAAAGGGGAACATTATCACCAGACCGATGTAAGTGTCAATATATACCTTGATGTTGCAGAACAAAGACCATATATTTTTTCAACCGATTTCCGAACTCTAAATGGGTGAATTTTGGCGAATTTAACGTGTTTCTGTTTATCCCTTTCTGAGCGACGGCGTCAGAACGTGACGTCACATCGGTATTCAACGCCATTTTTCCCTACCACATCACACGCATCGAGTCAAATTAGCTCTGTTATTTTCCGTTTTTTCAACTATTTTCCGATACTTTGGAGACGTCATGCCTCGTCGGTGTGTTGTCGGAGGGTGTAACAACACGATCAGGGACGGATGAATGTGCATCGATTAGCACGGCATGCTAATCGATGCTAACATGCTATTTAGGCTAGTTGTGTACATATTGCAGCATTATGCCTCATTTGTAGCTATATTTACATCCAGCCTTTCCCTCCATCCACATTTAATGCCAAACAAACAAATGCCAGTCGACGGATTTAAGTTGCTCTAGTGTCAAGAGATGCGAAAGTCCCTCGTTTGGTTTTTACCGGCGATGCTACGACAGAGATGGCACAGAGATGGCAAGAATGTCTGGATATCCTGCGACACTTAAAGCAGATGCATTCCCAACGATAAAGTCAACGAAATCACAAAGGTGAGTGTTGTTGATTTTATGCTAATCAGACATATTTGGTCGCGGCATGACTGCCAGCTAATTGGAGCTAACATGCTATTTGGGCTACATGTATGTACATTTGAAACTATATTTATATCCAGCGTTTCCCTCCAGCCACATTTAATGCCAAACAAAAACTTACCAATCGACAGATTTAAGTTGATCCAGTGTCAATGCGAAAGTCCTGATCGGTTGGTCCGCACATTTTACCGCCGATGCTAAGACAGACATGCATGGCCGAATAACATCAATAGCTATTCTCTCAATAGCTTCAGTTTCTTCTTTAATTTCGTTTTCGCTATCTGCCTCCACACTCCAACCATCTGTTTCAATACATGCGTAAGATGTTGAATCAGCTGAAATCCGAGTCTGAATCCGAGCTAATGTCGCTATATCTTGCTGTGCTATTCGCCATTGTTTGTATTGGAATCGCTATGTGACGTCACGGGGAAATGGACAGTGGCTTAGGCAAATAGCGAAAATCAAGCACTGTAAAGCTTTTTTTAGGGATATTCCGGGACGGGTAACATTTTGAAAAAAACTTCAAAAAATTAAATAAGCCACTGGGAACTGATTTTTATTGGTTTTAACCCTTCTGAAATTGTGATAATGTTCCCCTTTCAAAAATATTAAATGGCTCTCACGGAAATGCATTTTTAAATATTTGGCTTTCACGGCTCCCTCAGCCAAAAAGGTTCCTGACCCCTGATATAGATGGAACGCGCGTGCAGTGTGAACGCTCCCAAACTTTGGTCGCATTCATCCGACCAATACATCATTAAAAAGCGATAAACACATAATTAGACATTTGCAAAATGAATAGTTGACAAATTAGGAGAAAAAAAGGTAAAAATAACAAGTTCTAGGACCTCACGTCAATGTTCTGCCCCTCATGTCTCCGACTGCTCACCGACACGCTCTTCGGAGAAGACGTGAGAGTAAAATGTCCTACAATTGCCAGAGCCAAAATACTTGCCCTCTTCCTTCTTAATCTTCGACGCACAATAATTCAGTTCACAAAACGTTGACTTTAATTGCACAAAACCCTTGACATTGCCACATACGCCTACAGACTGAAACTGAATAGAATTAAGGCCAGGTTTTACCTGGAAATATGTGATGCATTACATTGTAATTGTGTTGTATGCATGTTTCGAAATAAGCTGAACTGAATTGAAATGTTTACTTCCGCAAACACATGCTGCATGTAGGTCAGATTGCGTTCACATCAGACATTGCATTTTTTTGTACCCTAAATGCACACTTCAATCAATCAATCAATGTTTACTTATATAGCCCTAAATTACTAGTGTCTCAAAGGGCTGCACAAACCACAACACAAACCACTATGACATCCTCGGTAGGCCCACATAAGGGCAAGGAAAACTCACACCCAGTTGGACGTCGGTGACAATGATGACTATGAGAACCTTGGAGAGGACAAAAGCAATGGATGTCGAGCTGGTCTAACATGATACTGTGAAAGTTCAATCCATAATGGATCCAGCACAGCCGCGAGAGTCCAATCCAAAGCGGATCCAACACAGCAGCAAGAGTCCCGTTCACAGCGGAGCCAGCAGGAAACCATCCCAAGCGGAGGTGGCTCAGCAGCGCAGAGATGTCCCCAGCCGATACACAGGCAAGCAGTACATGGCCACCGGATCGGACCGGACCCCCTCCACAAGGGAGAGTGGGACATAGAAGAAAAAGAAAAGAAACGGCAGATCAACTGGTCTAAATAGGGAGTCTATTTAAAGGCTAGAGTATACAAATGAGTTTTAAGGTGAGATTTAAATGCTTCTACTGAGGTGGCATCTCGAACTGTTATCTGGAGGGCACTCCAGAGTACTGGAGCCCGAATGGAAAACGCTCTATAGCCCGCAGACTTGTTTTGGGCTTTGGGAATCACTAATAAGCCGGAGTCCTTTGAACGCAGATTTTTTGCCGGGACATATGGTACAATACAATCGGCAAGATAGGATGGAGCTAGAACGTGTAATATTTTATACGTAAGTAGTAAAACCTTAAAGTCACATCTTAAGTGCACAGGAAGCCAGTGCAGGTGAGCCAGTACAGGCGTAATGTGATCAAACTTTCTTGTTCTTGTCAAAAGTCTAGCAGCCGCATTTTGTACCAACTGTAATCTTTTAATGCTAGACATGGGGAGACCCAATAATAATACGTTACAGTAGTCGAGGCGAGACGTAACAAACGCATGGATAATGATCTCACCGTCTTTAGTGGACAGAATGGAGCGAATTTTAGCGATATTACGGAGATGAAAGAAGGCCGTTTTAGTAACGCTTTTAATGTGTGCCTCAAAGGAGAGAGTTGGGTCAAAGATAATACTCAGATTCTTTACCAAGTCGCCTTGTTTAATTGTTTGGTTGTATTATTAAATAGAGGTCGGTGTCTAGCAGGACCCATAATCAGCATTTCCGTTCTTTTGGCGTTGAGTTGCAAAAAGTTAGTGGACATCCATTGTTTAATTTCATTAAGACACGCCTCCAGCTGACTACAGTCCGGCGTGTTGGTCAGCTTTAGGGGCATGTAGAGTTGGGTGTCACCAGCATAACAGTGAAACCTAACACCGTATTTGCATATGATGTCACCTAGCGGCAGCATGTAGATGCTGAAGAGTGCAGGGCCAAGGACCGAACCCTGGGGAACTCCACACGTTACCTTAACGTATTCCGAGGTCACATTGTTATGGGAGACACACTGCATCCTATCAGTAAGATAAGAGTTAAACCAAGACAGGGCTAAGTCTGACATACCAATTTGTGTTTTGATAGGTTCTAATAAAATATTCTGATCGACGGTATCGAAAGCAGTGCCGAGATCGAGGAGCAGCAACATAGATGACGCATCAGAATCCATTGTTAGCAATAGATCATTAGTCATTTTTGCGAGGGCTGTCTCCATAGATTGAGTTGCCCTGAAACCGGATTGAAATGTTTCACATAGATTGTTAGACGCTAAGTGTTCATTTAACTGCCCCGCAACAATTTTTTCGAGGATTTTTGAAATAAAGGGAAGGTGGCACTAATTACTGTATCAGGATACTGTATTATAAGGCGCTCTAAAAAAACTATTTTCTCAAAACTCGACAGTCAGATCGTCGTACTGTGCTCTACAAATGTCAATTTGGAGGGGAATATATATCTTAATTAGATTATCCAGAGAATAGTGCTCGATACCGTGGTAGAGCGCAATATATATCACAAGTCTACTTCATCTCTACAGAACTGTTTCATGAGGGGTTCCCTCAATCATCAGGAGATTTTACGACGATCCGAAATGGAAAAATTCAGCATCGACTACTCCACGAAGAACATTCCCATACCAGCGCAGAATGACTACAGGCTAAGGCTCATAGAAAAGACAGAATATTTCCTAAGAAGGAAGCGGTGGGAAGAAAACTTTTTCCTTCACCCTGAATCAAAAGGAACACAAAAGGAAACTTACGTATTCAAATCTACCAAGAACCCACCCACAGTTGAGGAACTAAAAGATTTTGAGAACGACATGCTCAAAATGATACAATCAGTCAAATTCAAGCCATTCCTCATCAAGCTGAAAAGAGCGCATTAAGAAAGTAAGCAATGAAAGTAATGCAATTTTTTTGTAGTCTCCTTTTATTTAGAAAAGTATAGAAAAGGACAAAAATACATTTTGCTACCGTTACCAAAATATTGGTATCGGGAAAAATGTAGTTTGGAGAAAGTGAGATATTAAACACGGACCTACAGTACATGAAAGTATGGCTGATTAGATATCACATTGTACATTTTGATTTTGTAATATAAACGACATGAATAGTTTGAATTTGAGCCAAAACATTCAAATTGGACATTTTACCTGCAGTAGTAGTAGCAATACAGATACAGATACTAAATAAAGTCCACAAAAAAAATAGTAAAACACATGAAAACAAGAAGGAAAGCTCAAGAACACAAATGAAGGATACAGAAGAGCACAGAGCTTTAGGTTTGTGCATTTAGACGCGAGTGTGCACGCAGTCTTGGATGCCTCTGATCGTTTTTGTTCTTTTTTGGTTTCTGATTTTTTAAAGGGGAACATTATCACAATTTCAAAAGGGTTAAAAACAATAAAAATCAGTTCCCAGTTGCTTGTTGTATTTTTTGATTTTTTTTTTTCCAAATTTTACCGGTCCCAGAATATCCCTAAATAAAGCTTTAAAGTGCCTTATTTCCGCTATCTTCGAAACCACTGTCCATTTCCCTGTGACGTCATACAGGGCTGCCAATACAAACAACATGGCGGTTACCACAGCAAGATATAGCAACATTAGCTTGGATTGAGACTCGGATTTCAGTGGCTTAAGCGATTCAACAGATTACGCATGTATTGAAACAGATGGTCGGAGTATGGAGGCAGATAGCGAAAACGAATTTGAAGAAGAAATTGAAGTTATTGAGCGAATAGCTATTGACGCTATTCGGCCATAGCGTTGGTGTACCTAATGAAGTGGCCCATAGCATGGCTGCCTTATTAGCATCGCCGGTAAAATGTGCGGACCAAACGATCAGGACTTTCGCATCTTGTGACACTGGAGCAACTTAAATCTGTCAATTGGTAAGTGTTTGTTTTGCATTAAATGTGGGTATTTAGTTTCAAATGTACATACAGCTAGCGTAAATATCATGTTAACATCGATTAGCGTAGCACGTTAGCATTGATTAGCTGGCAGTCATGCCGTGACCAGATATTTCTGATTAGCACATAAGTCAACAACATCAGCTAAACTCACTTTTGTGATTTTGTTGACTTAATTGTTGCAAATGCATCTGCAGGTTATCCATACATCTCTGTGCCATGTCAGTCTTAGCATCGCCGGTAAAATGTGTAGACACTCTGGTACATTCAATGGGGGTCTGGCGGAAGATTTCTTGCCAGTGGTGCAACTTGAATCCCTCCCTGTTAGTGTTGTTACACCCTCCGACAACACACCGACGAGGCATGATGTCTCCAAGGTTCCAAAAAATAGTCGAAAAAACGGAAAATAACAGAGCTAAGACCCGGTGTTTGTAATGTGAAAATGAATATGGCCGGTGTATTACCTCGGTGATGTCACGTTCTGACGTCATCGCTGAAAGACCGATAAACAGAAAGGCGTTTAATTTGCCAAAATTCACCCATTCAGAGTTCAGAAATCGGTTAAAAAAATACATGGTCTTTTTTCTGCAACATCAAGGTATATATTGACGCTTGCATAGGTTTGGTGATAATGTTCCCCTTTAACAGTGGGCCATTTGGGACATCACAGATTGACGGATGTACTAAAGTGGGCACTTCCACCATGCACCCAGGAAAATTTCACCCTTGCTGCTTTATAAGCGACTCGGATGTCTACTGTCAGTACTCACACATTGAACTAAGCCTCTAAAAAATGTTTTTTCGGTGAGAAGAAGGTTCGCTTTGTTTACTTTCCTAAAAATGCCCACACAGTGGAACAAAAAAGTATTTAGTCCGCCACAGATAGTGCAAGTTCTCCCACTTAAAATGATGACAGAGGTCTGTCATTTTCATCATAGGTACACTTCAACTGTGAGAGACAGAATGTGAAAAAAAAAATCCAGGAATTCACATTGTAGGAATTTTTAAGAATTTATTTGTAAATTATGGTGGAAAATAAGTATTTGGTCAACCATTCAAAGCTCTCACTGATGGAAGGAGGTTTTGGCTCAAAATCTCACAATACATGGCCCCATTCATTCTTTCCTTAACACGGATCAATCGTCCTGTCCCCTTAGCAGAAAAACATTCCCCAAAGCATGATATTTCCCCCCCCATGCTTCACAGTAGGTAGGGTGTTCTTGGGATGCAACTCAGTATTCTTCTTCCTCCAAACACGACGAGTAGAGTTTATACCAAAATGGATACATGGATGATACAGCAGAGGATTGGGAGAATGTCATGTGGTCAGATGAAACCAAAATAGAACTTTTTGGTATAAACTCAACTCGTCGTGTTTGGGGGAAGAAGAATACTGAGTTGCATCCCAAGAACACCACACCTACTGTGAAGCTTGGGGGTGGAAACATTATGCTTTGGGGCTGTTTTTCTGCTAAGGGGACAGGACGATTGATCCGTGTTAAGGAAAGAATGAATGGGGCCATGTATCGTGAGATTTTGAGCCAAAACCTCCTTCCATCAGTGAGAGCTTTGAATGGTTGACCAAATACTTATTTTCCACCATCATTTACAAATACATTATTTAAAATTCTTACAATGTGAATTCCTAAAAAAACATTTTCACATTCTGTCCCTCAGAGTTGAAAATTACAGACCTCTGTCATCATTTTAAGTGGGAGAACTTGCACAATCGGTGGCTGACTAAATACTTTTTTTGCCCCACTGCAGATGTAAAAACCCTCATTGTACTAACTTTTGTGTGCGAACTTGGTCTCAGTGGACAAACTTTTCAACTCCCCATTGTGTCCCCGGCAGCACATTCATTCTGATCGAATTTATCAATCTCCGGTACTGATTCTGTGTTCAGCGCTACTTTATACTGTATGTGTTTTTAAAGTCATTCTACATATTTTTTCTAAATTTACCTTCTCAAAATGAGTCACAAGAAAGCAATGGACAAGCGGTGTGTGGGTTGAAACATTCAGGAAGTATCCACAGCGACACCGTCGTATTCCCCTACCTGCTGTTCGCCAAGAAGATAACAGACACGATAAAGTGTATTTTTTGTTGTTCTCTAATCATTGTAGCGACCTAGCTGTAAAAGTTAAGGAGTCTTGGTTTCAAACTGTGAGTGCACCACTGGGCAAGTGAAAATGTGTGTGTGTATGTGTGTGTGTGTGTGTGTGTGTGTGTGTGTGTGTGTGTGTGTGTTTGTGTGTGCGAGTGTGTGTGTGTGTGTGCGTGTCGGCAGGGCAGATGCAAATTAACACAGAAAAGCTAGTTTGTTTTCACTATTGTTTTAGAATTAAAGTTTATCTATATTAGACTTAGACAAACTCTAATGATCCAAAAGGGAAATTGTTCCACACAGTAGCTCAGTTACAATGAAGGAAAGTGTAAGGATGGAAAGGATAATGCAGGTATAAGTAGACTAAATATCGCGATATAAAATACAACATATATACGTAATATTTACATAATATGTGTAAAGTACCTTATTTTTTTTAATTGCCGCCGGGGCGCTAATTAATTTAAAACCTCTTCTCACTCCTGCGCTTACCAAAGGCATGCGGTAAAAGTAAGCATGCGCTAATTATTTTAAAAACTTCTTCTCACTCCGGCACTTACCAAAGGTATGCAGTAAACATTTGAGTGTGATGTAAGCTTGGACCTTAAATCCTACTGAATAGCTCTTAATCGTTTTCCCTTTATGCGATTTCAAATTACCGGTATTGAAATCAGCCTCCTCCATTTTGAAAATGATGACAGGGGAAGTGTCACTCATGACGTCACGAGTTTGACCAGGCGGTAATACTAAGCATGCGCTAATTATTTTGGGAAGCGAGTTTGACCCGGCAGTAATTCAAGGAAATACGGTATATTATATATACTGATATATTATATTATGTCTATATCATATTTACAATATATAACAAACATTACCACCTTATATTAGTTTGCTGTACATAATTGTATAGTGCTTAATATTGTGCTAAAGATGTAACAACGAGGTCGAATTTTACTACGCGGATCATTACCCAAGATGCAGCAGGAACTCCGGAGGCAAGGTGCAGGTGAGACCGTGATTTATTGTCCATGAAACATGCAAAAATACAAAAAAAGACAGAAAAGCGTGCCGATAGTGTCGGAGCTACGGCAAAGCTTAGCACAGGAACAGGAATCAAAGATCGTAGAAATACTCAATGTAACGTATTGCATGGAATCAAATAGCAGAGGTCATCACAGTTGCGTAGTGCAAACGAGAAAGCCAGACTGAATGTGGCGAAAAAACGTGAATAAGTAGCACTTTGATTAGTGCCTGGCAGCAGGTGAGCGTCCTGGACACTAATCAGAGGCAGGTGAAATTAATCAGCAGCCATGGTAACCAAAACACAGAAACTCAAGGGTGCTGAAAACGGAACTGAGGGAGTGAAAACTAAACAAAACATGATCTGGGCAACGGATCATGAAAGAAGTTGTACAAACTTCTACTAAAATATGGACTCGTTTCAAGGCTGGAACCCATTTTTCATATTTACATTGTTTTTCATGGAAGATTTTGATTCAGAATACAAACTTTTCTATGTACAAATTGTTGATGCGGCACAGATTCAGATGATGTTTTACATATTTGAATTGACAAAGGCCAAAAGTCCTCTCACCTCAAGTTGAGCCGGCTTATTTTAGAGAAGAATATGTAGGTGAGCGCTGGACCTAAATCAATGCATTTCCATATCACGATTTGAGAGACAGCTCCCTCTGGTGGAGAGATATGAGAGCAACAACCAACTCCATTATTCTATTAATCATATGTGTAAATTTGAGTGTTTTTGGTTACACTATCCTACAAAACACAAAACCAGCAAAGTTGGCATGTTGTGTAAATCGTAAATAAAAACAGAATACAATGATTCACAAATCCTTTTCAACTTATATTCAATTGAATAGACTGCAAGGACAAGATACTTAACGTTCAAACTGGAAAACGTTGTTATTTTTTTGCATATATTAGCTCATTCCGAATTTTATACCTGCAACATGTTTCAAAAAAGCTAGCAAAGGTAGCAAAAAGACGGAGAAAGATGAAGAATGCTCATCAAACACTTATTTGGAACATCTCATAGGTGAACAGGCTAATTGGGAACAGGTGGGTGCCATAATTGGGTATAAAAGTAGCTTCCATGATATGGTTCTTTCACAAACAAGGATGGGGCAAGGGTCACCACTTTGTGAACAAATGCGTGAGCAAATTGTCGAACAATTCAAGAACAACATTTCTCAACGAGCTATTGCAAGGAGTTTAGGGATTTCACCATCTACGGTCCGTAATTTTGTTAGAAGGTTATGAGAATCTGGAGAAATCCCTACACGTAAGCAATGATTTTAGGGACCTTTGTTCCCTCAGGCAGTACAGCATCAAAAAGGGACATCAGTGTGTAAAGGATATCACCACATTGGAAGAAACACTTCAGAAAACCACTGTCAGTAACTACAGTTTGTCGCTACCGTCGCGATCGGGTTGCATGGTGATGCGGGATTTTGTTCTCCCAGGATGCAAAAGACGAATCCAGACAGGACTGGATTTAATAGTAAAAATAACACAAAACAGGTGCAAAACCGAAAACAAACCGACTGATTAAGGTGCCGAGCGCACCGGAAGCTAAAGCTACACAGACTAGGATCACTAGCAGGGGGCTAGGAGACAAGCAAACACTTACGAGATAGTTGCATGACGCAAAGTAAAGAAGCAAGCTGACTAAAAGGAAAAGGCAGGATTACATAATGTCAGTGATTACAAAACAGTTGCACGTCCGGAAAACAAGCGGCAGGTTAAAATAATAAGTAACTATGGTAACCAACTCAGAGATGCACAAACAACAACCGAAGGAGTCCAAAACCAACAGAAAACACAATTGATTCGTAATTCCAGAACATTTTTCCACTTTGCATCAGTCCATCTTAGATAAGCTCGGTCCAAGCGAAGTCGGTGGGGTTTCTGGATGTTGTTGATAGATGGCTTTGGCTTTGCATAGCATAGTTTTAAGTTGCACTTACAGTTGTAGCTGTTATAATCCGCTGCCCGGATCATATCCTAAGATGGACTGATGCAAAGTGGAAAAATGTTCTGTGTTCTGAGGAGTCCACATTTCAAATTGTTTTTGGAAACTGTGGATGTCATGTTCTCTGGAACAAAGAGGAAAAGAACCATCCGGATTGCTATTGGCGCAAAGTTCCAAAGCCACCATCTGTGATGGTATGGGGGTGTATTAGTGCCCAAGGCATGGCCAATTTACACATCTGTGAAGGCACCATTAATCCTGAAAGGTACATACAGGTTTTGCCATACAAGCAACGTTATCATTGACGCCCCTGCTTATTTCACCAGACAATGCCATTTATAGTAAAAGAGGCGGGTACTAGACTGGCATGTCTGTAGTCCAGACCTGGTTCCCGTCGAAAATGTGTGGCGCATTATGTAGCCTAAAATACGACAACGGAGATCCTGGACTGTTGAACAACTTAAGCTGTACATCAAGCAAGAATGTGAAAGAATTCCATCTGAAAAGCTTCAAAAATTGGTCTCCTCAGTTCCCAAATGTCTACTGAGTGTTGTTAAAAGGAAAGGCCATGTAACACAGTAGTAAAAATGCCACTGTGCCAACTTTTTGCTGCCAAAAATTAAGTTTCTCAGTTAGAACATGAAACATCTTGTCTTTTATAGTCTATTCAATTGAATATAAGTTGAAAAGGATTTGCAAATCATTGTATTCTGTTTTTATTTAAGAATTACACAACAAACCAATTTTACTGGTTTTGGGTTTGGTAATGTAATTTACGGATGACCATCAGCTGGGATAGGCTATAGCTCACTTGTGACCAAACAGTAAAAAATGATTGCATTATTTGATTACAGTCAATTGCCATATATTAAACAAGTATTACAATTAGAGTACTGAACACAAAAGTGATTGCAACAAGCCCGACAAGTATGCAGCAGAATTTCGTAAAGCTCATCGGCTCCAAACCTCACCAAGTACCATTTATTTCAGAATAAAAAAAAATCATATTTATATCAAGTGACTACTAAGAAAAATACAAATGAAGAAAAAAACCTAGTAACTCAGTTGATGTAGCTGCTGGGAGCCATGTAACCCACACTAATGTAAAATGACAGAACACTAATTGCTTTTTTGCCTCAACAATTTTCAGATTGCAACGTACTCAAAGATCAAACTCTTCTGCTTGTTGAATAGGTTATTTTTTTCCGAGTACAAAAGACCCTGGGGGCAGTGAAATGTTGGACTTCCTGCACAATTAATCAAATCCAAGTGAATTCCAAAAACACAATGTAGTAGAAATTATGTAGAATTTATAAAGCATTAATTGCTTTGATACTATCCTTGTACTGGTCACAGTGCCTCGGTGGTGTTGGGGACCACGTTTCCTGGTTGTGGCTCAGAGTCGGGGATGGGTTCCCTGTTTGAATGACGCACTATGTAAAGAAATAAGATGGCATGAACGGTACAAATAAAGTGAACAATAAAGCCGTAAACAAAGAATACAACGCCCCAATCTGGCCTCTCTCCAGGTTCCTGTTTCTACCAGTGACAAAGGTGAATGCAAGTCATTAAAGGGGAACATTATCCCAATTTCAGAAGGGTTAAAACCAATAAAAATCAGTTTCCAGTGGATTATTTTATTTTTCGAAGTTTTTTTCAAAATTTTACCCATCCCGGAATATCCCTAAAAAAGCTTTAAAGTGCCTGATTTTCGTTATCTGTGAAGCCAACATCCATTTTCCTGAGACGTTATCCAGTGATGCCAATACGGATAGCACAGCAAGATATAGCGACATTAGCTCGGATTCAGACTCGGATTTCAGCGGCTTAAGCGATTCAACAGATTACGCTTGTATTGAAACGGATGGTTGGAGTATCAAGGCAGATAGCGAAAACGAAACTGAAGAAGAAACTGAAACTATTGAGCGAATAGCTATTGACGCTATTCGGCCATGTCTGCCTTAGCATCGCCGGTGAAATGTGCAGACCAACGATCAGAAGTTTCGCATCTTGTGACACTAGATCAACTTAAATCCGTCTATTGGTAAGTGTTTGTTTGGCATTAAATGTGGATGGAGGGAAACGCTGGATGAAAATATAGTTTCAAATGTGCATACAGCTAGCCTAAATAGCATGTTAGCATCGATTAGCTGGCAGTCATGCCGCGACCAAATATGTCTGATTAGCACATAAGTCAATAACATCAACAAAACTCACCTTTGTGATTTCGTTGACTTTATCGTTGGATATACATTTGCAGGTTATCCATACATCTCTGTGCCATGTCTGCCTTAGCATCGCCGGTGAAATGTGCAGACCAACGATCAGAAGTTACGCATCTTGTGACACTGGATCAACTTCAATCCGTCTATTGGTAAGTGTTTGTTTGGCATTAAATGTGGGTGGAGGGAAACGCTGGATGAAAATATAGTTTCAAATGTACATACAGCTAGCCTAAATAGCATGTTAGCATCGATTAGCTGGCAGTCATGCCGCGACCAAATATGTCTGATTAGCACATAAGTCAATAACATCAACAAAACTGACCTTTGTGATTTTGTTGACTTTATCGTTGGAAATGCATCTGCAGGTTATCCATACATCTCTGTGCCATGTCTGCCTTAGCATCGCCGGTAAAATGTGCAGACACTCCGGCACATTCGACGGGGGTCTGGCGGCAGATTTCTTTGACTTTATCGTTGGAAATGCATCTGCTTTGAGTGTCGCAGGATATCCACACAATCTTGCCATCTCTGTAGTAGCATAGCTTTCGTTGGTAAAGTGTGCGGAACAAACGACTGAACATTTCATCGGCTTTCCCTACACCCTTGTATTTTGAACAAATTTCATCCAATTTCTTGCCACTTTCGCATCTTTGGGCCAGTGGTGCAACTTGAATCCCTCCCTGTCAGTGTTGTTACACCCTCCGACAACACACCGACGAGGCATGATGTCTCGAAGGTTCCAGAAAATAGTCGAAAAAACGGAATATAACAGAGCTGAGAGCTGGTGTCTGTAATGTGTTTGAGAAAATGGCGGCTTTATTACCTAGGTGATGTCACGTTCTGACATCATCGCTCCGAGGGCGATAAATAGAAAGGCGTTTAATTCGCCAAAATTCACCCATTTAGAGTTCGGAAATCGGTTAAAAAAATATATGGTCTTTTTTCCGCAACATCAAGGTATATATTGACGCTTGCATAGGTCTGGTGATAATGTTCCCCTTTAAATACTTCTTCTTAAGTAAATCACACAACCACACCCGTGTGACCTGACTCTCACCTAAAAGCCTTGATTCTGGCTTCGGAGACCTGCTCGGTGGCCAGACAACATTCACACTCACATTCAACCACTAAGGCCAATTTAGTGTTGCCAATCAACCTATCCCCAGGTGCATGTCTCTGGATGTGGGAGGAAGCCGGAGTACCCAGAGGGAACCCACGCAGTCACGCATTCTGGGAAAAACAGGAAGTGTTCCTGGATCTTTCTCTTTGGATGGTGAGGCTGTTTCACATCGTTTATATTTCTGGTTGTGAAAACTAGATTTGTCAACAGCAAACATATGGTAGTGTGGTATGTATGGTGGTGACGATTCGATGGTTTGTCGGTTGTCATTAAATCCAGTGATTTCTGGTCCTGATTTTCTGATTGTCCAGGCTGCAATTGAATTATGGATTTAGTCAAGTCCTCCCTACACAGCTCTAGCTGAATCTGATCCTGATTTATGATATTCGTGTTCCGGCGACTTGTCCAGGGTGTACCCCGCCAACCGTCCGAATGCAGTTGAGATAGGCTCCAGCACCCCTCGAGACACCAAAAAGGGACAAGCCGTAGAAAAAGGATGGATGGATGGATGGGTGTTCTGTGGTTATGGCTGACTCTGTTCCTTAAAGGCCTACTGAAATGAGATGTTCTTATTTAAACGGGGATAGCAGGTCCATTTTATGTGTCATACTTGATCATTTCGCGATATTGCCATATTTTTGCTGAAAGGATTTAGTAGAGAACATCGACGATAAAGTTAGCAACTTTTGCTTGCTAACAGAAAAGCCCTGCCTCTACTGGAAGTCGCAGACGATGGCGTCACATGTTGATGGCTCCTCATATAGTCACATTGTTTTTAATGTGAGCCTCCAACAAAAAGTGCTATTCGGACCGAGAAAATGACAATTTCCCCATTAATTTGAGCGAGGATGAAAGATTTATGTTTGAGGATATTGATAGTGACTGACTAGAAAAAAAAAATAAATAAATAAAAATAAGTACAAAAAAAAACCGCGATTGCATTGGGACGGATTCCGATGTTTTTAGAGACATTTACTGGGATGATTCTGGGAAATCCCTTATCTTTCTATTGTGTTGCTAGTGTTTTAGTGAGTTAAATAGTACCTGATAGTCGGAGGTGTGTCTCCACGGGTGTCTTGACGCTAGTGTCTCAAGGGAGTCGACCGCAGCTATGGATGACACAAGCTCAGCTTTTCTCCGGTAAGAAGCGACTTTTTACCACAATTTTCTCACCGAAACCTGCTGGTTGACAGTCCGTCGTGATTCATGTTTGCTTGACCGCTCTGATCCATAGTAAAGTTTCACCTCCAGGAATTTCAAACAAGGAATCCCCATGTGTTTCTGTGGCTAAAGGCTAAAGATTCCCAACTCCATCTTTCTACTGTGACTTCTCCATTATTAATTCAACACATTGCAAAACTTTCAGCAACACAGATCTCCAAAATACTGTGTAATTATGCCGTTAAAGCAGATGACTTTTAGCTGTGTGTGTGCCCAGCGGACATACTTCCTAAAAACCCGTGACGTCTTGTGTACACGTCATCATTACACGACGTTTTCAAGAAAAAATTCCCTGGAAATTCAAAATTGTAATTTAGTAAACTAAAAAGGCCGTATTGGCATGTGTTGCAATGTTAATATTTCATCTTTGATGTATAAACTATCAGACTGCGTGGTGGGTAGTAGTGGGTTTCAGTAGGCCTTTAACAGCCATCAACATCCTGTACAGCCCAGCATAGTCATATTTACAGTGGGGCAAAAAAGTACCAAAAAGTTCTATTTTGGTTTCATCTGACCACATGACATTCTCCCAATCCTCTGCTGTATCATCCATGTATCCATTTTGGTATAAACTCAACTCGTTGTGTTTGGAGGAAGAAGGATACTGAGTTGCATCCCAAGAACACCATAACTACTGTAAAGCATGGGGGTGGAAACATCATGCTTTGGGGCTGTTTTTCTGCTAAAGGGACAGGACGATTGATCTGTGTTAGGGGAAGAATGAATGGGGCCATGTATCGTGAGATTTTGAGCCAAAACCTCCTTCCATTAGTGAGAGCTTTGAATGGTTGACCAAATACTTATTTTCTACCATCATTTACAAATAAATTATTTAAAATTCCTACAATGTGAAATCGTGGATTTTTTTCTACATTCTGTCTCTCACAGTTGAAGTGTACCTATGATGAAAATTACAGACCTCTGTCATTATTTTAAGTGGGAGAACTTGCACAATCGGTGGCTGACTAAATACTTTTTTGCCCCACTGTACGTGCAGTCCCTCATCCCTCCTGTGGATCATGTCTAGCACCGTCATGGCTTTCACTTGAACCTTCACAACAGCTATATTGCAGTCCTGTACACCAGGCCCCGGATGATCATTTGAGCCCAAGTAATTGTCCTTTTATCTTTTTGATGTTATTGCATTGAGTTTTGCATTTCTTAAGGTAATCTGAGTTTAATTATTTCTCTCCTGCTGAGTAACTTTGCCTCTTCTCCCTCCATACCATTTTCTCATTTAACAGGCTTTTTTTTTGCAGCTAACCCTGCTAAATTATCCTCTGCTTGCCTAAGAGCAAATGAACGTAAAGCACAGGAGGATTTTGTGCTCCACGTTCATGTTTGTCAGCAGTGATTGCTACACAGTCTTCCATAGGCCCTCCTGACGACATCAGCCTATCCGCAGCTGTAGCCCGTTAGCGCTAATTAAATGCAACGACAAAGTTGTACCACAACAATGAATTACCACACAACACCTCCACCCAACTCTTCTTTATATAGATAGTTTTCTTTTGATTCCTCAATCAATAGAATGCGGAGACAGGTGTATACAGGGCTTTCCACAATGTAGCCTACCAATATGGGAACCATATTGGTAGGCTTTGTGTGTAAACACACTCAATGTTTCTGATCATTCATCCAGTTATAGAGGTATGTGATTGTCAACTGCCACAATCTGGGTGGGAGAAACCTCCTTGCCAAACTCCCGATTTTCTCGGGAGAGCCAAGAATTTCAGTGCCCGCTCACGAAATTCTCTCGGAGTCTCCATTCTCACAAATTTTTCCCGATTTTCCACCCAGACAACAAAATTACTACAGCACCGTTCATGGCCGCGCAATAATAACGGGTTACACCTCGAAGTCAAGCGCGGCAATCAGAAGAGAAGAAGAAGAAACAAAGGACGAGACACCATGTCTCAGACACGTCCGTGTTTTTCAGCAGTGATTGCTACACAGTCCTCCATAGGTCCTCCTGACAGCATCGGGCTACCCGCAGCTGCAGCTCGTTAGCACTAATTAAATGCAACGACAAAGTTGCACAACACCAATGAATTACCACGCCAACACCTCCACCCAACTCTTCTTTATATAGATAGTTTGCTTTTGATTCCTCAATCAATAGAATGCAGAGACAGGTGTATACAGGGCTTTCCACAATGGTGCCTACCAATTGGTAGGCTTTGTTTGTAAACGCACTCAATGTTTCTGATCATTCATTCAGTTATAGAGGTGCGTCATTGTCAACTGCCACAATCTGGGTGGGAGAAACCTCCTTGCCAAACTCCTGATTTTCTCTGGAGAGTCACGAATTTCAGTGCCTGCTCCCGAAATGCTCTCGGGGTCTCCATTCTCACAAATTGTTCCCGATTTTCCACTCGGACAACAAAATTACTACAGCACCGTTCATGGCCGCGCAATAAAAACGGGTTGCACCTCGAAGTCAAGCGCGGCAATCAGAAGAGAAGAAGAAGAAACAAAGGACGAGACACCATGTCTCAGACACGTCCATGTTTTTCAGCAGTGATTGCTACACAGTCCTCCATAGGGCCTCCTGACAGCATCGGGCTACCCGCAGCTGCAGCTCGTTAGCACTAATTAAATGCAACGACAAAGTTGTACCACAACAATGAATTACCACACCAACACCTCCACCCAACTCTTCTTTATATAGATAGTTTGCTTTTGATTCCTCAATCAATAGAATGCGGAGACAGGTGTATACAGGGCTTTCCACAATGGTGCCTACCAATATGGTGTCCATATTGGTAGGCTTTGTTTGTAAACACACTCAATGTTTCTGATCATTCATCCAGTTATAGAGGTATGTGATTGTCAACTGCTACAATCTGGGTGGGAGAAACCTCCTTGCCAAACTCCCGATTTTCTCGGGAGAGCCAAGAATTTCAGTGCCCGCTCACGGAATTCTCTCGGAGTCTCCATTCTCACAAATTTTTCCCGATTTTCCACCCGGACAACAAAATTACTACAGCATCGTTCATGGCCGCGCAATAAAAACGGGTTACACCTCGAAGTTAAGCGCGGCAATCAGAAGAGAAGAGGAAGAAGCAAAGGAAGAGACACCATGTCTCAGACACGTCCATGTTTTTCAGCAGTGATTGCTACACAGTCCTCCATAGGGCCTCCTGACGACATCGGGCTACCCGCAGCTGCAGCTCGTTAGCGCTAATTAAATGCAACAACAAAGTTGTACCACAACAATGAATTGCCACGCCAACACCTCCACCAAACTCTTCTTAATATAGATAGTTTGCTTTTGATTCCTCAATCAATAGAATGCGGAGACAGGTGTATACAGGGCTTTCCACAATGTAGCCTACCAATATGGTGCCCATATTGGTAGGCTTTGTTTGTAAACACTCAATGTTTCTGATCATTCATCCAGTTATAGAGGTGCGTCATTGTCAACTGCCACAATCTGGGTGGGAGAAACCTCCTTGCCAAACTCCCGATTTTCTCGGGAGAGTCACAAATTTCAGTGCCTGCTCCCGAAATTCTCTCGGAGTCTCCATTCTCACAAACTGTTCCCGATTTTCCACCCGGACAACAAAATTACTACAGCATCGTTCATGGCAGCGGAATAAAAACGGGTTACACCTCGAAGTTAAGTGCAGCAATCAGAAGAGAAGAGGAAGAAGCAAAGGAAGAGACACCATGTCTCAGACACGTCCATGTTTTAAAGCAGTGACTGCTACACAGTCCTCCATAGGGCCTCCTGACGACATCGGGCTACCCGCAGCTGCAGCTCGTTAGCACTAATTAAATGCAACAACAAAGTTGTACCACAACAATGAATTGCCACGCCAACACCTCCACCCAACTCTTCTTTATATAGATAGTTTGCTTTTGATTCCTCAATCAATAGAATGCGGAGACAGGTGTATACAGGGCTTTCCACAATGGTGCCTACCAATATGGTGCCCATATTGGTAGGCTTTGTTTGTAAACACACTCAATGTTTCTGATCATTCATTCAGTTATAGAGGTATGTGATTGTCAACTGCCACAATCTGGGTGGGAGAAACCTCCTTGCCAAACTCCCGATTTTCTCGGGAGAGCCACGAATTTCAGTGCCCGCTCACGAAATTCTCTCGGAGTCTCCATTCTCACAAATTGTTCCCGATTTTCCACCCGGACAACAAAATTACTACAGCATCGTTCATGGCCGCGCAGTAAAAACGGGTTACACCTCGAAGTTAAGTGCGGCAATCAGAAGAGAAGAGGAAGAAGCAAAGGAAGAGACACCATGTCTCAGACACGTCCATGTTTTTCAGCAGTGATTGCTACACAGTCTTCCATAGGGCCTCCTGACGACATCGGGCTACCCGCAGCTGCCGCTCGTTAGCGCTAATTAAATGCAACGACAAAGTTGCACAACACCAATGAATTACCACGCCAACACCTCCACCCAACTCTTCTTTCTATAGATAGTTTACATTTGATTCCTCAATCAATAGAATGCAGAGACAGGTGTATACATGGCTTTCCACAATGGTGCCTACCAATATGGTGCCCATATTGGTAGGCTTTGTTTGTAAACACACTCAATGTTTCTGATCATTCATCCAGTTATAGAGGTGCGTCATTGTCAACTGCCACAATCTGGGTGGGAGAAACCTCCTTGCCAAACTCCTGATTTTCTCTGGAGAGTCACGAATTTCAGTGCCTGCTCCCGAAATGCTCTCGGGGTCTCCATTCTCACAAATTGTTCCCGATTTTCCACTCGGACAACAAAATTACTACAGCACCGTTCATGGCCGCGCAATAAAAACGGGTTGCACCTCGAAGGACACTTCGCTGCTGGAATCTGAAGATATCGATTAACACGATAAATCCATCCATCCATCCATCTTTTTCCGCTTATCAAAGGTCGGGTCGCGGGGGCAACAGCATAAGCAGGGAAACCCAGACTTCCCTCTCCCCAGCCACTTCGTCCAGCTCTTCCCGGGGGATCCCGAGGCGTTCCCAGGCCAGCCGGAAGACATACTCTTCCCAACGTGTCCTGGGTCTTCCCCGTGGCCTCCTACCGGTTGGACGTGCCCTAAACACCTACCTAGGGAGGCGTTCGGGTGGCATCCTGACCAGATGCCCGAACCACCTCATCTGGCTCCTCTCGATGTGAAGGAGCAGCGGCTTTACTTTGAGTTCTTCCCGGATTGCAGAGCTTCTCACCCTATCTCTAAGGGTGAGCCCCGCCACACGGCGAAAGAAACTCATTTCGGCCGCTTGTACCCGTGATCTTATCCTTTCGGTCATGACCCAAAGCTCATGACCATAGGTGAGGATGGGAACGTAGATCGACCGGTAAATATAGACCTTTGCCTTCCGACTCAGCTCCTTCTTCACCACAACGGATCGGTACAACGTCCGCATTACTGAAGACGCCGATAAAACAATATTCTATTCCTTCTCACTTGACACGGAGGGCAAAGTTTATAATTGTAGAGAATTCAAAGTCATGTCAGGGTTATTATCGGGGTTGTTGGCAATTATTTTTATTATTTGCTAAAAACTGCTCCTACTCACGTCTCAATATCGGGCTACCACGGACCAGCCGCATACAGTAAAGGTACGTTCTTACTCGAAGTTAGAGTGAATCTCAGTAAATCGTGTTTGCCAACAATATCAACCTAAAACCCATCCGTCTGAAAGAAAAATTAACCCTGAAGTAGAGTTGACCCGTGGAAAACGAATCAAAAATCGTTAAATTCTCCATCCTATACGGTAGTCAAATGTGCAATGAGTATTTGTTCACATATGCATTCCCAAAGTAACACGATTAATGGGAAACATGAATGCTGACGTAAAAACAACGAATGAAACTAAAAAAGAAAATAAGATCACATAAATTTCATTTTAATTTAGTTCACTTACACAGAGAACTAAAAAAAAAACTGAATTACACTTTTATTCTTTTCCGCATATGTCCACGAGTCAAATGTGCATTCAGTCAGGAATATCCTCAAGTTAATTTGTCCGATTAATACAGACGTTTTGTTAACGCTATATTATAAAAATATAACGCTATACTATAAAAATACAGAAGTTTTGTAAACGATATATTATCTTAAAAAAATAAATAAAAAACAATTTACAAACACAAGCTATGGGATGACGTAAGGGGGGGGGGGGGGGGGTTAGAAGGGGGGAAGTGTCAGGGGTATTTGTTGTTGAACCCCGAGATGCAGAGACGGAGGCAGGCATAGAGTGAGCAAACATGATTTAATAAAGATACTAAGACAAAATCAAACAAAGGGTTCAAACCAAAAGCACACATGTGGGCGGAATAACAAACTAAGAGAGCTAGCACTGGAAGCTAGAAAAACAAAAAGGAACTTTAGCATGGAAGCTAGAGGATAACAAACAGAAAAAACTGGAAATAGCTAATGGCTAACAAAAACAGCTTACCGCTACGACAACCAGGACAAGATGTAGCACGACAGGTAATAGCTGAAATGATGCCAGACACGACAGGTAGCAAAGACACAAGAGTGACATGAGGCAACGACGATATAAATGACAATACAATGATCCAGCAACTGACACAAGACAAAGGAGGTACAAATAGGAGCCGGCTGATTGGGAATAGGTGTGGCCAGATGCCAATCAGCCGCAGCTGAAGGGGAACACAGCACTCAGGGAATAAGACAGGAAGCTGACAAATTAAGAGCACTTGACAGGAGCTAAAAGACAGGAAATACTTCACACAGGAAACAGACAAATGCAGAGGAAAAAAACTAAATCATAGACAAACTGTCAGGGGCAGACTCCCGTATTTCTCAGGAGGGTCACGAATTTCAGTGCCCCTTCCCGAAAGTCTCTCGAAGTCACCATTCTCACAAATTGTTCCAGATTTTCCACCCGAACAACAATATTACTACAGCATCGTTCTTGACGCTGTTTCCGGCCGCGCAATAATAACGGGTTACACCTCGAAGTCATGCGTGGCAATCAGAAGAGAAGAAGAAGGAGCAATGGAAGAGACATCATGTCTTAACATGGCGAGTAAGAAGAGGACATACGTGTTGTCCGTCTATGTATGTACCCGTATCTGTTTTTGGATAGGCTATGTTTTAATTTCTTTTTGATGATTATTTGTATTTCTAGCATATATTGCATGGATTGATAGCTAATCCAAGCAATATATGCCCACCTCCCTAGGGTTGTACAGTATACCGGTATTTGTATAGTACCGCGATACGAATTAATCCTATTCGGTGCTATATCGCCTCTGAAAATGTAAACAAACGCCATGGGTGGATCTACACCTGACACCACTGTAATGATACCAACCACAGTAGCGTATCTAGTCAATACTACTATGATTACATCAATATTTTTGGCATCATATCTTGTTTTTTGTTTGTTTTAATATTTATCTTGTTTATAAACTCAGGAAATATGTTCCTGGAAACATTAGGACTTTGAATATGACCAATGTATGATCCTGTAAGTACTTGGTATCGGATTGATACCCAAATTTGTGGCATCATCCAAAACTAATGTAAAGCATCTAAACAACAGAGGAATAAATGATTATTACATTTTAACAGAAGGGTAGAAAGAACACGCTGAAAGAGAAAGTAAGCAGATATTAACAGTAAAGGAACAAGTAGATTAATTAGTCATTTTATACCACTTGTCCTTAATAATTTTGACAAAATGGAAAATGACCTTATGTTACTGCATATGTCAGCAGCTAAATTAGGAGTCTTTGTTTGCTTACTTACAAATAAAAGACAAGTTGTCTTGTATGTTCACTATTTTATTTGAGGACTAAATTGCAATAAGAAACTTAAGTTTAATGTACCCCTAAGATTTGTTGTTAAAATACAGCCAGTAATGTCATTTTTTGTGGTGCCCTTTATTTAGAACACGGGTGTCAAACTCTGGCCCGCGGGCCAGATTTGGCCCGCCGTGTAATTTCATTTGGCCCTTGAGGCAATATCAAATCAACATTAGAGTTGGCCCGCTGGTACTATACAGCGGTGGTGCCGCTATAACACCGCATTCACCGCTAATACTCATACATGCCAACCCTCCCGATTTTCCCGGGAGACTCCCGAAATTCAGTGCCCCTCCCGAAAATCTCCCGGGACAACCATTCTCCGAAATTCCTCCCGCTTTCCACTCGGACAACAATATTGGGAGCGTCACGTCCACTTTTCTTCCAAACAAACAGCGTGCTGACCCAGTCACATAATGTAAGCGGCTCATAAGCACACGTAAGTGAATGCAAGGCATACTTGGTCAACAGCAATACAGGTCACACTGAGGGTGGGCGTATAAACAAATGTGTGTCACACTGTGAACCCACACCAAACAAGAATGACAAACACATTTCGGGAGAACATCTGCACCGTAACACAATATAAACACAACAGAACAAATACACAGATCCCTTGCAGCACTAACACTTCCAGGACGCTACAATATACAACCCTGCTACCAACCGCCTCATTATTTAATTTTCAAATTTATTAGCCTGTGGAAAAAGTTGATGTTGATATTTACTTTAGAAGGCTGCAAAAAGAAAAGAGACATTACATTTTTATTTAAATTGTATTTAATATGCCATTGATGTTCTATCTTTCGTTTTTTAAAAGTTGATTTTTCACTATTAAGTTATATAAGCGTTGCTTGTTTCATATTCAGTGTTAAAGCAAATCAGTGTAGCAAACTGAGCAATAATTAACATTTTATTCATGCACTTTCTCTTCCTACTTCAAGGCTTGAATGTTTGATTCATTTATTTTTGTAAATTTATTTTCAAATGTATAATTAGCCTGTGGAAATAAGTTTATGTTCATATTTAACTCAGAAGGCTGCAAAATAGAAAAGAGGCATTCAATGTTTATTAAAATTGTATTTGATATGCCATTGATATTTTTTCATTATTATTTGAAACTCGATGATTTCGCACGTAAATATAAAGTTATATAAGCCTTGCTTGTTCAATATTCAATGCAAAACTTGTTTGGGTCCCTATTAAAAGGTTAATTTGTTCAACCTTGGCCCGCGGCTTTGTTCAGTTTTACATTTTGGCCCACTCTGTATTTGAGTTTGACACCCCTGAGTTAGAATAATATCGAAAAATACCAAAAAGTATCGAAATAATTTTGGTACCGGTACCAAAATATTGGTATCAAGACAACAATACAGTACACCCTCCCTTGAGGCCCTTTTGAATATATCTCTAATTCTGAGGTCTCAATAATGGCAAGTGTGGAGAGAGGGATAATTTTTGTTATATAGCATAGTAGCTTTTATCAAATTCCGAAGCGTATTTCTGGACAGAGGGAAGCGGCTGAAAAGAAAAGTGAATAGCGAAGGCAAGCATAGATTGCTGTAATCACTCAATCAGATGTGACGTGCTATGGACAACTTTGTGTTTGTTCAGATCGTATCCTTTCAGGTAATTAAGAAAATGTTGTAACTAAAAATTAAATCCAAAATAAATGACAGCCCCTCTTTGCATTAACTTGATGTGCTTGGTCAAAGAACGTTATTAGTAGTTGTATGGATAAAGACAAAGTAGTACTCACTTCTCTCGTCCGAACTGTGGCCTCCACAGTAAAACGAAACTGAAGCGACATGTGAACAACATTCTCCCAATCCTGCCTTACAGTCACAGTGTTCTGGGATGACCTTCAATGAATTATCCGTGATTATCCAGGGGGTCAACCTTGGGTTGGATAATTTCTGAGAGTGCATGACTCTAGCCTTGACGAAACCATGGCCACTGGGTTTATTCAATGAAACACAAACCATCACGAAACACATCCACCAACAAAGCGATCATAGACTGATAATTCGGAAGTCCTTCGATTTAGACGTTGACCATCTTTGATAATCCCAAAGGGAATTTGTTAATTCAAGGTTTAAATTGGGCAAGGTTAAAAAATTAAGTAGTTTACCAAGTCAAGGTATGAAACATTCAGGAAAATGTTATGGTTACTGCTCCATTCAGACTTGTCCGTCTGGTAGGTATCATCACATCCAATTGCGGATTATTTAGCCTAAACCCTGTTTCGGCAACACTAATTCATTGTTTAAGGTCCCCAGCTATATATATATACACAGTACATGTGTATATATATATATATATATATATATACATATATACACACACAATATATATATATAAACACACAGTATATGTGTATATGTGTATATACAAACCCTGTTTCCATATGAGTTGAGAAATTGTGTTAGATGTAAATATAAATGGAATACTATGATTTGCAAATCATTTTCAACCCATATTCAGTTGACTATGCTACGAAGACAACATATTTGATGTTCACACTGATAAACATTTTTTTTTTGCAAATAATCATTAAGTTTAGAATTTAATGCCAGCAACACGTGACAAACAAGTTGGGAAAGGTGGCAATAAATACTGATAAAGTTGAGAAATGCTCATCAAACACTTATTTGAAACATCCCACAGGTGTGCAGGCTAATTGGGACCTGGTGGGTGCCATGATTGGGTATAAAAGCAGCTTCCCTGAAATGCTAAGTAATTCACAAACAAGGATGAGGCGAGGGTCACCAATTTGTAAGCAAGTTGTCAAACAGTTTTGGAAAAACATTTTTCAACTAGCTATTGCAAGGAATTCAGGGATTTTACCATCTACGGTCCGTAAAATCAGCAAAAGGTTTAGAGAATCTGGAGAAATCCCTGCACGTAAGCGATGATATTATGGACCATTGATCCCTCAGGCGGTACTGCATCAAAAACCGACATCAGTGTGTAAAGGATATCACCACATGGGCTCAGGAACACTTCATAAAACCACTGTCAGTAACTACAGTTGGTCGCTACATCTGTAAGTGCAAGTTAAAACTCTGCTATGCAAAGCAAAACCCATTCATCAACAACACCAACGAACGCCGCTGGCATCGCTGGGCCCGAGCTCATCTAAGACGGACTGATGCAAAGTGGAAAAGTGTTCTGTGGTCTGACGAGTCCACATTTTAAAATATAGTGGGAAACTGTGGACGTGGTGTTCTCCTGAACAAAGAGGAAAATAACCATCCAGATTGTTCTAGGCGCAAAGTTCAAAAGCCAGCATCTGTGATGGTATGGGGGTGTATTAGTGCCCAAGGCATGGGTAACTTACATATCTGTGGAGGCACCATTAATGCTGAAAGGTCCATACAGGTTTTGGAAAAACATATGTTGTCATCCAAGCAACGTTATCATGGACGCCCCTGCTTATTTCAGAAAGACAATGCCAAGCCACGTCTGCGGGGTAGGACAAACCGTGGTCCTACTCAAGATGGCAGCCAGGAGGCGGAATATGCAGCGGAACGGAGAGGCGGGGCACGCCTGGAGCAACGCTGCAGCAATCGGAACCAGGTGCCTAATACACACACCTGCTCTCAATCTGTGCATCTCCTCCTGCTGTATAAAAGGGGAGAAGGAGGAGCAATCATGGCAGAAGGAGTAGGAGAGAGTCGGAGTGAAGACAGCCAGACGAACGATCAAGACGAGCGAGAACCACCGAGAGCCAGGGAGCGACCAAGACCAGCACAGGAAGACGCGGGCAACTGAAAAGGAGACTGGCGCGAGCAGCGAAGGAGGCACTGATAGATAGATAGATAGATAGATAGATAGATGGATAGATAGATAGATAGATAGATAGATAGATAGATAGATATAATTTTTATAAACAATAATGTGTACGGTGGTTATACATGAATCCTCACTTTTGTCAAATTAGTATTATTCTCTACACCCACTGCAATCTGCCATCCGACTGTACTTACAGTTGTTTGTAAAAGATCAACCGCAGCGTTTGTTTAATATCATTGTCGAGTTATCAAGAATAATGAGACTTTTTATAATGGGTCATGTAACAGTTGTTATACGTGGCCTCCCCTGAAATAATTGCCTGGGAACTGTGTGAACTGTGCCTTTAACTGGTCTCACAATTTAATAATGTTGACATTTCCAAAGCCTCTGATCCGTGCCTCAATTTCCATATCTGAGAGGTCATGACAATTTAATCCCATCAAAAGGAATAGGACAGTATTGCAGTGTCAATCACTATAAGGCAGCATATACTCCTGCTGCTGCCATTCGCATACGCTACCAAAATCCTCTGCTACATATCCGCCGATTATTAGTTATTGAGCATTATTACAATTTGTTCTGCATTCAACAACTTTCAACATTAAATTACGATTGTGTGGCGGGTCCTCTCAGTAACATTTTTTCAAAGCATAAAAATATAACAAGACCACCACCGGCGAGCTTATGTTACCATGAGTTGTTTAGCAGAACACATTGGTTGGAAAATTGTCTATGGTTTTTACATTTGCAAAGTTTTTGTAATAAAAAATGTTGCGCTTGTGATATAATCAATTATTTTAGTAATAAATAATTGAATGGCTTGTTCGATTCATCGAGTAGTTGAGAAAAAAAAACCCTTAACAGCCTCAATGCCTATATTAGGAACATGTCAGAGTTTGTTTGTGACGAACCCCAAGATGCAGAGAGGGAGGCAGGCATTCAGTGAGAAAACATAATTTAATCTTTAATTACTAAAACAAGAACCAAACTAAAAGGGTACAAACAAAAAGCGCGCACAAGGCGGATAACAAACTTGGCTATGAACAAACAAACTTGGAAGCAGGGAACAACAGACAGTAAGCTACAAATACTAAAACAAGAACCAAACCAAAAGGGTACAAACAAAAAGCGCGCACGAGGCGGATAACAAACTTGGCTATGGACAAACAAACTTGGAAGCAGGGAACAAAAGACAGTAAGCTACAAATACTAAAACAAGAACAAAACCAAAAGGGTATAACAAAAAGCGCGCACGAGGCGGATAACAAACTTGGCTAAGAACAAACAAACTTGGAAGCAGGGAACAAAAGACAGTAAGCTACAGACCGCTACCAAATATAGCTTACCGCAACACTGTATTGACACAACAGGTAGCAACGATAATAATCCAGCACAGCCTGGATGGGAAGGCAAGTTAAAAAAGGAGTGGGCTGATTGACACCAGGTGTGGCCAAGTGCTAACCAGCCACAGCTGAGGGGAAACAGCGCTCAGGGAGAAACACAGGAAACAGACAAAATAAGAGTCCTGACAGGAAATACTACACACACAGAGGAAACAAAGACAAATGCAGAGGAAAAAAACTAAAACATAACCAAACTGTCAGGGACGAACCTGACAGAAAATATAGTAAACCAATTTTCTGTTTGAAATGAGCTTCGTTGTTTGTTTGTTTTTAATAGTTGCACATCATCAACAATGACATTACATTTTTAGCATGTGTGCATTAAAAAAATAAAATAAAATAAGACTCTTCACTGTTTTCCACCACACAGATTAATGTAACGGCACGTCATTTTCTTTTTGCGCTTTTATTGCAGCAGCCGTCCAAAAACTGTTCTACATGTACTGTAACTTTTCTATTGAGAACTTTCTTGGCATACTTAAGGTAGAATTCCAGTGACAACCTCTGCAGTTCTGGTAAACTTCATGCCCAAAAGAATCAAATGATGCAAAATATTATGGCAATGTTCACGCAGAAGGCTATGATGCCTGATCCAGATTTTGTTGTTGTACACAATCTTTGTATTTAGTTGTACTTGCTAAAAGAAAAATGTGACTTCTGACTAGTGTTGTACCGATACTAATATTTTGGTACCGGTACCAAATTTATTTCGATGCTTTTCTGTATTTTTTGATACATTTCTAAATAAAGGCAACCACACACAATTGCAGTATTGACTTTATTTTAACAAAAGATCTTAGGGTACATTAAACATGTGTTTCCTATTGCAAGTTTGTCCTTAAATAAAATATTGAACATACAAGACAACTTGCTGGTTTAGGAGTAGCCTTATTGCAGTGAATTTTGCCATGTAACCAAATATTAACATTGCTGTATATATATTTTTGACCCAGCAGATTTGGTCACATTTTCAGTAGACCCTTAATAAATTCTTAGAAGAACCAAACTTCATGAATGTTTTTTGTGACCAACAAGTATGTGCTCCAATCACTCTATCACAAAAAAAAAAAAAAAAAAGAGTTGTAGAAATGATTAGAAACTCAAGACAGCCATGACATTATGTTCTTTACAAGTGTCAGGCTTGGTCAAAAAATGGGACTCAGATGCAGAAAGGGAACTTTTCCAGCAGGCTTTTATTTTGAAAAACTTCTTTTCACCTCCAGAGTCAGGGCAAGTTAACATACCTGACTAGTCGGTGAAAAAAGGTTTCCACCAAATCGAACAACCGAAAATGACTCTGAAAGAAAGACACACAAAAACAATAACGAACAACACTTGGTGCAGGATATAATCTATGAAATTTATCATAAACAAAAAAACGCTCCAAAAGGAGGTAGAAAAAATGGTTATATAACTTCTACACCGTCTTATCTAATAAAAGTTACAAAAGGTGTCACTCCAAAAATTGAGGAAAAGGAAGAACTGTAAGAAAAACCTGAAAACTCACCACTTCGGCTGCAAAACTAAATACCGGTAACCAAAATCACTCTGCTGAGAAGGAGAAAAATTAAATTCAAAACATCAACAAGAGACCTCAGGATCAAGATATTCAAACAAGAGAAGAGGCAAGGCTTGGACAGGATTTTAGAGAGGCACAAACGAGACAATCTTGGCACAGAACAAAGGGAGGCGTGGGCTTATAAGACACATGAGGGTAATGGGGAACGGGTGGAAACAATCAGAGATCAGGGATAACGTCAGACTGATGACACAAAAGGAAGAGTTACTTTTCAAACTAAAACATGAAATTTACAAGACAGAAAAAACCAAGACGAGACATCCCGCACTGCGGTGTGACAACAAGTCTATGTAAACTTTTGACCACAACTGTATGTCATCCAAAAGAATTTGGGATTGACCCGTGTGTTCTATTCCCTGAGAGGAAAACTGCTTGCGCGCAACAAGACCGAGGTTGGAGTTAAAATAATGGGATTGTACTTTTTACATTGAAATGAAAAAAATCCGACACAGGTCACATATGGGTAAAAAAAAAATGTAAACTGACTTACAGTTTGCAAATTGCTGATGTAACTGGTTTGGTGACTGCAGGATTAGGTCTCTGCTTTTTGCAGATGATGCGGTCCTGATGGCTTCATCCGGCCAAGATCTTCAGCTCTAACTGGATCGGTTCGCAGCCGAGTGTGAAGCGACTGGGATAGGATTCAGCACCTCCAAGTCCGAGTCCATAGTCCTCGCCCGTAAAAGGGTGGAGTGCCATCTACGGGTTGGGGAGCAGATTTTGTCCCGAGTGGAGGAGTTCAGGTACCTCGGAGTCTTGTTAACGAGTGAGGGAAGAGTGGATCGTGACATCGACAGGCGGATCGGTGCGGCGTCTTCAGTAATGCAGACACTGTATCGATCCGTTGTAGTGAAGAGGGAGCTGGGCCGTAGGGCGATGCTCTCAATTTACCGGTCGATCTACTTTCCCTTTCTCACCTATGGTCATGAGATTTGGGTTATGACTGAAAGGACAAGATCACGGGTACAAGCGGCTGAAATGAGTTTCCTCCGCCGGGTCGTGGGGCTCTCGCTTAGAGACAGGGTGAGAAGCTCTGCCATCCGGGAGGAGCTCAAAGTAAAGCCGCTGCTCCTCCACATCGAGAGGAGTCAGATGAGTTGGTTCGGGCATCTGGTCAGGATGCCACCCAAACGCCTCCCCTCGGGGGAGACCTAGGACATGTTAGGAAGACTATGTCTCCCGGCTGGCTTGGGAACGCCTCGGGATCCCCCGGGAGGAGCTGGACAAAGTGGCTGGGGAGAGGAAAGTCTGGGCTTCCCTGCTTGGGCTGCTGCCCCCGCGACCCAACCTCAGATAAGCGGAAAAAGATGGATGGATGGATGATATAACTGCGGTGTTAGCTTAATTGAAATTATATCCGACTTAATTTCCTTACTGCTGACTTTTGAAAAGACGGTCGCTGAAATGTAAGAAACACACTCGCTTTTGTGTAAATTCATTCAAGTACTGTGGATTTTCAAACTAGAAATAAAAGCATCGGGGCTGGGAAGGAAATGTTCTTTCTTTATCGTAGCGGAACATCTTACTTACGCACAGCAATTCCTATACTCCTATTTGGTAAACATTTTTAACTACTGCAGTGTGGCCATTTGTGACAAGGCAAGGACTCTCGTGGCCCGGATCAGGTTTTGGTATTTTCGGTTAGTTTTGGACTCCCTCAGTTCCTGTTTTGTGCACCCTTGAGTTTCTTTTACAAACCCTGTTTCCATAATTGGTGGGAAATTGTGTTGGATGTAAATATAAAGGTAATAGAATGATTTGCAAATCATTTTCAACCCATATTCATTTGAATATAGTACAAAGACAACATATTTGATGTTCAAACTTTTTTTTTGTAGTGCATTCAATTGAATATGGGTTAAAAAGGATTTGCAAATCATTCTGTTTCGTTTATATTTACATCCAACACAATTTCCCAACTCATTTGGAAACAGGGTTTTTAGTTACTATGGTTGCTTATTATTTTCAACTGCCTCTGATACGTCTTCCGGACGCTCACATGTTCTCTGAGAACTAATCAGAGGCATTATTTAAGCCTGCCTTTGCCGGTCAGTCGGCCTGGCTTCTCTGTTTGCTTATGCTCCAGTTACATGAGTATTTCTTGTCCTTTTGCCTATGCTAAGTGTTAGCATTTGCTTCGAGTGTGATCGGCATATTTTTCCTCTGGCTTGCTTTCAGTTTTTGGTACTTGTTTGAGTAGTACAAATAAATCCTGGTCGTACCTGCACGTCCTGTCCGGAGTGGTCCGTTTGCATCCCGGCAGAAAGAACCTCGCAGAAAGCTGCGACCCCCCCCCCCCGCACGTAACAGAGTGAGTCCTGTGGGGCGGTATAGCTCGGTTGGTAGAGCAGCCGTGCCAGCAACTTGAGGGTTGCAGGTTCGATTCCCGCTTCCGCCATCCTAGTCACTGCCGTTGTGTCCTTGGGCAAGACACTTTACCCACCTGCTCCCAGTGCCACCCACACTGGTTTGAATGTAACTTAGATATTGGGTTTCACTATGTAAAAGCGCTTTGAGTCACTAGAGAAAAAGCGCTATATAAATATAATTCACTTCACTTCACACTTCACTGTCTTATTAAACATTTGTCACTGCGTGGCTGCCACAACACAAATCTATTCGTCTTCTCATTACTTTGAGAAAATCTGATTTTCGCACACACTGATTTAGGTGCGGTTTTCCCAAATTGCATTGAGTGACGGAGAATCAACCAGAGCTCGTCTTTTGTCTGTTACACATGCCAATATCCCCTCATGGAATACACTTAGACTTAAACGTAAACTTCCTTTTAATTGTCATTCAGATTTGAACTTCACAGTACAAATAAGAACAAAATTTCGTTGCATTACCTCATGGTAGTGCAGGAAAAAAAAGCAATAATCAGATCACAAATCACTCCACATTCTCTACTGTTCATTAGTTTTACCATATTTAACCTACTGTGTGGAAGTCTGGGGGAATAATTATAAAAGCTCATTAAACTCAATAACTATACTTCAGAAAAGAGCTGTACGCATCATCAACAAGGTTGGATATCTGGACCATACTCATTCACTATTCTTACAGTGAAAAATATTGAAATGTAATGATATTATTTTGTATCAAACTGCAAAAATAATGTATAAAGCCAAAATAAATAAACTCCCAGGAAGCATTCAAGAATTGTTCAGCACACGAGAGGGGGATTATAACTTAAGGGGAAATTTTAATTTCAAAATGCTTAGTTGTAGAACGACCATCAAAAGTTTCTGTATTTCAATCTGTGGAGTGAAACTATGGAATGGTTTGAATGTGGAGTTAAAGCAATGTCCAAACATAAACCAGTTTAAAAAGAAGTTTAGGTACATGGTATTCCAGAGGTACAGACATGAAGAAGGGCTTTGATATTGGGTTTCTTGTGTTACAAAAGAGTTAGGGGCTGCCCATTGAGGCACTGGTACTGCTGTTTATTTGTTTTTTTTTCATGATACTATTTCCATGAGCACTTGTGGTAACGGTGTGGCTATGTATGTGTGTAGTGTGCATATGTATGTATATATTTATCATTTATTTATATACAAGCTCATTAAGTTTGTACATAGTGTGAACAAGGAAGTTCGAGCTCAGAGTAATTTATGATTTAAAGAAAACGGGTGGGATTAAATAAGTGTATACTTCTTCTCACTCCTTTTCAAATATGTAAAAAAAAAAATCGAATGGTCATTTTTTTTTTGTTTTTTTTATTCCCCATTGTTTTCATTTTGTTATAATAGCCGTTAAGGCTATAGCACTGTATTGGATCATGCTTGCTCTTGTTTGTTTTTGTTTTTTTTTTTGCATATTTGAAATAAAAATATATCAATCAATCAATCAATCAATAAGGTGCAGTTATAAATAAATAGATTACTGTACAGATGAATATATTGCACTTTTGCATATACAACCACGTTTATGGATGTATGTTATATTGTCTTTATACCGGATGTGGCATTAGTTTAGTTTTATTGGTGTGAGGACAAGTTAATGGGGATCAATAAAGTAAGAAACAGCGTGCAAAATGATTATCAAAAAAACAGTGGTGGCACTGGGTGAGTAATACCTATTGTCATGGCAACCAAGAATCACACTCTATTGTGGTCTATCATGTTAACAGACTTGCCTGCATGACACCTTCAGTAATGAGCTAGCGTGCCGCCATTTCAATCATCTCTTTTTCTTCCACATATTGATGATTTATGCGGGCAAAGGAAAACCACGAGAAGCAAACGACTTGCCAAAGTGTCAAGTACAGGCTGAAAATACGTCAGCGGAATACAAAAAATGGATCACTGATGATCACCGTTTTATGTCGCCATCATTAAATAAAATGGTTCTTCCGATGAACTTTGATTATTTTCTGTGGTTTGCTTCTTTCCGCCGCAGAGAATGGACAACGGTGTCCAAATATTGATGTGAAAAGATACATGACGGATCACTTGCTATTAGAGACTAAACAACCGAACCCTGAAAGTATTGGCACAAAGCAATGGGGGCTGCATAATTAGCACATGTTGATGCAATCCTCCTGATGCCTAAATCAATAATATTTTGACTGCTATTTCAATATAACATGACTCTCTGATTGGTGCACGCAGCCTCTTGTTCGTGATGGATACGGACGTTGAGATTTTATTTTAATTTGAATCGGTATATCAGAAATGCCACAACATTTCTTTCTTTCTTTAGTCTTATTCTGATTCATACCCAGCAGGCACAAGACGTTGATACAACATTGATTGTAAATTTGAACAACCTTGAAAAAGAGTTGTATTTGTAAATTGTAACAAAGTCGATGTCCAACGTTGGGAAATGACCAAATTTCAATGATCAAATTAACATTGAATAAATGTTGTCATATAGGATGTTATTTTAATTAGGGCTGGGAAATAGGGACGGCGTGGCGCAGTGGGAGAGTGGCCGTGCGCAACCCGAGGGTCACTGGTTCAAATCCCACCTAGTACCAACCTCGTCACGTCTGTTGTGTCCTGAGCAAGACACTTCACCCTTGCTCCTGATGGGTGCTGGTTGGCGCCTTGCATGGCAGCTCCCTCCATCAGTGTGTGAATGTGTGTGTGAATGGGTAAATGTGGAAGTAGTGTCAAAGCGCTTTGAGTACCTTGAAGGTAGAAAAGCGCTATACAAGTACAACCCATTTAAATATATACAAACCCCGTTTCCAGATGAGTTGAGAAATTGTGTTAGATGTAAATATAAACGGAATACAATTATTTGCAAATCATTTTCAACCCATATTCAGCTGAATATGCTACAAAAACAACATATTTGAAGTTCGAACTGATAAACTTTTTTTTTTTGCAAATAATCATTACCTTTACAATTTGATGCCAGCAACACGCGACAAAGAAGTTGTGGAAAGTGGCAATAAATACTCATAAAGTTGAAGAATGCTCATCAAACACTTATATGGAACATCCCACAGGTGTGCAGGCCAATTGGGAACAGTTGGGTGCCATGATTGGGTATAAAAGCAGCTTCCATGAAATGCTAAGTTATTCACAAACAAGGATGGGGCGAGGGTCACCACTTTGTGAGCAAATTGTCAAAAAGTTTTAGAAGAACATTTCTCAACGAGCTATTGCAAGGAATTTAGGGATTTTACCATCTACGGTCCGTAAAATCATCAAAAAAATCTGAGAATCTGGAGAAATCACTGCACGTAAGCTATGATATTAGGGACTTTTGATCCCTCAGGGTGTACTGCGTTAAACACCGACATCAGTGTGTAAAGGATATCACCACATGGGCTCAGGAAAACTTCATAAAACCACTGTCAGTAACTACAGTTGGTCGCTACATCTGTAAGTGCAAGTTAAAACTCTACTATGCAAAGCCAAACCCATTTATCAACAACATCCTGAAACGCCGCCGGCTTGGCTGGGCCCGAGCTCACCTAAGATGGACTGATGCAAAGTGGAAAGGTGTTCTTTGGTCTGAGGAGTCCACGTTTCAAATTATATTTGGAAACAAGAGGACGTGGTGTCCTCCAGAACAAAGAGGAAAATAACTATTCGGTTTGTTATAGGCGCAAAGTTCAAAAGCCAGCATCTGTGATGGTATGGGGGTGTATTAGTGCCCAAAGCATGGGTAACTTACACATCTGTGAAGGCACCATTAATGCTGAAAGGTCCATTCAGGTTTTGGAGCAACATATGTTGTCATCCAAGCAATGTTATCATGGACGCCCCTGCTTATTTCAGCAAGGTAAGTGTTACAACAGCTTGGCTTCGTAAAAAAAGAGTGTGGGTACTTTCCTGGCCCGCCTGCAGTCCAGACCTGTGTCCCATCAAAAATGTGTGGCACATTATGAAGCGCAAAATATGACAGCAGAGACCCTGTAATGTTGAACGACTGAAGCTCGACATAAATCAAGAATGGGAAAGAATTCCACTTTCAAGCTTTAACAATTAGTTTCCTCAGTTCCCAAACGTTTATTGAGTGTTGTTAAAAGAAAAGGTGATTTAACACAATGGTGAACATGCCCTTTCCCAACTACTTTGGGACGTGTTGCAGTCATGAAAATTCCAAGTTAATTATTATCTGCAAAAAAAAAATAAGGTTTATGAGTTTGAACATCAAATATCTTGTCTTTGTAGTGCATTCAATTGAATATGAGTTGAAAATGACTTGCAAATCATTGTATTCCGTTTATATTTACATCTAACACAATTTCCCCAACTCATATGGAAACGGGGTTTGTATACTCGATATACCGCGGGTTTGTCTCTGTGCGATATAGAAAATGACTATATCGTGATATTCGAGTATACGTTCTCACGCGGTTGCTTTTAGCTGCGGGCATTACACTACAGGCTCTTCCCACTCTTTCTTGTCTCCCCTTCTCACAGACAGCAAGCGCACCTTCTTACATACGTCACATACTGTCACGTCATACTTCACACACGTATACTCCCTCGTGCAGTAGAGAGGTAACGGCATGGGTAACGTTAGCTGTGTTGGGAGTGGCAATACGAGAGAAAGAAGGTGCGAATCTGGTAACAAATGAAGGAAGAATTAATTCCTAAGAAAAACAGCAGGGGTTCCATCATCTGGCGGTGGTTTGGCTTCAAGCGGGAATATGTCGAACAGACAACCGTAATTTGTCAAGTGTGGGGAAAAAGTGTTGCTACAAAAAGTAGCATTACTGCTAATATGTAGCATCATTTGAAAAGTCACCTGCTAGAGAATGAAGAGTGCGTGCACCGCATGTCAACGTCTCCATTTGGTGTCACACCAACAAAATGCAGAAGCAAACATTTCCAGAACAACACCGTATGAAAAGAAAAAGTCATCAACAAATTGTCCGCAGTAACATACAACAAAGCAAAGGACGAACACAATTTGATTTCCTATGATGCAGCTCATTTTTATTTGACACTTATTGAAATATCTTGTGTGACATCATGCACAAAAGTGCACTTTTGTCATGCCTGGTAATCGGTTTTATGTTTGATCATGTTTTGTTTTGTTTTTTGGACTATTGTCTCACGTTTTGCATTTCCTGGTTTTATTTTGGTTTCCATAGTAACACATTAGTTGCCACCTGGTCTCCAAGTCACACCCTGCCCTCAGTCCCACACCTGTTTCTAATCATCATAGCTATTTATACCATTTTGTTTCTGTCCTCGTCCTGGGAACTTTGCATTCTGCTATTGCCACACTGCCTACCTATGCTGCTCATCCTCCATGCCCTCGATCACCTGCCACGCTCCTTGCCTTTCATGCCACTTGGTTTTGGTCACAGTAAGTGTTTTGTTTTAGTTGTTTATTGCCATGCCATTGTGCTGTTTTCGTTTATAGTTCATTCATGCCATCGAGCAAGTGTTTTTGTTTCCTTTTTGTATTTTCTAGCCTAGTATTATACCTCCTTGCGAGCGCCCTTTGTTTTGCCTTTTTTTTTTGTATTTCGTGTGTAAATAAATTTAATTATGTGCTCACACCCACGCCTGACTCATTCCAAATCTTCTCTGCATCGAAGAAGCAAAACTATTCCACGTCATAGTACTGACACCTTTAATATTTTTTAACTATTGTAATGGCGTTCTGTACAAAAAGTGCACTTTAATTTAGTGTTTTTTTGATATGTCATCTTGGTGACATCATGCACAAAAGTGCACTCATAGCTTGTTTTAAAATGTCTCTGACAATCTTGCTCTTTCTGTTTTGAAATGACATGAATGTGTGTGCCACTGCTTAATAACTGTTTAATAAATACAGTTTTCGTCAATTGACTTAGTTGTGATTTCCCTCTCTGTATGAAAGTGTAAAATGAGCATATATTAATGCAATATGAACAGTAATGTTTTAATGTAGACACATGGAATCATTATATTGGTGTGATTATATGCATCAAGTGTTCATTCAAGGTTAAGGCAAAATATCGATATATATATCATGTATCGCAATCTGGCCTAAAAATATCAATATATTAAAAAAAGGCCAAATTGTCCATCCCTAGTTTCAATGTTGAATTTGTGTTGTAAAAATATTGTTTGGAAAATGACCAAAATTCCAAAGGTCAAATCAACATCAGAACCCAACATTGACTAAACCAAGGGTGTCAAACTAATTTTAGCTCAGGGGCCGCATGGAAGAAAATCAATTCCCACGTGGGCCGAACGGGTAAAATCATGGCATAATACCTTAAAAATACAACTGCGACAACTTCAGATTTTCTTTTCTTTTTTTTTTTTTTTACTTTGGCCCAAAATAGAACGAGGACATTCGGGAAAAGGACATATCACAAATAATCCTCTTGACAAAGCACTTGAAAAAAAATTGGTGCAGTTTCAAAAACACCATGAAGAACACAATGAAATGAGAAAAAACTGCATTTAGTTTAAAAAAAAAAAAGAGTTATATATTGGAATACGGGATCCATTATTTAAATTTCACTTAACTATTAAATGAACCAAAAATATGACTTATTTTATCTTTGTGGAAACTATTGGACACAGTGTGTTGTCAAGCTTATGAGATGTGATGCAAGTTTAAGCCACTTTGACATTCCTGTTCATTTTGTATTTTATTTTTATTTTTTTATAAATGTCTGTAATGATAATGTCAATGAGGGATTTTTAATCACTGCTATGTTGAAATTGTTACTGTTGCTGATAATATTCATTTTTGTATCACTACTTTGAACTCAGGGCGGATACTCAAATCACTAGGCCTCTAAGTAGTAATACGCCATGGGGCCAAAGAAAGTTGTGAGTGCCAGCACTTTGATAAAGAAGGTGACACAATTCCTGCAATGAGGTCGTGACTTTGTCCGCCCGTATATAGCTGAGATAGACTCCAGCGACCCCCCAAAAAAAGGGATGGGCGGCAGAAAATGGATGGATGGATAGTGATACAATTCAAGAAAGAACTGGTCGCAAAGCACAAAGGTGGCGTGTGCCTCTGTATTGATCACCGTCTTGCCAAAAAGTCCACTAGGCCACTGAGTAGTAATCCGCCACGGGGCCAAAGCAAGTTGTGAGTGCCAGCACTTTGATAAAGAAGGTGACACAATTCCTGTGATGAGGTGGCGACTTTGTCCACCCAAATATAGCTGAGATAAGCTCCAGCGACCCCCCTGTCACCTCCAAAAAAGGGACGGGCGGTAGAAAATGGATGGAATGATGGTGACAAAATTTAAGGAAGAACTGGTCGCAAAGCACAAAGGTGGCGTGTGCCTCTGTATTGATCACCGTCTTGCCAAAAAGTCTACAAGGCCACTGAGTAGTAATCCGCCACGGGGCCAAAGAAAGTTGTGAGTGCCAGCACTTTGATAAAGAAGGTGACACAATTCCTGCAATGAGGTAGTGACTTTGTCCGCCCGAATATAGCTGAGATAAGCTCCAGCGACCCGGAAAATGGATGGATGGATGGATACTTTTAGATTGTTTTGTGTCATGTTTATGTGTCCTCAATTGCTCTGTTTTTTGCTATTCTGAATGTTGCTGGGTCGGGTTTGGTTTTTGAATTGGATTGCATGGTTATGGTATTGTTGTGTATTGTTTTGTTGGATTGATTAATACTTTTTTTTTTTCTTAAAATACAATTGACTTAATCTCAGTGTTTCTACAAATCAATTCGACTTTAAGTCTATGATTGAACAAAAACAAAATGAAGCATGAATAAAAATGCTTTTATGTATCAACTATTTCATTTTTCATTTCCACAGAACTATATACATTTTCAGTGTCTCATCCAGCATTTTAAGTGAGGCTACCAATCGTTTATTTTTCCCGTGTTTGTTTTACGTAGGGTCGACGGGAAGGAGTCGCAGGCCCGCTTTACTGTGAACCTCTTGCTTGGTATACTTGCTCACCCCAATATAAACTATTTGCTTGCCTAACAGAATTCTTATTGCGACCCCCAGTGGACACTTTTAGAACAGCAGTTTCTTTAATTTAAAAATTCAGCTCAATTTTACACCTAGTAAACTCATCTAGCAGGCCGGATTGAACGTGTTCTGCGGGCCGCGTGATTGACATCCCTGGACTACACGTTGTCAAAAAGGTTTGAGTTGCTCAACGTCAGGAACTAATTCAACAAGTTCTCAACATTGTCTTAATTTTGTGTGCCTGCTGAGTAGTATATCGGTTTCAACTTTGACAGCATCTCTTTTCTCTGTGTTTTGTCAAGAGTTGAAGTACAGAGGTCGACATTTTTCATTCTTGAAAGACTCACTGGTCTTTAAGTTCATTAAGAATGGTGAGCACATCAATTAATGGAACATAATCTCTATATTGCGATGTGTCGATGCGCCCGCTTCAGATAGTAATACCGTCAGTATCTTTATAAACGGTCACTAAAAACAGAATCTGGTACATTCACTGTACAAACATACATATACACATACTGTATGTACACAAGTACATATACCATCCATCCATCCATTTCTACCGCTTATTCCCTTTGGGGTCGCAGGGGGCGCTGGTGCCTATCTCAACGACATACATACACTCATGCATATAATTAGGTTTCATCAAACATATATTAACGTTGTTGCCTAACGAAAAACTGGGTAACAGATGGCACACCATCAAAGCGTAACCTATTGTTACTATAACAATCTACAAGGTTAACATAGCTGGCTTCTCTTTCTCCTTTCATTTATCTGCTTTCTTTTGTATTTCAAGTTATCATTACATATATGTTGTGGAGAGACGGAGCCGACGAGCCGACACCAGGCTCGGACAAACGATGGTCCGGCCCAAGATAGCGGCGAGAAGTTGGAGCATGCAGAGAACCAGAGAGGCAGCCAGCCGAGTCGGGTGCGTAAACCACACACCTGTTCAGAATCCCATCATCTTCTGCTGCAGCATAAAAGGGGGCGAAGGAGGAACACTTGGGGTAGAAGTAGGCGAGAAGACCACGGCGAACGACGAGCACGATCACGATCACGACAAGAGAGACCCCGAGCAAGATGTGCCCCCGCAGCAGACGCAGCCACCGGCCACCGAAAGGTGTGCCGCGACAAGCAGGAAGAGCTGGCAAGCTAGAAATTGGCACGACAGACTTCCAAAACAACTTGTTTATTGAAATGATAAACTCGAGTCAATCCTGTTATGATGCGCCCTGTATCGATTAGCACTGCGACCCACACGATCCGGGTTGGAGACCCGTCACATATGTATTGTTGCATTTGAAACAATTGTATTGTTGATAATAGAGGTAAAAAAAAATTATTCATTACCAATAGTGCTATTTCTTTTGGTATTTGTGTTGCTCTATTTGTAGTGTATATGTTTATTTTACTTTTTATTCATAGCTGTATGTAGAAGTGTCTGGTTGTATCTGCTGCTTTAATATCTTTAATGTCCTCTGTGTTCTTTGATGTTTGATGTTTCCCTCTTACAGACATGTAAGAGGGACGTGTACTATGGCTATGAGTTGTTGTTTTGTTCCCTTGGCCTCAGTCTGCACCCCCACTCCAGGGCACAGGCTAAGACCGATTTTTATTTTTATTTTATTTTAATCTTCTATTCTTTTCTCTGCACCAAATAATAATATAAATACATTTAATAAAGTTAAAATACAAATAACACAACAAGAGAAGTATCTCACACTTCTCTTTTGTAAAGTAATTGTGTACAGCATCTACATCAACTATATGATTTGCCTGAGTAGCTGGACAGGGCAAAAAAATAAAGAAATGAATAAATAATTATATAAATCATGGGTGTCAAACTCTGACCCGCCGTGTAATTTAATTCGGCCCTTGAGGCAATATCAAATTAAACATTAGAGCTGGCCTGCCGGTATTATACAGCGGTGATGCTCATATTTGCCAACCTTCCGAGACTCCCGAAGTTCAGTGCCCCTCCCGAAAATCTCCCGGGGGAACCATTCTCCCAAATTTCTCCCGATTTCCACCCTGACAACAATAATGGTGGCGTGTTTTAATGGCACTTCCTTTTGCGTTCTCTATAACCTTGCATCACGTTCGCTTTTCCTACATACAAACATTGTGCCGTCCTAGTCACACAAATCAAGCGGATTTTACACACACATAAGTTAATGCAAGGCATGCTTGATAAGGTCACACTTAGGGTGGCTGAATAACCAACTTTAACGCTGTTACAAATATGCGCCAGACTGTGAAGCCACACCAAACAAGAATGACGAACACATTTCGGGAGAACATCCGCACCGTAACACGACATAAACACAACAGAACAAATACCCAGAAACCCTTGCAGCACTAACACTTCTGCGACGCTACAATATATAATTTGATATGCCATTGATATTTTTTAATTATTATTATTATGTTTATTTGAAACTCTATTTTGCATGTCATTATAAAGTTATATCAGCCTTGCTTTTTCAATATTCAATGCAAAACTTGTTTGGGTCCCTTTTAAAAGGTGAATTCGTTCAACCTTGGCCCGCGGCTTTGTTCAGTTTAAAATTTTGGCCCACTCTGCATTTGAGTTTGACACTCCTGATATAAATGACCACTGAAGGGCCCCTCAATGGTGACAACATTGGCATGTATTCCATAGCTCTGGACCTAAACATGATGTCTACCGGTAAAATCCCACCCTAAATAGGCTTTTTTAAAACAAGTTCCAGCTCATTTGTCACATGGGGGTTGCAACTTACTGCGGGGTTGTTCCTCCCAGATGCAGACGGAAAACTTTGGACGACAGCGTGAGGTAGGAGATGATTTATTTCCCATAAATCATACACCGAAGATTCAAACAGGCAAGAACAAAACAAAAGGGATGCGTATGGTAATTACTTAGCACAGGAATCATAGAAGCTAGGAGACGAGAACTACAAACGTAAGTGTTGCATGGAGCAAACAATTAGGCCGGACTGATCGTGGCGAGCAAGGTGAATAAAGAGTTCTCTGATTAGTGGTTGACAGCAGCTGAGCGTGCCGACCACTAACCAGAGGCAGGTGACCCCAATTAATCCCCATGGAAACTAAAACCCACAAGTGCACAAACAGGAACTAAGGAGTCCAAAACTAAAAGAACATAACAAAAACCTGATCCTGGCCACGGATCATGACAACATTTTTGAACCAAAATGTCGCCTAGTAGTTAGAGGAGGGGTGTCAAACTCAGTTTGGATCAGGGGGCCACACGGAGAAAAATCTACTCCCAAGAGGGCCGGACTGGTAAAATCACGGCACGATAACTTAAAAATAAAGACAACTTCAGATTGTTTTCTTTGTTTAAAAATAGAACGAGCACATTCTGAAAATTTACAAATCATAATGTTGTTGTTTTGTTTTTTTTCATTTACATGTTGCGGTTTCATAGTATTCTATTTTGATTTGTTGTTATCCCAAGCCTCAGCTTCGTCACTGACTTCATGACATTTGCAGCTAATATATCCTGGTAGGAAATAGAATTCATAATGCCTTGGACGCGCTGGAGATTCCCGGTACCTGAGGCAGAGAAACAGCCCCAGAGCATGATTGACCCCCCACCATGCTTAACTGTAGGCAAGGTGTTCTTCTCTTTGTAAACTTCATTTTTTCTCCTCCAGACATAACGTTGATTCATAGGCCAAAAGAGTTCCAGTTTTGTCTCATCACTCCATAGAACAGTTTCCCAAAACCTTCGGGGTTTGTCCAGATGATTTTTGGCATACTGGAGTCTATTTTTCTTGTGCCTGGTAGTCAGAAGTGGGGTGCGCCTGGGATTTCTGGCATGGGGGCCTTCATCTCGTAGTGCGCGCCTTATTGTCTGGGACGAAACCTGCGTTCCCCCCTCTGCAATGTCCTGTTGTAGTTCCTCAGCTGTTACCCGGGGGTTTTTCACCACTGTACGCTTCAAATACCGGACAGCAGTTGCACACAGCATCCTCTTTCTACCACGCCCAGGTAGTGTTTCCACTGTGCCTTTAGCTTTAAACTTGCGAATTATGCTCCCAACTGTGTCTCTTGGAATGTGTAATGTCTTTGCTATTTTCTTATATCCATATCCTTTCTTATAAAGAGAAATTACCTCCTCTCTTGACTTCTTTGACCACTCCCTGGACTTCACCATGTTGCAAATACACCATTGACCATCTACAAGTGGCTGAGCGTCACAGTCTTTTTCAATCAGTTTAATTGTTGCTCGTTATGGTTCTAATCACATCTACAGGTGTTTGAAAATTGAAAATACCTTATTCAAATTCTATTCTTAAGAGTTATGATCTTCAAGGGGTTGAATAATTTGTCAATGAGATATTAAGAGAAATGACACCGTTTGGTATGTTACAAAATATAATGTTGTAATTCAAGTTGCATTTGTCTATTTAACGCATCTTTATTTGATATGACTATAAACAAAATACGGAATAAATATCCAACTTGCTAAAACACCAAAATTGTGTGGGGGTTGAATAATTTTGATCACAACTGTAACTTAATTACCCCTCTGACGTCACCTATAAAAGACTGAAGGGACATTTTTAGATTGCACAGTACGTGTTTTGGTAGCATCTTCATCCGGATTGCTATTTTCATGCAGAATTTTAGCAAATATACCTGCCCATTATTGCAGGTTGTAGCAATACAACTAAAGAAAAGATCAGCTGGCATACATTTCCAAATGATGGGTGTATGAGGAGGCTTCATAGGTGGAAGAGGGGTAAGTGCGTCTGCCTCACAATACGAAGGTCCTGAGTAGTCAGGGTTCAATCCCGGGCTCGGGATCTTTCTGTGTGGAGTTTGCATGTCCTCCCCGTGACTGCGTGGGTTCCCTCCGGGTACTCCGGCTTCCTCCCACTTCCAAAGACATGCACCTGGGGATAGGTTGATTGGCAACACTAAATGGTCCCTAGTGTGTGAATGTGAGTGTGAATGTTGTCTGTCTATCTGTGTTGGCCCTGTGATGAGTTGGCAACTTGTCCAGGGTGTACGCCGCCTTCCGCCCGATTGTAGCTGAGATAGGCACCAGCGCCACCCGCGACCCCAAAGGGAATAAGCGGTAGAAAATGGATGGACGGACGGATGGGAATATGAAGAAAGTATGGACCGCTCCAATCAAATTGACTCAAGCAAAATGGCACCAAGTGAGAGAGTGTAACTTGCAACAATGATTTTGAAGATTCTGACTACAAAGACAAAGGGATTTGGTCGGAGTTTGGGAGGGGGCTAAAAGATTAAAGACTCAATCCAATTGTGGTCCTGAAAATCATGAGCATTGAGGGGAGAAAGACTGAATCTTGTAAAAAACAGAACAAGAAGAGCAGACCTGGGGCTCAAAAACGAGAGTAAAAAAAGGTAAGCCACGAGTATTCTATTTTGTGTCCTCTTCTACAGATAATTTCCTCAAGCTACTTAAGGACATTTGGGAGGAGGATGAGGAAACTCAGGCTATGATGTCTGCATGTGACCCATTCCCTTGTTCACCCCTGGGAGGTGAGGGGAGCAGTGAGCAGCAGCGGTGGCTTCGCCCGGGAATCAGTTTGGTGATCTAACCTTTGATCCAACCCTTGATGCTAAGGTAATGGGTCCCATTTTTATAGTCTTCGGTATGACTCGGCCGAAGTTTGAACTCACAACCTACCGATTTCAGGGCGGACGCTCTAACCACAAGGCCACTCAGTAACCAGGCTGATAACTTATAATCGAAAAAAAAAAACATTAAACAATGTACAATTTGCAGCGATGGGTGCAATCAAGTAAAAATCAGGTGAGTACATTATCCTTGAGATGGAAAGGCAATGTTTATATAACAACACAATGGTTGTTTACACGCATGATCTATTATTACAAGCTGCAATAAACAGCTGTTTCATTTGTTCTCCGTTCTAAAGCCGAAACTTTAACACACATTAAACTTACAAGTCAGCTTCCAGTAATGGTTGTGAAAAAATTTACAATTGCACTTTTACATTATTTATATGGTACTATTTGCTAAATAGGCTGTCTGTGGTCTTTTAAATAATTTACTTGAACAAAAGGTTTGATCAGAATATTATTATTAAAATAGTGTTAAAGCTGCCTTTTGTCACAAAAAGTTGAAGGAGCGAACTTTTAAAATTCCGTTTACGGTATATATATATATATATATATATATATATATACAAACCCCGTTTCCATATGAGTTGGGAAATTGTGTTAGATGTAAATATAAAAGGAATATAATGATTTGCAAATACTTTTCAACCCATATTCAATTGAATGCACTACAAAGACAAGATATTTGATGTTCAAACTCATAAACTTTATTTTATTTTTTGCAAATAATAATTAATTTAGAATTTCATGGCTGCAACACGTGCCAAAGTAGTTGGGAAAGGGCATGTTCACCACTGTGCTACATCACTTTTTCTTTTAACAACACTCAATAAACGTTTGGGAACTGAGGAAACTAATTGTTGAAGCTTTGAAAGTGGAATTCTTTCCTATTCTTGTTTTATGTAGAGCTTCAGTCGTTCAACAGTCCGGGGTCAACGCTGTCGTATTTTCCGCTTCATAAAGCGCCACACATCTTCGATGGGAGACATGTGTGGACTGCAGGCGGGCCGCACTCTTTTTTTACGAAGCCACGCTCTTGTAACACGTGGTGAATGTGGCTTGGCGTTGTCTTGCTGATATAAGCAGGGGCGTCAATGAAAAAGACGGCGCTTTGATGACAACATATGTTGTTCCAAAACCTGTATGTACCTTTCAGCATTAATGGTGCCTTCACAGATGTGTAAATTACCCATGCCTTGGGCACTAATACACCCCCATACCATCACAGATGCTGGCTTTTGAACTTTGCGTCGATAACAGTCTGGATGGTTCGCTTCCCCTTTGGTCCGAACAACACAATGTCGAATATTTCCCCCAAAAAATTGAATTGTGGACTCGTCAGACAACGGAACACTTTTCCACTTTGCATCAGTCCATCTTAAATGATCTCGGGCCCAGAGAAGTCGGCGTCGTTTCAGGATGTTGTTGCATAGTAGAGCTTTAACTTGCACTTACAGATGCAGCGACAAACTGTATTTAGTGACAGTGGTTTTCTGAAGTGTTCATGAGCCCATGTGGCGATATCCTTTAGAGATTGATGTTGATTTTTGATACAGTGCCGTCTGATGGATCGAAGGTCACGGTCATTCAATGTTGGTTTCCAGCCATGGAAACGTGGAGTGATTTATCCGGATTATCTGAACCTTTTGATGATATTATGGACCGTAGATGTTGGAATCCAGTTGTTCTTAAACTGTTTGACTATTTGCTCACGCAGTTGTGGACAAAGGGGTGTACCTCGCCCCATCCTGTTTTGTGAAAGACTGAGCATTTTTTGGGAAGGTGTTTTTATACCCAATCATGGCACCCACCTGTTCCCAATTAGCCTGCACACCTGCGGGATGTTCAAATAAGTGTTTGATGAGCATTCCTCAACTTTATCGGTATTTATTGCCACCTTTCCCAACTTCTTTCTCACGTGTTGCTGGCATCAAATTCCAAAATTAATGATTATTTGCCAAAAAAAAAAAAATGTTTTTCAGTTTGAACATCAAATATGTTGTCTTTGTAGCATATTCAACTGAATATGGGTTGAAAATGATTTGCAAATCATTGTATTCTGTTTATATTTACATTCAACACAATTTCCCAACTCATATGGAAACAGGGTTTGTGTATATATATATATATATATATATATATATATATATATATATATGCCATTTACAGAATGTCAAAAGTGTGCAAAGCAGTAATCAGAGCAAAGGGTGGCTATTTGGAAATATAAAACATGTTTTCAGTTATTTCACCTTTTTTTTGAAGCACATCACTCCACATGTGTTGATTCATAGTTTTGATGCTTTCAGTGACAATCTGCAATGTAAATAGTCATAAAAATAAAGAAAACACATTGAATGAGAAGGTGTGTCCAAACTTCAAACAAGTATTTAGTCAGCCACCAAAAAAAAGACGAGAGATACCTGTAATTTTCATCATAGGTATACCTCAACTATGAGGGACAAACAGAATGGGGGAAAATAATCCATGAAATCACATTGAAGGATTATTAATTAATTAATTGGTAAATTCCTCTGTATAATAAGTATGTAATCGCCTACAAACAAGCAAGATTTCTGGCTTTCAGAGACCTGTAACTTCTTCTTTAAGAGACTCATCTGTCCTCCACTTGTTACCTGTATTAATGGCACCTGATTGGCCTCATTATCAGTAGAACAAAAACACCTGTCCACTACCTCAAACAGTCCCATTCCAAACTCCACTATGGCCAAGACCAAAGAACTGTCAAAATTGTAGACCTGCACCAGGCTGGGAACTCTGAATCTGCAATAGGTAAGCAGCTTGGTGTGAAGAAATCAACGGTGGGAGCAATTATTCGAAAATGGAAGACATACAAAACCATTGATAATCTTCTTCTATCTGGGGCTACGCACAAGATCTCACCACATGGGGTCAAAATTATCACAAGAACAGTGAGCAACAATTTCAGAGTCGCACGGGGGGACCTAGTGAATGGTCTGCGGAGAGCTGGCACCAAAGTAACAAAAGCTACCATTAGTAACACATTAGTCCGGCAGGGACTCAAATCCTGCAGTGCCGGGTGTGTCCCCCTGCTAAAGCCAGTACATGTCCAGGCCCATCTGACGTTTGTTAGAGAGCATTTGGATTATCACGAAGAGTATTAGGAAAATGTCATATGGTCAGATGAAACCGAAATAGAACTTTTTGGTAAAAACTCAACTTGTCAGGTTTGGAAGAGAAGGAATGCTGAGTTGCATCCAAATAACACCAGGCCTACACTGCAAGCACTGAAATCTAAGTAAGATTAAATATCTCAAATAAGGGTGATATATGCTTATTTTCTGTCTGATAAGATAATTCTTCTCACTAAGCAGATTTTATGTTAGAGTGTTTTACTTGTTTTAAGGGTTTTGGTCCTAAATGATCTCAGTAAGATATTACAGCTTGTTGCTGAGATTTGATGACCTATATTGCGTAAAACATGCTTGAAACTAGAATATCAACTGTTGCAAAGCTGTGATATCCACACTCACAAGTATACAACTACTTTTTTTAAGTAATAATTTCTCATTTCAAGCATGAACAAAGAAATCATGACTTTGACACAAGCACGTCTCATAATTAAACCAGATGACAGCCAAATGGACTTTTCTGTTTTATTTTCAATGAAACAATAAAAAATACTCATATAGTAGTACAGTTGGCACAGTACAGTAAACGGACAGTTAATATTTAAACATTTAAGATGTGACTAGGGCGGTAAAGCTTGGTTGGTAGAGTGGCCGTGCCAGCAACTTGAGGGTTCTCGGTTCGATCCCCACTTCCGCCATACGAGTCACTGCCGTTGTGTCCTTGGGCAAGACACTTTACTCACCCGCTCCCAGTGCCAGCTACACTGGTTTAATTGTAACTTAGATATTGGGTTTCACTATGTAAAGCGCTTTGAGTTACTAAAGAAAAAGCGCTATATAACATGCACATTCAGATACATTCTTCAAAATTCCAATAAAAATGTTTTGGGCTGTATGTATATACATATATATATATAAATATATATATATATGTCTTGATTGGATTATCCAGAGAATAGTGCTCGATACCGTGGTAGAGCGCAATATATATATATATATATATATATATATATATATATATATATATATATATGTGTGTGTATGTATATGTATATGTATGTATGTGTATATATATATATATATATATATATATATATATATATATGTATGTATATATATGTATATATGTATATATATGTATATATACATATATACATATATATACATACATATATATATATATATATATATATATGTATATATATATATATATATATATATATATATATATATATATATATATATATATATATATATATACTGTATTCCTTGCGCACTAATTGACTGAAATGTAACAATGATGTTGGTAAATCAATTGAAAATGATTAAAGTACATAGTACAAAATAATTTGATTTTGATGTAATTTTTTAAATATGTTTTTATGTTGATGGATAGAAAATGAACACCAATGAGTTGACTGTTGAACATGATTACATAATTTATTTAGAAAATATAAATAACAACACATGAAGTATACGTACTATTAACCGCATTATGTAATTGTAAAAAAAACAACAACAACAACATTATGATTTTTACAATTTCAGACTGTGCTTGTTCTATTTTTAAACAAAGAAAACATTCTGAAGTTTTTGTTATTTTTAAGTTATCATGCCGTTATTTTACCAGTCCGGCCCACTTGGGAGTCGATATTTCTCCATGTGGAACCCGATTTAAAATGTGTTTTTGACACCCCCGGTTTAAAGCAAATTTCATTTTGAGCGGGTGACATGTGGCAGCTTTAAAGTACTTCAATTGACGGAAATGGAGGTAAAACCACATTCCGCGAACAATTTATGCAGGAATTTAAGAAATTATGAAGGGTTCATATCCACTATGTTGCCAAATGTATTTGGCCACCTATCAAAATGATGAGAATCAGGTTTCCTATTCACTTGGCCCGGTGTATAAAATCAGGCACTCAGGCATGGAGACTGTTTCTACAAACATTTGTGAAAAAATGGGCCGCTCTCAGTGATTTCCAGCATGGAACTGTCATACGATACCACCTGTGCAACAAATCCAGTCGTGAAATGTCCTTGCTCTAAAATATTCCAAAGTCAACTTTATTATAAGAAAAGTGAAGAGTTTGGGAACAACATCAAGTCAGCCACCAAGTAATAGGCGGATGCTGAAGCGCATAGTGCAAAGACTTTCTGCAAATTCAGTTGCTACAGAACTCCAATTAGCCCACCTACAGTACGCAGAGAGCTTCATGGAATGGGTTTTCATGGCCATGCAGCTGCATCTAAGGCATACATCACTAAGTCCAATGCAAAGCGTGGGATGCAGTGGTGTAAAGCACGTCGCCATTGGACTCTACAGTGGTGGAGACGCCTTCTCTGGAGTGATGAATCACACGTTTCCATCTCTCAATCTGATGGAGCAGTCTGGGTTTGGATGTTGTCAGGAGAACGCTACATTTCGGACTGCATTTTGCTGGGTGTCAAATTTGGTGAAGGAGGAATTGTGGTTTGGGGTAGGTTTTTGAGTTGGAGTTGGGCTTGGCCCCTTAGTTCCGGTGAAAGGAACTTTGAATGTTCCAGGATACCAAAACATTTTGGACACTTCAAGTTCATATGTGAGTAAAGGCATGTGGCCAAATACTTTTGGCAATATAGTGTACTCTTCCCTCTGATTGTATATCAGTGAAAATTTTAACATTCTAATTACCATTTTTAATTGTTACGTTAAAATGAAAGCCATTAAATGTTTTTGCGTGCTTTAATATTAGGTGTTTCAACACATCCTTGAGTTTGTTGATTGTCCTTTCCGAGAGAATATTATGCAAATTTACTATTGCAAGTATTGCTTTTAGATGCAGTCTGCTTTGGTTATAATTCAATGTGCGGGTTAATTGATAAAAACCCCCCAAAAAGTTATGCGGAAGGGAGTTCCATCAAATAATAGCACAAGCACATCAGTGTTTGAAAGAAAAAGCAATAACATAAAACTGTTGAGTGAATAATTCAGCAGGAGAATGCATAAATAGTGGATTAGGCTTGATTTAATTACGTCTGTGCAGAAGCAAAGCCTGGCATTAAACAAACAAACACGGAACTGGGAAAAAAAAAGCTGTTGAGGAGTCAAAATCAGTTCTCTGTAAAGATCAAACACAAGCTGCAGCATTTAACCAGGACCAGACAAACCCGCAGGTACAATAGCATCGACTCCTCTGTCTGGCAGGACACAAGTTTGTCAGGGAGCTCATTGAACTATTGGCCTACAAATGCTGGTCTTTATTCACATTTGCTCAAAGCTGCTGAGATGTATTGCACTTTGAAACAAAACCATAGCCATGTTTTGCTCACAACGGAGCTCTTTCGGTAATTTCAGATCTAATGGATGGCTTGATACACGACACATCTCAGCGTTCTTTATCTGGAAGCACATTGACTTTGCTGTGAGAACGTAGTAAAATAACTGCATTAGTAGAGGAATAAGTGCTGGTAGTCATGGGGACGGGTGCATATTTGAAGGGGAACTGCACTTTTTGGGGGATTTTGCCCATTATCCACAATCCTTATGTGAGACCAGAACACACATGCTTTTGTCTTTTCTCTGCATTCTACATAGTGAACAATTGCTTGCAATAGAAAGTTAACAATACAGGTACATGGGAGTCATCTAAAACAGTGGTTCTCAACTTTTTTTCAGTGATGTACCCCCGGTGAACATTTTTTTAATTCAAGTGCCCCATAATCGGAGCAAAACATTTTTGGTTTAAAAAAAACTAGATAAAGAAGTAAAATACAGCACTATGTCATCAGTTTCTGATTTACTAAATTGTATAACAGTGCAAAATATTGCTCATTTGTAGTGGTCTTTCTTGGACTATTTGGAAAAAAAGATATAAAAATAAGTAAAAACTTGTTGAAAAATAAACAAGTGATTCTATTACGCCTGTGTGGCATATTGTCGCCGGATTCGATCCCTTCGTGGATGCGTCGAGTATGAACACAACAAAGGTAAGATTTAAGGATTTATTTAACCAAAAGGAGCTAGCACGAGAGATAGGATATACAAATAAACTAAGACTTGGCACGAAGGCACAAAATGTAAAACAAACACAATTAGCATGAGAGCTAAGAATGACAAATGGCTTAGCGTATAAGCTAGCGAGAAAACACATACCAGTCATAACGTTGCGTGAAAGCAAGCTAGAGTCCCAGAAAGAATAATGAAAAGGGGCGAGCTTAAATAGGGAAGTACTCAAAAGTGACAGGTTTGCAGGGACCGTGATTAGCAGGTGGAATCAATGAGTAACCATAGTGACGGACCAAACAGGAAACGAGAGGGTCAGACGGGGAATGAAAACACAACTGGAACAATAAACAATAATGTGAGATGATCCGAGTACTGATCTTAACAGATTCAATTATAAATAAAGATTTCTACACATAGAAGTAATCAACTTAAAGTGCCCTCTTTGGGGATTGTAATAGAGATTCATCTAGATTCATGAACTTCATTCTAAACATTTCTTCACAAAAAAATAAATCTTTAACATCAATATTTATGAAAAATGTCCACAAAAAAAACTAGCTGTCAACACTGAATTGTTGTATTATTTTTCCACAGATTATGAACTTACATTCATATTTTGTTGAAGTATTATTCAATAAATATATTTATAAAGGATTTTTGAATTGTTGCTATTTTTAGAATATTTTAAAAAATCTTACCTACCCTTGGCATACTTTCAAGTACCCCCAGGGGTACACGTACGTCCATTTGAGAACCACTGATCTAAAAAAACATCCAAAAACTGCCAACAACACCCCATTTACATGTCGTGACCTGCATAATAGCAACATTGTTATTTTAAGAGATAACGCAGAGGAACTACTTTTAGGTACACAGACTTGCTTACAGAGATATCGCATCAGAGTTTACAAGGTAATGATAGATTATAAATCATGCCTCACACCATGAATTGATTAACGTGGATCCCGACTTAAATAAGTTGAAACATTTGTACGGAATATGTACTGTACTGTGCAATCTACTAATACAAGTTTCAATCAATCAAAAAGTGTAGAAAAAAGTTGTGGTTTGGTGAACGTTGAAATTCATCTTAGATCCGTTAGGAAGACTCCAAAAGATGGTCTTTTTTTCACTGGTTTAAATGTAACTTAGATTACTGGGTTACAATATGTAAAAGCGCTTTGAGTCACTAGAAAAAAGCGCTACATAAATATAATTCACTTAACTTCACTTCACTGTTTTTCCAGCGTTATTTTACCTAAGGAGTGCGGATTATACTGAAATATCGAAACGGGAAGAACAAGTGTAGTGCTGAAAGATACAACTGTCCTTATTCGTCGGCATCCCAGTGACAGTAGACACTGTAAGTCATTGTTAGGTCGGTATTTTGTATCTCTTGTTTAGCACTAGCGCTACTTGATGCTTGGTGTTTTACTCGAGCTAGATTTGCATAGGATGCGGCATGTAAGACTTGTAGATCATCCTCGGTATACTCAAGCTCAGAAATATAAGGTTCTGAATCATCCCAAAAGAGTCGTTGTTGGCTCTCACAGAATCTGCCACGATTAGTGGTCATTGTTGTGTTGACAGAAGTAGCGATCAATGCTATGAGCTTTAAAAATCAAACATCCCGTAAAAAAATGTTGCTAAAACTTAACATCTTCCATTCATTTTCTTCCGCTTATCCGAAGTTGGGTCACGGGGTCCGCAGCCTAAGCAGAGGAGCCCAGACTTTTCCTCTCCCCAGCCACTTCGTCCAGCTCCTCCTGAGGGATCCCGAGGTGTTCCTAGGTCAGCCGGGAGACAAAGTCTTCCCAACATGTCCTGGGTCTTCCCCATGGCCTCCTACCGGTCGGACTGAATATTCCCATACCTACTGTATACAAAATGTTGATGTTGGTTTTTGGGGGGTTTTATAGCTGGAATAGATCCCACAAAAATCCCCAATATTGTTATATACGTGCTATAAGTAATTTAGCAAGAGGCATATTCATGATAAAATTTAATATTTACATATTTTAGTCAATTTAGACACGCATGGGCGCATAGCATCGGTAGCGCGTGTTGTTATGTGCTTTTTGAAATCAACGTCAACATGGATAGCACATTTGGTGTTTGCGGACATAAATGGCAGAGACAGGTGAAAACTAATGGGTTGGCATGGAAACAAAACAATGTAGTGAAAAAAAGGAACTAATGGAGTCTTGAAGTAATCTAACACAACTAAACAAAACTTGATCACAAAGACAAGACACCTGCATTGTTAGCCGCCTCTTACTAACAGTATTTTTTTTTACTAAACAAAAAGACATGTTCCTGTCTCACACAGAAAACTGTGAGTGCAGTACTCCTTTAACATTAACATCTCGTGATGCTCTGGCTAAAACTGATTCCATCCCATCATCACTCTGAGCAACTATTTCAACCCTGATTAACCAGTAGCTCATTTGTGATTGGCGGACGACTGAATGAGAGCAGATGTAGCCAACTTGTGGGGATATTGGAAGAAAATGTGAACTGATTGTTCACGGGCTGGGTGGTTGATTGAGTTCGCAAGGGAGGAATAGTTCTCGGCAGCTAGAAAGGCAAAAGCACTTTTATCCATTCCCATCTGTCATTTTAGCACAGCGTCGAAAACGGGGGAGTATAATCACACCTGAAACCACAGACAGAGAAATTAGCTCCCATTCAAAAAAACCCTGGCCTTGTCTACGTTATGTACAGAATTCATCCAAGTTGGACAATGTGGTGTATGCTAATGTGGTTTCACTTCTATTATCGTCTATCGGTGCAATCTTCTCATCCCCATAGCTCCGGCATCCCTCTTTTTGCAAACCACAGACCGTTTGCAAATGTTAAAATTAATAGAATTCCGGAGTTGTCCGTCTCATGGCCCCGTGTGGCGTACTTCCATTGACAAAACGGTTAGAACGGCGCACGGTTGTCATACATCTTGCCCTATTTGAATTTGCTCTGCCCTCTATGTCTCCTTCCAGGTAGAGATATGAAATATTGACTGTTCTCATATTGGGCTGCAACCCGCAACCCCCATTAAGCCACGCTGCTGTACTCCGCTATCAAAGTGCTGGCACAGCAAAAGGGGAGGGAGGAAAGAGTGTAGAAGCAGGAGGCGTTTATGTACAACAAACAATAAAAACGCTTATGGGAAAATATGTACCATCCAGGAACGGAGAGGTCTTTTCTAGGCACCGCAAATAATGCACAAGCGAACCTCTTGTGTGGTCAGTAAAATCTATGAAAGGTGAAAGACTAATGAACTATGGGTAGACATGCCCCTTGTAAAATACATCTGTGAGAGCAGGGACGTGCACATAATCATAGAGGGGCATTTTTTTTGTGTTACTTTACACAATATGGAAATTAATGTAAAATTAAATTTGCTAATAAGAAGCTAACTGCTTAGCTGTGTGTCCTTTGTAGGTAAAAGTGATTGCCATTTCTTTTGTGTCAACAAATTATTGTCATAATGAGTTAATTCACATTATCATAGGCTTGGAAGACATGAAAAGCAACAAAAAACTGGTTTATTATTAGGCTATTTATTGTTAAAGATAAGCACATTAATATTGAACATTGAACAGTGCAACATGAACTTCGAAAAAAAAAAAAAAAATACCCAAATGAAAAAAAATTATGTCCTTCTTCCTTTAACTTGATGAAAACACCATCAAGTTGTAACTTATGGTCTTTCTCACTTAATGCTTGGACTAAACAACTGAAACGCAATACAACTTTATATCTAAACCTCTACTGTGAGAGAAATGTGATCCGCTGTAAACACAGTGCATTTTATTTTGAAAATTAACCCAGTGTTTTATTTTTCATTTTGTACACTACTTCCTGTCCCGCACGAATTGATGTGCCGTGCTCATTTGATGCGCTGTGCTCCGACGTCCGGCATAAACAGAAGCTGACACATTGAATAATAGAATAATACAGCGTTTTTCTGAAATATTACCCATTATAGATGCTGAATAAGTGGAAAAATACCCAAATGAAAAAAAACTCTGTCCTTCTTCCTTTAACTTGATGAAAACACCATCAAGTTGTAACTTATGGTCTTTCTCACTTAATGCCCGGACTAAACAACTGAAACGCAATACAACTTTATATCTAAACCTCTACTGTGAGAGAAATGTGATCCGCCGTAAACACAGTGCATTTTATTTAGAAAATTAACCCAGTGTTTTATTTTGTATTTTGTACACTACTTCCTGTCCCGCACGATCCGCTCTGCTCTGTGCGGAATTGATGTGCTGTGCTCAATTGATGCGCTGTGCTCCGACGTCCCGCAAAAACAGAAGCCGACACATTGAATAATAGAATAATACAGCGTTTTTCTGAAATATCACCCATATTAGATGCTGAATAAGTGGACGGTGACTAGACCATAACTCACAGGTTCAAGTTGCTCCACTGCCACGTGTCCTCAGGGGTGCAGTTGGCTCTCTCTCCTCTCTCTCACTCACTCACTCACTCGCCCTCTCTCTCTCTCTCTCTGGCGGAAGCGGCAGGCTCAAACAACCCGGTATTACAAGAAAACGTAGAGTTTTTGTACCGCTGTTATTTTTTTTTTTTTTTTAAGAAACCACACACACAGGCAGAGGGCACTTTTAAGACGAGGCAAAAAAGGGCAGGGGCTCAAGCACCCATAGGGCCCTATGTGTGTACGTGCCAGTGTGAGAGGGACAAACTCCAGAAATGTAAATGTGCGCTGGCACTATGTGTGCCACCAGACAGCTGAATGTGCAGAAAAGTGGTAATTAAACACCCCGGTCTGCGGTCAACTGCTGAGTGACAAATTGTCTTTCTGCAGCACATTTGCCTATCGTGTATCTCCCCGTCTCAAGAGGGATCGGTCTAAGGCTTCGCAATTATTCTAGAAACGAACACTCTCGGTCGTTAACGTGTTCGTGGCATAGTGACAATTTCTCGCCTTGTTGTGTTTGAAAATGCAAAAACATAGGGGGAGGAGGGGGGGAGAATGTGAGCTCAGTTTGGAGCCAGCAAAAAAAAACCTCTAGTCACGATAGCACATATATACATACTAGGGGTGTGGAGAAAAAAATCGATTCGAATACGAATCGGATCGTTAATGTTGTGCGATTCAGAATCGATTCAAATTTTTTTTAAATAGATGTTATTTTTTATTTATTTAAAAAAAAAAAAATACGTATTTTTTTTTTTTTTATCAATCCAACAAACCACTACACAGCAATACCATAACAATGCAATCCAATTACAAAACCAAACCTGACCCAGCAACACTCAGAACTGCAATAAACAGAGCGATTGAGAGGTGACAAAAACACGACACAGAACAAACCAAAAGTAGTGAAACAAAAATGAATATTATCAACAACAGTATCAATATTAGTTATAATTTCAGCATAGCAGTGATTTAAAATCCCTCATTGACATTATCATTAGACATTTATAAACATTTTAAAAAAGTGTCACAGTGGCTTACACTTGCATCGCATCTCATAAGCTTGACAACACACTGTGTCCAATATTTTCACAAAGATAAAATAAGTCATATTTTTGGTTCGTTTAATAGTTCAAACAAATTTACATTATTGCAATCAGTTGATAAAACATTGTCCTTTACAATTATAAAAGCTTTTACGAAAATCTACTACTCTGCTAGCATGTCAGCAGACTGGGGTAGATCCTGCTGAAATCCTATGTATTGAATGAATACAGAATCGTTTTGAATCGGAAAAATATCGTTTTTGAATCGAGAATCGAATCGAATCGAAAAAATCGATATTGAATCGAATCGTGGGACACCCAAAGACTCACAGCCCTAATACATACCATACCATACCAAGTTTATTTATAAAGCCCTTTAAAAACAACCACAGTTGAAGAACAAAGGGCTGTACACCACAAAGAAATAAAGGTAAAGGACAGACAAAAAAAAAAAAAACATTTAAAACAGAAGTAAAAAACACATTAAAATAGCAAATACAAATTACCCTTAGACTAATGTGTTAGATAAAAAGCAGTTAAAAAGTTAAAAACAGTTTAAAAAGTTAAAAACAGTTTAAAGTCTCATGCTGGGTTAAAAGCCAGTGAATAAAAATGGGTTTTAAGAAGGGTCTTAAAAATAGCCAAAGAAGGGGCCTGTCTCACATGGAGAGGGAGATCGTTCCAGAGTTTGAAACCCGCAACAGAGAAGGCTCTGTCCCCTCTGAGCTTGCGCTTTGATTTGGGGACCATTAAGATCAGCTGATCAGCTGACCTGAGGGACCGGGTGGGGACATAGAGGCGGAGCAGCTCAGAAATGTAAGGAGGGGCAAGACCATGTAAGGATTTAAAAACAAATAAGATCATTTTAAAATGGACTCTAAAAGACACAAGCAGCCAGTGGAGGGAGGCTAAAACAGGAGCAATGTGCTCTCTTTTTCTTGTGTTTGTTAAAAGTCAAGCAGCTGCATTTTGGGCCAACGGCAGACGTGAGTGAGAGGATTGATTAATACCAAAATACAAAAAGTTACAGTAATCCAGCCGTAATGTTATGAAGGTATGGATTACTGTCTCATACTGTTGCCTGGAAAGAAGGTTTTTAACCTTGGCCAGCTGATGTAAATAAAAAAAAAAATAAAATAAAATAAATAAATAAAAAAAAAAAAAAAAAAAAAAAAAAAAAATATATATATATATATATATATATATATATATATATATATATATATATATATATATATATATATATATACATGTTAAGACGTACAAAAAAAAAACGCAAGACACGGGGGAGTGACTCCGAAGAGCTTCATGAACAGAGTTGAAGTTCAGAGCTTCTTTCACTGCAATGGTCTCACTGGAGTGTTTACAGCACAGCTTGGTCAAGGCCATTTGTAAAGGGAGTCACTTTGTGGATCCGTCCATTCTTTTTCTACCGCTTGTTCCTTTTTAGGGTCGCGAGGGTGCGTTTGGGCGGAAAGCGAGGTACACCCTGGACAAGTCGCCACCTCATCACAGGGCTAACACAGATAGACAGACAACATTCACACTCACATTCACACACAATTTAGTGTTGCCAATAAACCTATCCCCAGGTGCATGTCTTTGGAGGTGGGAGGAAGCCGGAGTACCCGGAGGAACCCCACACAGTCACAGGGAGAACATGCAAACTCCACACAGAAAAATCTCGAACCCGGGATTGAACTCAGGACTACTCAGGACCTTCGTATTGTGTGGCACATACACTAAACCCTGTGCCACCATGCCACCTTGTATTGTAGGTACGGATTGTTATTTATTTTTGGGCGAGCAGACACATTCCAATGGTTTGTCAGCTCTAACTGTCCATTCTGCCTATCAAATACATAACCACGTCTTGTAGAGCGGAAAGCTTCCCCGAGATGCAATCCATTTTGCGATTCAATTCCAAAATCGCTAAAGTCTGAGTGCCCGCAGCCCTACACATTCCATCGATTGCGACAGGCAGCCTTTTGGGTTGTTGAGAGCCATACGGAATCCGGTTGGCAGCCTTTATCTCCTCGTCTCAAGTGGGATCAGTCTAAGCCCTTGCAATTATTTTACAAACGAACACTCTTGGTCATTAACATTTTTGTGCCTTGTTGTGTTTGTAAAATGCAAAAAAAAAAAAAAACTGACTCAGCACCGGCTCAAGCGCTTGGCTGGCAAACAGACGTACTCGCTTCGGTTCTTGGCCCTGTACGCTTCAGTTGTGACAAAATGTTGCCCAGATCATGTTTTTTTTTTTCATCTAACACTCCCTTAGTTCTGAGTCAGCATCCCCGGGTTTGTGTTTCTTGGTTGCCATGGGTGATGATTATTTTCACCTGCCGCTGATTAATGTTGCGGACCCTCACTGATCAGAGAGCTATTTAGTCTTGCCATTTGCCACACTCGGTCTGGCAAATATTCTATAATCAAACACCCCTGGTCATTATAATGTTCGTAGTACAGTAACATTTTTGTGCCTCGTTGTGTTTGAAAATGCAAAAAAACCCAGACTCAGCACCGGCTCAAGCACTTGGCGGACAAACAGATGTATTCGGTTTGGTTCTTGGCCCTGTACGCTTCAGGTGTGATAATCCGTTGCCCGGATCCTGTTTTGTTTTCGTCTAAGACTCCCTTAGTTCTGTTTCAGCACCCCTGGGTTTGTGTTTCTTGGTTGCCACGGGAGCTGATTATTTTCACCTGCCTCTGATTAATGTTCGGGACGCTAACTAATCAGAGAGCTATTTATTCCTGCCATTTGCCACACTCGGTCTGGCAAATATTCTATAATCAAATACCCTCGGTCATTAAAATGTCCGTAGCACAGTAACATTTTTGTGCCTTGTTGTGTTTGAAAATGCAAAAAAACCCAAATTCAGCACAAGCTCAAGCTTTTGGCGGACAAACAGATGTATTCGGTTCGGTTCTTGGCCCTGTACGCTTCAGCTATGATAATCCGTTGCCCGGATCATGTTTTGTTTTCATATAAGACTCCCTTAGTTCTGTTTCAGCACCCCTGGGTTTGTGTTTCTTGGTTGCCATGGGTGCTGATTATTTTCACCTGCCTCTCATTAATGTTCAGGGCGCTCACTAATCAGAGAGCTATTTATTCCTGCCATTTGCCACACTCGGTCTGGCAAATATTCTATAAACAAATACCCTCGGTCATTAAAATGTCCGTAGCACAGTAACATTTTTGTGCCTTGTTGTGTTTGAAAATGCAAAAAAACCCAGACTCAGCACAAGCTCAAGCTTTTGGCGGACAAACAGATGTATTCGGTTCGGTTCTTGGCCCTGTACGCTTCAGCTATGATAATCCGTTGCCCGGATCATGTTTTGTTTTCATCTAAGACTCCCTTAGTTCTGTTTCAGCACCCCTGGGTTTGTGTTTCTTGGTTGCCATGGGTGCTGATTATTTTCACCTGCCTCTCATTAATGTTCGGGGCGCTCACTAATCAGAGAGCTATTTATTCCTGCCATTTGCCACACTCGGTCTGGCTGTTTTGTTTGCTCCTGCAACAAGTTACGTGAGTACTTCTTTGATTTCTGTTTCTATACCAAGCTTTCCAGGGCTACTTTTTTTTTGCCTTAGATCTCCGTGCAATCGGTACACTTTTCCTGTGTTCGTTTTCATGACTGATTTATGGATAATAAATTAATTTTTCCCCATCTGCGTCTTCTGTCTGCATCTTGAGGAAACGATCCGTGCATAACCATGTGACCACTCAACCGTAACATCAGCATCTACATGCTGCCGCTAGGTGACATCATACGCAAATACGCCATTAACTTTCACTGTTATGCTGGTGACACCCAACATTACATGCCCCTAAAACTGACCAACACGCCAGATTGTAGTCATCTGGAGGTTTGTCTAAATGAAAAGAAACAATGGAGATCCAGCAATTTTTTGCATCTCATAAAACAGCATTTGTAGTCCGGGCTGACACCATAGTTGATGAGCTTCTTCTTTTTCTCTATCTTCTTTGTTATGGGACATTCATCCTCAGCTGTTGCCATTTTTAATATAAATCTGTGAGTAAACTCGCTATGAAAGCGCTAAAACATACCGGTGTAGTGAGTTTACATTATTCATCCAAGGAACGTTTTTTCATGGGACACATTACCTTGTTATTGTTTCCGGATGAGGAGATGCTGCTCGGTTATTGATTAAGGTAAAGTCTGAATGTCATTAAAAAAGTTAGCTCCATCTTTTGACACTTCTTCCACTTTCGTCCTTGCACGCTACACCGCTACAACAAAAATAACGAGGAGAAGACGCTGCCGAAGCTACATAAATAAGACCGCCCACAAAACTGCGAATCCGGAAGAGACTGTCAGAAAATTATCTGTAAAACATAATCTATGCAACATTTTGACCAAATAACCACATTTCATGTTATGTAGACCAGTGGTTCTCAACCTTTTTTCAGTGATGTACCACCTGTGAATTTTTTTTAAATTCAAGTACCCCCTAATAAGAGTAAAGCATTTTTGGTTGAAAAAAAGAGATAAAGAAGTAAATTACAGCACTATGTCATCAATTCCTGATTTATTAAATTGTATAACAGTGCAACATATTGCTCATTTGTAGTGGTCTTTCTGGAACTATTTGGGAAAAAAATATATAAAAGTAACTAAAAACTTGTTGAAAAAAAAAATAAAATAAAAATAATAATAATAATAACAATTTAGATTTATATCGCGCTTTTCTAAACACTCAAAGCGCTCACAGAGAAGTGGGACTCAACATTCATTCACACCTGGTGGTGGTAAGCTACATCAGTAGCCACAGCTGCCCAGGAATAAACAAGGGATTCAATTATAAATAGATGAATAAATATGTCCATACATAGAAGTAATCATCAACTTAAAGTGCCCTTTTTGGGGATTGTAATAGAGATCCATCTGGATTCATGAACTTAATTCTAAACATCTCTTCACAAAAAAAAAAATAAACCTTTGACATCAATATTTATGGAACATGTCCACAAAATATCTAGCTGTCAACACTGAATATTGCATCGTTGCATTTATTTTCACAGTTTATGAACTTACATTCATATTTTGTTGACATATTATTCAATAAATATATTTATAAAGGATTTTCAAATTGTTTCTATTTTTAGAATTAAAAAAAAAAAAATCTCACGTACCCCTTGGAATACCTTCGAGTACCCCCAGGGGTACACGTACCCCCATTTGAGAACCACTGATGTAGAGCACAAAAAAGTGGTTTACATTGGGGGCAACATGGTGTAGTGGGTAGAGCGGCCGGCCAGAAATTGAGGGTTGCAGGTTTGCTTCCCACCTATTGACATCCAAAAAATCGCTGCCGTTGTGTCCTTGGGCAGGAGACTTCACCCTTTGCCCCCGGTGCCGCTCACACTGGTGAATGAATGATGAATGAATGATTGGTGGTGGTCAGAGGGGCCGTAGGCGCATACCGGCAGCCACGTTTCCGTCAGTTTACCCCAGGGCAGCTGTGGCTACTGATGTAGCTTACCACCACCAGGTGTGAATGAATGATGAGTTCCCACTTCTCTGTGAGCGCTTTGAGTGTCTAAAAAAGTGCGATATAAATGTAAGTTATTATTATTATTATTTAGAAAAACAATTATAACAATATGATTCCTTTATGTGCCCTATAATCCGGTTCGCCTTATATATGAAAAAAAGATAGAAAATAGACCATTAATCGGCAGTGCGCCTTAAAATCCGGTGCGCCCTATCAATCAATCAAACAATGTTTACTTATATAGCCCTAAATCACTAGTGTCTCAAAGGGCTGCACAAACCACTACGACATCCTCGGTAGGCCCACATAAGGGCAAGGAAAACTCACACCCAGTGGGACATCGGTGACAATAATGACTATGAGAACCTTGGAGAGGAGGAAAGCAATGGATGTCGAGAGGCTCTAACATGATACTGTGAAAGTTCAATCCATAATGGATCCAACACAGTCGCGAGAGTCCAGTCCAAAGCGGATCCAACACAGCAGCGAGAGTCCCGTTCACAGCGGAGCCAGCAGGAAACCATCCCAAGCGGAGGCGGATCAGCAGCGCAGAGATGTCCCCAGCCGATACACAGGCAAGCAGTACATGGCCACCGGATCGGACCGGACCCCCTCCACAAGGGAGAGTGGGACATAGGAGAAAAAGAAAAGAAACGGCAGATCAGCTGGTCTAAAAAGGGAGTCTATTTAAAGGCTAGAGTATACAAATGAGTTTTAAGGTGAGACTTAAATGCTTCTACTATGGTCTGGAAAATACTGCAAATGAGACTCAGAAGTCAAAAGAAAACAATATAACAACTGGACACTACATTGATCAATAATAGCACAGTGCTAAATGTAGAAATGAACATGTATTACCACATTAGGGCGATATAGCTCGTTTGGTAGAGTGGCCGTGCCAGCAACTTGAGGGTTCCAGGTTCGATCCCCGCTTCCGCCTTCCTAGTCACTGCCGTTGTGTCCTTGGGCAAGACACTTTACCCACCTGCTCCCAGTGCCACCCACACCGGCTTAAAAATCTAATTTAGATATCGGGTTCCACAATGTAAAGCGCTTTGAGTCACTAGAGAAAAGCGCTATATAAAATATAATTCACTTCACATGAACACACGAATCGTTTCGAATGTGAAAGGTATCCATCCCCACCGCCGAATGCATTCTACTGCAAGACTACTGAACGCAGTTTCACCACACAAGGTCAACAATTGACACTCCAATGATTTCCTTAAACCAAGATTACACGGGCTCCAGCAGACTAATTCTGCAGGGAGTCAGAGTCAAGGCGTACCGTTAGACACGCTAATGCGCCTCTTTTGTCTCCGGGATGTAAGAAAAAGAACGTTTGAAAATTTGCCTTCAAGCGGGAAGAGATTTGGTGAATACATTTTCACATCCTGTATCATGTGATGCTTTTAAAAAAAAAAGCTTTTATCAAAAAGGATGCTGTCCTGTTTTTACCGTTCTATTTATATTAGGTTGCAGACTGAAAGTCGCAAGGTTATTGTTCACACATGTTAATCACTCTTTTAATTGCTTAGTGATTGGGAGAATTAAATGCCTACTGAAATGAGATTTTCTTATTTAAACGGGGATAGCAGGTCCATTCTATGTGTCATACTTGATCATTTCGCGATATTGCCATATTTTTGCTGAAAGGATTTAGTAGAGAACATCGATGATAAAGTTGGCAACTTTTGGTCGCTAATAGAAAAGCCCTGCCTATACCGGAAGTCGCAGACGATGACGTCGCCCGTGTGAGGGCTCCTCACATCCTCACATTGTTTTTAATGTGAGCTGTCACGCCAAATTTCTTCCCCCCTACATAAACCTTCCCCCCATTTACTTCCGGGGTCATGATTAATACAGACATTTTGTTAACGCTATATTATAAAAATCCAGACGTTTTGTTAACGCTATATTATCCATCCATTTTCTACCGCTTATTCCCTTTTTGGGGTCGCGGGGGGCGCTGGCGCCTATCTCAGCTACAATCGGGCCGAAGGCGGGGTACACCCTGGACAAGTCGCCACCTCATCGCAGGGCCAACACAGATAGAAAGACAACATTCACACTCACATTCACACACTAGGGCCAATTTTTTTTTTTTTTTGTGTTGCCAATCAACCTTTCCCCAGGTGCATGTCTTTGGAAGTGGGAGGAAGCCGGAGTACCCGGAGGGAACCCACGCATTCACGGGGAGAACATGCAAACTCCACACAGAAAGATCCCGAGCCTGGATTTGAACCCAGGACTGCAGGACCTTCGTATTGTGAGGCAGACGCACTAACCCCTCTACCACCGTGACACCCAACGTTATATCATAAAAAATAAAATTCAAAAAACAATTTACAAACACAAGCTATGGGATGACACATTTACTTCCGGGGTCACGTTTCCTCTTACGTCATCCCTTAGCTTGTGTTTGTAAATTGTTTTTTTTCATTTTTAAATTTTTTTTTATAATATAGTGTTTACAAAACGTCTGTATTTTTATAATATAGCGTTATATTTTTATAATATAGCGTTATATTTTTATAATATAGCGTTATATTTTTATAATATAGCGTTAACAAAACATCTGTATTAATCATGACCCAGGAATTAAATGGGGGGGAAGGTATTTGTAGAGGGAAGAAATTTGGCGTGACAGAGCCTCCAACAAAAAGTGCTAATCGGACCGAGAAAACGACAATTTCCGCATTATTTTGAGCGAGGATGAAGGATTCGTGTTTGAAGATATTGATAGCGACGGACTAGAAAAAAGGAAAAAAAAAACAAGTTAAAAAAAACGCGATTGCATTGGGACGGATTCCGATGTTTTTAAACACATTTACTGGGATAATTCTGGGAAATCCCTTATCTTTCTATTGTGTTGCTAGTGTTTTAGTGAGTTTAATTGTACCTGATAGTCGGAAGGGTGTCTCCACGGGTGTCTTGACGCCAATGTCTGAGGGAAGTCGACGGCAGCTTCATGGACGGCCCAAGCTCAGCTTTTCTCCGGTAAGAAGCGACTTTTTAACCACAATTTTCTCACCGAAACCTTCTGGGTGACATTCGGCCTGGATTCATGTTCGCTTGACCGCTGTCAGGCTTGGACTTGGATTTGGTTGACTCCTTCGACGCAGAGGGATTACAGGACGAGCCAGGCGAGAATTCAGGTACATAATGTTTTATTTTTTCCCAAAATACCAAAAAGGCAAAACAAAAAGCACGCTCGATGGCGGATAATAATCAATGCTAAAACTTAGAGCAAAAACAGCACAATGGCAATACAATCTACAAAACAAACAAAAGATACTATCAAAAACATAATTTCAATCAAAAACTTACTGTGACAAAAAACGAGAGGCATAAACAGCAAGGTGCGTGGCAGGGGATCAATGAGCAGCAAAGGTTGTAGAATATAATGATAGTTAATCTTCCCAGACTGATGGACAGAAAGAAAATGACTTAAGTAGTGGGTGTGATAATTAGGAACAGGGGCGTGACTAGGAGGGCAAGGTGAAAATCAATGAGTTGTCATGGTAACAAAAACAAACCAGGAAGTGAAAAAACGGAACAAGAGTCCAGAAAACAAAACAAAACATGATTTACAGGCGTGACAACCGCGCTCTGATCCATAGTAAATTTTCACCTCCGGGAATTTTAAACAATGAATCACCGTGTGTTTGTGTGGCAAAAGGCTAAAGCTTCCCAGCTCCATCTTTCTACTGTGACTTCTCCAATATTCATTGAACAAATTGCAAAAGATTCAGCAACACAGATGTCCAAAATACTGTGTAATTATGCCGTTAAAGCAGACTACTTTTAGCTGTGTGTGTGCGTAGCGCTCATACTTCCTAAAAACGTGTGACGTCTTGCGTACACGTCACCATTACACGACGTTTCCAAGACGGGAAATTTAAAATTGTAATTTAGTACTCTAAAAAACCCGTATTGGCATGTGTTGCAATGTTAATATTTCATCATTGATATATAAACTATCAGACTGCGTGGTGGGTAGTAGTGGGTTTCAGTAGGCCTTTAATGGATCAATGGCCATAATTTGGACTGCATGTATACAATACTTTGTTTTCGATCCACTCTCACACACACACACAATCTGCCTTTGCATGCTGCTAATTAGCTGCCATAGACATTCTCTACTTCAGGCGTCGGTAGTAGTGAGGATAGGCAGTAGTTCAACGTGTGGCGTGCAAAACCGTGACAAACGTAAACACAGTCCATATAACCCCTTCCCTTGTCCTGACCCTTTGTTCTGTGCCCGGAGCGGCATGTGACAGTTTAACCCGAACTTGTGTGCAAACAAGGGAAGTGGATTAATGACGAGGTCATTTTCCAGGCAGTATTGCATAACTTTTTTCTAAAAAAAGAAACTTAGTTTGCGGAGTCCACCTCCACCCACAATGGTTTTTTTCAATTCATGACTTCCAAATGAGCTCACACATTTTTCTGGTGACAGCTTTAAGACAATTCTCTTCTCTAACAGCATCATGGACAGTGGAACCTGTTTAAGTCTAGCTTATGTCACCCACTCCTCAATGTCATCAGTCGAATGGTTAAGAATTATAATCATCATTAAAGGGGAACATTTTCACCAGACCTTTATAAGCGTCAATATACAGTGGGGCAAAAATGTATTTAGTCAGCCACCGATTGTGCAAAGTCTGCCACTTAAAATGATGACAGAGGTCTGTAATTTTCATCATAGGTACACTTCAACTGTGAGAGACAAAATGTGAAAAAAAAAATCCAGGAATTCACATTGTAGGAATTTTAAAGAATTTATTTGTAAATTATGGTGGAAAATAAGTATTTGGTCAACCATTCAAAGCTCTCACTGATGGAAGGAGGTTTTGGCTCAAAATCTCACGATACATGGCCCCATTCATTCTTTCCTTAACACGGATCAATCGTCTTGTCCCCTTAGCAGAAAAACAGCCCCAAAGCATGATGTTTCCACCCCCATGCTTCGCAGTAGGTATGGTGTTCTTGGGATGCAACTCAGTATTCTTCTTCCTCCAAACACGACGAGTTGAGTTTATACCAAAAAGTTCTATTTTGGTTTCATCTGACCACATGACATTCTCCCAATCCTCTGCTGTATCATCCATGTATCCATTTTGGTATAAACTCAACTCGTCGTGTTTGGAGGAAGAAGAACACTGAGTTGCATCCCAAGAACACCAGACCTACTGTGAAGCATGGGGGTGGAAACATCATGCTTTGGGGCTGTTTTTCTGCTAAGGGGACAGGACGATTGATCCGTGTTAAGGAAAGAATGAATGGGGCCATGTATTGTGAGATTTTGAGCCAAAACTTCCTTCCATCAGTGAGAGCTTTGAATGGTTGACCAAATACTTATTTTCCACCATAATTTACAAATAAAGCCTTTAAAATTCCTACAATGTGAATTTCTGTTTTTCGGGATATCGCGTGATGGGTAAAATTTTGCAAAAAACTTCGAAATATAAAATAAGCCACTGGGAACTGATTTTTATTGGTTTTAACCCTTCAGAAATTGTGATAATGTTCCCCTTAAACATTTATATAGTCACACCTGGGTGAAGTCTGGTCTGAGTTTCGTCTGGTTTCATGTTGTTTTGTCATTTCCTGTTTGTTTTTTTTAATGCTGACTCTCCCTCTTGTTTCAGATCACTTGCTCTTCCTCCTGTTTCACTGGTCTGAGTATCGCCTGATTAAATGCCTCGTCCTCCTTCTGTCCTGTGCCAGAGTGTTTTGTATCTTTTTGTGCATACCTCCAGCATTTCTTGTCTACAGCCATTGCCACGTTTTTGTATTTTTTTTGACCCATGGGAGATTATTTGTTTGTAAACATTTTGTCAGGTAAGAATAGCTTCTTAGCATTGCCTCCGTTGAATCGCTTTTTGTTATATTTTGCATGTTGTATTCTTAGCACCTTTTTTCCCTTCGCAGCCGGAGCGTTGTGAGCTTATTGAGATTTTTGTTTGTTTAGAGGTCTGGTAAGCTCTGTTTTTATAGCCTGTTGAGTTTCTCCCTTTTTGGCACCTTTCCCTTGTCGGAATAAATATTTGTTTCCAAAATCCTGCATCTGTGTCCAGAGTCCTATTCGGGTCGTGACACATATTATTATTATTATTGTAATAATATTACTACTACTAATAATAAAGTCCTTATTATCAGTACTTAATAAATAAAAAATGTCAATATTACCAGTTACAATACCTACAATTATTTTACAAGAAGTTTACAAGAAAAAGTATAAATTTCACAAGAAAAAACTTTTTGCAGTATGATTATAAAAGTTTTTGTGACGTTCGCTAAGCATGGTGGCTGAAGGTGCTTCTTCCAAGATGCAGTTCAGGCATGGACACAGCGTAAAGGTAAGAAATGTAGATTTATTAACTAAAAACACGCTAAGAACAAAAACACTGGTGCTAGGTAGATAAAACAAACCAAAAGTGCTAGCAAGGAGGCTAGGGAACTAAACACAGGGATAGCGTGGAAGCTAATTGGTATAAAACAGGATTACCAGAGTCAGGAGATAGCGATCGTCACTGTTGTGGGAAACAAGGCTAGGATCAGAGAGTGAGTAATAGAAAATGCAGGCTTAAATAAGGATGGTAATCGACAAGCAGGTGAGAGTCCATAAACAACGAACAGGTGAAACAAATATCCAACCATGGCAACAGAAACTAGTCAGGAAGTGCGCAAACAAACTCAAAAATCTAAACAACGAACGATCCGAGCAGCGGATCGCAACAGTTTTGGCAGTACAATAATAAAAGTCGTCATTTTACTCAACGCAAGTCAACCTTTTAGAAGAAAAACTGAACATTTTGACAATTGTATGAAAAGAGTTGTAATTTTACTCGACAAAAGTCACACAATTTTATAAAAAAAACGTAAACATTTTGGCGACATTCGAACAATAATCGGAATTCAACCTAGCAAAGTAATGACAAATGTCATAATTTTACTCAAAAAATGTCACTATTTTTCAAGAACAACAAAAAAATTGGCAATATTGCTATAAAAGTCAGAATTTTATATGACACGTCACCATGTTGCATCAACAAGTAGAGATGTCCGATAATGTTATTTTTGCCACTACAGTAAAGACCTGAAATATCCTTGTACACGTTAGTTAGACCTTTGTACCAATTATATACTATATACAAACAATTATACTTCCATTATTATTAGATATGTCCGATAATGGCTTTTTTGCTGATATACGATATTCCGATATTGTCCGACTCTTAATTACTGATTCCGATACCAACCGATACCGATATATAAAGTCGTGGAATTAACACATTATTATGCCCAATTTTTTTGTGATGATTAAACAATGTAACAAGGTTTTCCAAAATAAATAAACTCAAGTTATGGAATAAAATGCCAACATGGCACTGCCATATTCATTATTGAAGTCACAAAGTGCATTATTTATTTTAACATGCCTCAAAACAGCAGCTTGGAATTTGGGGCATGCTCTCCCTGAGAGAGCATGAGGAGGTTGAGGTGGGTGGGGTTGGGGGGTACGGGGGGTGTATATTTTAGCGTCCCGAAAGAGTTAGTGCTGCAAAAATTCTGGGTATTTGTATCGTTGTGTTTGTGTTGTGTTACGGTGCGGATGTTCTCCCGAAATGTGTTTGTCATTCTTGTTTAGTTTGGGTTCACAGTGTGGCGCATATTTGTAACAGTGTTAAAGTTGTTTATACGGCCACCCTCAGTGTGACCCGTATGGCTGTTGACCAAGTATGGCTTGCATTCACTTGTCCGTGTGAAAAGCCGTAGATATTATGTGACTGGGTTGGCACGCAAAGGCAGCGCCATTAAGGTTTATTGGCGCTCTGTACTTCTCCCTACATCCGTGTACACAGCGGTGTTTTAAAAAGTAATACATTTTACTTTTTAAAACTGATCATTTTGAAACCGATACCGATAATTTCAGATATTACATTTTAAACCATTTATCGGCCGAAAATATCGGCAGCCCAATTTTATCGGACATCCCAAAAAAAGAGTAATAATTCTACATTAAAAAAGTAATAATTTTACCAGAAAATATTGCAATATTCCAGAAACAGAAAGAACGTCAAAAATTGTTCCCAATTTTAGAAGAAAGAAATCGACACCTGACTGACACACGAAAAATACTGCTTTTAGTTTGTTTTTTTTGGTTTTTTTTGTAATTGGTTTTTAATTTTCATTATTTACTTCAAGCTATTACAGTATGTCTTTATATAAATATTTATTAATTTATTTTATTAATAATGGCCAAAAGGGGCGCATTTTAATTTTTTTACACACACTTGTTAATACACATGTTGGCCAGGGGGGAGCACTTCAAATTGTTTTACACACACTTGTTATTTCATATGTTGACCAGAGGGAAACACACCAGTCAATTTGAAAATACTCTCCTTTTTGGGACCACCTTTATTTTGATAGATTTCCCCACCAGGGGTGCAAATGAGACATTCTCTATTAGACGCAATGGTTTTCCCTATTAGGGCCATGATTTCGGTCCTAACATGTTCACCGGTTCTCATATGGAACGTACTTTTCCTTGTTGATGTCTCAAAAGGGTAGAAATGCAAGAACATAGTCTTCAAAGTGTGTTTTTTTCTTTACTTTGATATGTACTTTTGTGATGGACAGAACCAAGTACCGTATTTTTCGGAGTATAAGTCGCTCTTGAGTATAATGCATATGCCGAAAATGCATAACAAAGAAGGAAAAAAACACATATAAGTCGCACTGGAGTTTAAGTCGCATTTTGGGGGGAAATGTATTCGATAAAACCCAAGACAAAGAATAGACATTTGAAAAGCAATTTAAAATAAATAAAGAATAGTGAACAACAGACTGAATAAGTGTACGCTATAAGACGCATAAATAACCAACTGAGAAGGTGCCTGGCATGTTAACGTAACATACTTGTCACACCGCGGTGAGGGATGTCTTGTCTTGGTTTTTTCTGTCTTATGATTTGCATGTTTTGGTTTGAAAAGTAACTCTCCTCTCGTTTCAGGTCACTTGCCCTTCCTTTTGTGTCATCAGTCTGACCTTCCCTATTACCCTCATGTGTCTTATAATCAATCAATCAATCAATGTTTACTTATATAGCCCTAAATCACTAGTGTCTCAAAGGGCTGCACAAACCACTACGACATCCTCAGTAGGCCCACATAAGGGCAAGGAAAACTCACACCCAGTGGGACGTCGGTGACAATGATGACTATGAGAACCTTGGAGAGGAGGAAAGCAATGGATGTTGAGCGGGTCTAACATGATACTGTGAGAGTTCAATCCATAATGGATCCAACACAGTCACGAGAGTCCAGTCCAAAGCGGATCCAACACAGCAGCGAGAGTCCCGTTCACAGCGGAGCCAGCAGGAAACCATCCCAAGCGGAGGCGGATCAGCAGCGCAGAGATGTCCCCAGCCGATACACAGGCAAGCAGTACATGGCCACCGGATCGGACCGGACCCCCTCCACAAGGGAGAGTGGGACATAGGAGAAAAAGAAAAGAAACGGCAGATCAACTGGTCTAAAAAGGGAGTCTATTTAAAGGCTAGAGTATACAAATGAGTTTTAAGGTGAGACTTAAATGCTTCTACTGTGGTGGCATCTCAAACTTTTACCGGGAGGGCATTCCAGAGTACTGGAGCCCGAAATGAAAAAGCTCTACAGCCCGCAGACTTTTTTTGGGCTTTGGGAATCACTAATAAGCCGGAGTCCTTTGAACGCAGATTTCTTGCCGGGACATATGGTACAATACAATCGGCAAGATAGGATGGAGCTAGACCGTGTAGTATTTTATACGTAAGTAGTAAAACCTTAAAGTCACATCTTAAGTGCACAGGAAGCCAGTGCAGGTGAGCCAGTACAGGCGTAATGTGATCAAACTTTCTTGTTCTTGTCAAAAGTCTAGCAGCCGCATTTTGTACCAACTGTAATCTTTTAATGCTAGACATGGGGAGACCCGAAAATAATACGTTACAGTAGTCGAGGCGAGACGTAACAAACGCATGGATAATGATCTCAGCGTCTTTAGTGGACAGAATGGAGCGAATTTTAGCGATATTACGGAGATGAAAGAAGCCCGTTTTAGTAACACTTTTAATGTGTGCCTCAAAGGAGAGAGTTGGGTCGAAGATAATACCCAGATTCATTACCGAGTCGCCTTGTTTAATTGTTTGGTTGTCAAATTTTAGAGTTGTATTTTTAAATAGAGGTCGGTGTCTAGCAGGACCGATAATCAGCATTTCCGTTTTTTTGGCGTTGAGTTGCAAAAAGTTAGCGAACATCCATTGATTAATTTCATTAAGACACGCCTCCAGCTTACTACAATCCGGCGTGTTGGTCAGCTTTAGGGGCATGTAGAGGTGGGTGTCATCAGCATAACAGTGAAAGCTAACACCGTATTTGCGTATGATGTCACCTAGCGGCAGCATGTAGATGTTAAAGAGTGCAGGGCCAAGGACCGAACCCGGGGGACACCACACGTTACCTTAACGTAGTCCGAGGTCACATTGTTATGGGAGACACACTGGATATAAGCCCACTCCTCCCTTTGTTCTGTGCCAGATTGTTTTGTTTATTCGTGCTCTGTAGCGTCCATGTCTTGTCTTACCTCGCCTCGTCGTGTGCTCATGTTCCTTGATCCTGAATCCCTTTCCTACTATTTCGAGTTTTTCTTTCTTCCTCCTCAGCAAGGTGATTTTGGTTATTTCGTTTATTCAGCCAAAGTGGCAAGTTATCAGTTAATTTTCTTTCTTTCCTCAAATTTTTGGGTGACATTTTTTGTTAAAACTTTATTAGATTAGATAGTGTAGAATGTCTCATAGCTGTTGTTTCTTCCTCCTGTTGGAGCGTTTTTTAGTTAATCCATTTTATAAATGGCACCAATTGTAGTTCGTCCTTGCTTTTGTGTTTTCCTCCGTTCGGAGTAATTTTCGGTTGATCCTTTTTTTTTGGAACCTTTTTCTCCGATTAGTTTTTTGGGTTGATATAGATATTTTAATTCCTTCACTTTGGAGGTGAAAGGAAGTTATCAAAATAAAAGCCTGTCAAAGTTCCCTACTCTGCATCTGAGTCCTATCCTTTTTACCAAGCCTGACAATATTATAGTAAAAGTCATTCAAACAACTATAACATATAGAACATGCTATACGTTAGGGCTGTGAATCTTTGGGTGTCCCACGATTCGATTCAATATCGATTCTTGGGGTCACGATTTGATAATATATCGATTTTTTCGATTCGATTCTCGATTCAAAGATGATATTTTTCCAATTCAAAACGATTCTGTATTCATTCAATACATAGGATTTCAGCACGAGCTACCCCAGTCTGCTGACATGCAAGCAGAGTAGTAGATTTTAAAAAAAAAAGCTTTTATAATTGTAAAGGACAATGTTTTATCAACTAATTGCAATAATGTAAATGTGTTTTAACTTTTAAACGAACCAAAAATATGACTTATTTTATCTTTGTGAGATGCGATGCAAGTGTAAGCCACTGTGACAATATTGTTCTTTTGTTTTTATTTTTATAAATGTCTAATCACTGCTATGCTGAAATTATAACTAATATTGATACTGTTGTTGATAATATTCATTTTTGTTTCACTACTTTTGGTTTGTTCTGTGTCATGTCCGTGTCTTCTCTCAATTCTCCCGTCCAAAGGCAAAACCCAGTAACTCAATTTTGGTCAAAACTGAGCTGATAATAATTTTAGAGTTCCTAGGTGATATGCTTTACATTAGTGTATGCGATATTGTAATTTGTTCCGTAAGTAAGCTGTTACGCGCATGGCAGGACCTAGCAACTACCACATAACCGCGTAGATACAACAGAAAAACCTAGTATCTCAAAGGACCAATCGGAGCTTCTTTGTCAGTCGCCTTATTGTCTTTAATGAGTCATTTGCACGAAGGCGGGCCAACGGTCAACCAGATTATGTGATATTATGGCACGAGGGCATATTTGGAAGATTGGCCCAGGACGTTACAAGCACCTTCATTAAATGTATTGTTCTTGATTCTTCCCCTTGCATACTCTTTTGGGCAGATAACTGTGGAGGTCAACATAAAAACTGGACGCTGTACACGGCTCTTGCCCAATGTGCAAACCCGGAATGGGGCGCACCCGAGATTCTGATAAAATATCTGGAGAAAGGGGACACGTTCATGAGAGCAGATTCAATCCATGGCTCAATCGGCAAGAAAATGAAAGCTCAAGAAAACATCTATACGTTTGATGACTTTGTAGATCTTTGTAAGACAGCAGACCTGTGCTGCAGAACTGGGTGAACCACTTCAAAGGATCTTCAACCTCAGCCTGCAGCTGGGAAGAGTGCCCACCCTCTGGAAGACGTCATGCATCGTTCCAGTTCCCAAAAAAACTGCCCCAGTGAGGTGAACGACTACAGACCAGTGGCGCTCACCTCTCATCTAATAAAGACATTGGAGCGGCTATTTGTCAGCCTCCTCAGACCACAGGTGCAACATGCCCAGGACAGCCTGCAGTTTGCGTACCAGGAAGGCGTTGGTGTGGAGGATGCTATCCTTTACCTGCTGCATCGAGCCCACTCACACCTGGATAAGGGAAATGGCACTGTGAGGATCCTGTTCCTGGACTTCTCGAGTGCCTTTAATACCATCCAGCCCCGCCTCCTCCATGACAAGCTCTACAAAATGCGAGGGGACCCCTGCCTGGTTGCCTGGATTTCGAACTACCTCACCGACAGGCCACAGTACGTCAGACTGAAGGACATCACGTCTGACACTGTGATCAGCAGCACCGGAGCACCGCAGGGAACTGTGCTGGCCCCTCTTCTCTTCACCCTGTACACCGCTGACTTCTGCTACAACTCAGAGCTGTGTCACATCCAGAAGTACGCAGATGACACAGCCATCGTCGGGTGCATCAGGGACGGCAGAGAGGAGGAGTTTCGGAACCTGGTGAGGGACTTTGTTGTCTGGTGCCACACGAACCTCTTGCACCTCAATCCGTCAAAGACCAAGGAGCTGGTCATTGACTATAGGAGGTCGAGTCCACGGTCACAACCTATTGTGATCGAGGGAGTTGAGGTACAGACCGTGGACTCATTCAAGTACCTCGGGGTTTGGGTGGACAATAAGCTGGACTGGACTGTTAACACGGACCACCAGTACAAGAAAGGACAGAGCAGGCTGTACTTCCTCAGGAGACTGCACTCCTTCAACATTTGTAGAAAACTCCTGTGGATGTACTACCAGTCTGTGGTTGAACAGTGTTCTGTTCTACATGGTAGTGTGCTGGGGGGGCAGTACATCTAAGAAGGACAGCTCCAGACTTGAGAAACTGATCAGGCGGGCCGGTTCTACAATCGGAATGAAACTGGACACACTGGTGACGGTGGCAGAGAAGAGGACTGTTGACAAACTAGTGAGCATCCTGGATGATGCCAGTCACCCTCTGCATAGCGTTATCAGTAGTCAGAGGAGCCTCTTCAGTGCTAGACTGCTTCATCCCAAGTGCAGGACTAATAGACTCAAGAACTACTTTGTCCCACACGCCATTAGACTGTACAACTCCTCTCTGGGGCGGGGGGTACTAGGATGACAGGGGATGCAAAACATTGCAAAAGAATGCAAAAAAAATAACAGTGCAATACTTTTTCATAACATGGTCACTACTGCCTAGTTTCTCTTGTTATATTCTTATTCCCATTGTTTTTATTCTTTTTATAATATTTCTCTATTTTGTTTCCTTTTAAACCCCCATTATTTACGTTTTACTTTTTTTTTTTTTTTTATATTTTATTTTTAATCTTTAAATTGATCTCAACTCTGTACACTGCTGCTGGAATTTTAATTTTCCTGAAGGAACTCTCCTGAAGGAATCAATAAAGTACTATCCATCTATCTATCTATCTATCTATCAAGATAAAATGGTTTTCCTTTGTTTTCTCAAAATCAGCTAGAAGTGAGTTACTAGGTTTGGCCTTTCGACGGGAGAATTGCCGTTTATTGCAGTTCTGAGTGTTACTGGGTCAGGTTTGGTTTTGGAATTGGATTGCATTGTTATGGTATTGCTGTGTAGTGGTTTGTTGGATTGATTAAAAAAAAAATGAAAAAAAATTGGAAAAATAAATTTAAAAAAATAGATTTTTTAAAAATGAGAATCAATTCTGAATCGCACAACGTATTTGATTCGATTCGTATTCGAATCGATTCATGCCCACATCCCTACTATACGTTAACCACACAGTATGTCACTCCTAATCGCTAAATCTAATGAAATCTTATATGTCTAGTCTCTTCCGTGAATGTGCTAAATAATATTATTTGATATTTTACGGTAATGTGTTAATAATTTCACACATAAGTCGCTCCCGAGTATAAATCGCACCCCCGGCCAAAACATGAAAAAACTGCGAGTTATAGTCCGAAAAATACGGTACATGATGAATCGGCTGTGTCTTGATTTTCACGGCGGAGGCTCCGCCGAACCCCTGAGGCCGACTCACCAAACCCCTAGAGTTCGATCGAACTCAGGTTAAGAACCACAATGAACTGGCTAAAATTTTGATATTTTATCAATCATCGATTAATTAATTGCTTTCGTCCTCTACAAGGTTCTCATAGTCATCATTGTCACCGACGTCCCACTGGGTGTGAGTTTTCCTTGCCCTTATGTGGGCCTACCGAGGATGTCGTAGTGGTTTGTGTTGTCGTTTGTGCAGCCCTTTGAGACACTAGTGATTTAGGGTTATATAAGTAAACATTGATTGATTGATTGATTGATTATCAATTAGACGCCGTGTACACATTAGAATTTCGCTATCACCTTTAAAGGGGAACATTATCACAATTTTAAAAGGTTTAAAAACAATAAAAATCAGTTCCCAGTGGCTTGTTGTATTTTTTGAAGTTTTAAAGGGGAACATTATCACCAGACCTATGTAAGCGTCAATATATACCTTGATGTTGCAGAAAAAAAGACCATATGTTTTTTTAACCGATTTCCGAACTCTAAAAGGGTGAATTTGGCGATTTAAACGCCTTTCAATTGATAGCCTGTCGGAGCGATGACATTTCACCCGAGACGTCACATCGTGAAGCGATCCGCCATTTTCTCAATCTCATTACACCAGGGGCGCTCACACTTTTTCTGCAGGCGAGCTACTTTTCAATTGACCAAGTCGAGGAGATCTACCTCATTCCTATTTATAATTTATATTTATTTATTGATGAAAGAGACATTTTTGTTAACAAGTTAATGGTGTTTAATGATAATACAAGCATGTTTAACACACATGGATTCCTTTCTTTCATGAAGACAAGAATTCTGATGACTTGCATTGATTGGAATTAGACAGTGGTGCTGATAACGTCCGCATTTTCAAATGGAGGAAAAAAAAAGTCCTCCTTTCTGTCCAATTCCACATGAAAGTGGTTGGATTTGGCATCTCATTTGTCCAACTTGCATACTTGTTTTTAAACACTTTGTTATGAGAGTAGCATATGTGTGTGGCCCTTTAATGTCTGGCAGCAGGTGAGTGACGTCAGTGAGTGTGCGGGTGGGCAAGCAAGTGAGAAAGTGGTCGCTGAGGGCGGGGGAGAAATACATTGGCATCAAACTCCGTAGCTTGCTAGTTTGTGCACGCTAGCTTTCTGAGACTCTTATTTTGTTAGCACAGGCAGGATGAAACAGGTCTTTTATGGTGAAGACAGGAACTGTGCAGTCGGTCGTTAGAGTTTTGACAGTAGGTACGGAGTCTCTAGAAATAAAATGTGTTTCTCCGCGTCCGCCCTGTTAGTGATTTTTTTCTTAAATATGAGCTCGCAGCAGCCAGCGTCATCTCACAAGATCCTCGGGTGCCGAGAATGTCAAACAACTGACGAAAGTGAAGTCTTGGTATGATTGATGATTGCTCATTTTTATGTCTATTTTTTAATGCCTGGCTTGAGATCGACTGACACACCCTCCGAGATCGACCAGTCGATCGCGATCGACGTAATGGGCACCCCTGGTCTAGTCTCTTACGTGAATGAGCTAAATAATATTATTTGATATTTTACGGTAATGTGTTAATAATTCCATACATAAGTCGCTCCTGAGTATAAGTCGCACCCTTGGCCAAACTATGAAAAAAACTGTGACTTATAGTCCGAAAAATACGGTATTCATGTTCACATTGATCCTTACGGGGAACTCGGCTTTACAATACAAACCTTTCGGTTTATGAACCATGTTTAAGAGCCAATTAATTTCTCAAATGAAGGTTCCACTGCATTAGATATTGCGGTATCAGGATGTGTTGGCGTCCGCATGAGTGCGGCAATAAAGAGCTCTATTATGATGTTGTGATGGTCTCACTACAGCCATAACTGGTCCAGGTTTGACCCACTGTCAGGTGTTTATAGAAACATCACTTCATTAGCTGTGGATCATGCCAGACGCACATAAGGGCCCACCATCTGCTCCCTGAGCCTCGCCAAGGTTAAATATTCACTTGGAAAGACAGCGCGAGAAGCAGTGATGTGTGTAAGCAACCTGAGAGGAAACGGTTGAGTTAAAAAGACACAATGGGCCAAAGGCATGTATACAGGAAGGAATTGAATTGGGGGCTTATGAGTAATGGTAATGATTGCCTGCAGTGATGAAAAAGCATACATTTTCGAATATAATTATACCACGTTGATCCATATAGACTTTGCAGAAATAATTAGATGCATAGAACGGAAGGCCGCCGTAGACTAAAGCATGTTGCACGGGTTGACATTAATTTGGCGGTACAATGATGTGAGAGACACCCCTCACACACTTGCCAGTATATTACCCGGTAAACACACACAAGCGGGGTGACATGCTCAAGGATATCAGAAAAGCAAAGAAACTACTGTAGCAGAAGAGACTGGGCTACAGTATCTGCGAGAGATTTCCATGTCCAGCCGAGCACAAAAAAAGAAAAGTAGGAGAGGTCTGACCTGCTGTTAGTCAGCCAAGGGTGAAATCATGATTCAGACATTAAGGGGACAGGGTAGGTTAAGGAAGAAGAACATGTACTACCCTCATTATGTGGGGGGATGTAAAAGGCTATAATTGGACAAATGGCTCCACTGCATGTCGCCGGAAAAAACCCGCTGTTTACAGGAAAGGGTAATAGATAGCCGAGTAATCCAACTCCTGAAAAAACAACCCCCCACCATGATTCCTCCTCCACCCAAATTTCACACTCGGCACAATGCAGTCCGAAATGTACCGTACTCCTGGCAACAAACCCAGACTGGTCCATCAGATTGCCAGATGGAAAAAGGTGATTCACCAGTCTAGAGAAGGCGTTTCCACCGCTTGAGAGTCCAGTGGTGAGGTGCTTAACAACACTGCATCCCACACTTTGCATTGGACTTGGTGATGTATGGCTTAGATGCATGGAAACCCAAGGTCTCTGCGTACTGTACGTGGGCTAATTGGAAGGTCACATGAAGCTTGGAATTGGGGAGTTTGGGCCGCAAAATATTCTCTTCTTCCTTAGAATGGCGTACAGAAAATATTTGAGAAGCACTGATCTAAAATGGGGCAGCACAGTGGGGGAGGGGGTAGTACGTCTGCCTCACAATACGAAGGTTCTGGGTTTGATCTTACGCTCGGTATTTTTCTGTGTGGAGTTTGCATGTTCTCCCCCGTGACTGCGTGGGTTTCCTTCGGGTAATCCAGCTTCCTCCCACCTCCAAAGACATGCACCTGGGGATAGGCTCCTCCCACCTCCAAAGACATGCACCTGGGTATAGGTTGATTGGCAACACTAAATGGTCCCTAGTGTGTGAATGTGAGTGTGAATGCTGTCTGTCTATCTGTGTTAGCCCTGTAATGAGGGGGCGACTTGTCCAGGGTGTACTGTGCCTTCCGCCCGAATGGAGCTGAGATAGGCTCCAGCACACTCCGGGACCCCGAACGGGACAAGCGGTAGAAAAAATGGATGTATGATCTAAAATGAGAATATATGAACATCCTAGCAGTCGCTATTCTAATAACATCAGACCTTGTACAGTAAGTCAGTGGTCCCCAACCACCGGGCCGCGGCAGCGGGCAGTGGCCCGATTAGTACCGGGCCGCAGAATAATTTTTTTATAATTTTTATTTTTTAAAAAAATAATAATAATATATATATATCTATATATATATATATATATATATATATATATATATATATATATATATATATATATATATATATATATATATATGTAGCCGAGCTAAATTTAATTTAATTTTATTTTTAATTTTTGGTAATTTATTTCACATAATTTTATTTCACATCATTTTCTGTTGTGAACTTCCCCAAAAGTGTCTGTCATTGTAAATAGGTTCCGCCCTGTTGTTTTCTATTACATACCTTTTTGTTTCCCTGGGGGGTGATTTGGCGTTGCACCTGTGTGACCAGCTTCAGTGAGCACTGACTCCTGCAGCTGGTAAGTCATATTATGTCTCTCTCCTTTTTATTTTTTTATAAACTTTTTGCCTGTCACTTTTAAAGTATTTTCAAAGTGAACACTGTTTTGTGGCATGCTGTTAAGCATCCGGGTTAAATTCCCGAATTTTCGTTTTATTAAAGTGTTGTAAAAAACGGACTTATTTGCTAAATGATGTGTGGATTAGCTTAATGCTAGCAGCAGTTGCTGCGGGGTTTCCTGGCCTCGTGAGTTTGTGCACGGGTCGGGGCTACTCTGCTGCGTCTGTGTGGACATCTTGTGTGCTGCTCTGCCATTAATGTGTGTGTTTTTTTCCTTTTTCTTTATTCTGTAGTGGAGAGAGATACTGTGGACTGTATGTGACGCCCTTTTCTTTTTGTCCCTATGAAAAAGGTATGTCTGTTAATAAGTTTTGGCATTGTTTATTGTAAGTAAAAAAATATATAAAATGAGTTGATGTGAGTGGGGAAAAAAAGAGGTGATTTGCTACACATAATAAGGACCTTTTTTTTTCCTAATGTATATTTTTGCTGTCTGCTGATGTATATACTTTATATACTGTTTTTTATTTCAATTAATTAGTTTTTGGACTATTTTGTGCTTTGTTTGCCTTTTCATTATTTTTATTATCATTATGGTTGTTGTTTCCTTTTGTAAGCATAAGTTTGAGTTTCAGTGAGCACTGACTCCTGCAGCTGTGGAGAGAGATACTGTGGACTGTATGTGACGCCCTTTTCTTTTTGTCCCTATGAAAAAGCTGGTGAATAAATCCTCCTCAACTCGAATCCTGTGGTTCATCACGAAAAAAAGACACAACGCAGAATACTGACTGTTACATATATATGTATATATATTTTAATTAAATCAACATAAAAAACAAAATATACACTTACAATTAGTGCACCAACCACAAAAACGTCCCTTTTTCATGACAAAAACGTCCCTTTTTCATGACAAAGAAAACATTTTTTTTTTTAAATAAAAAAAAAGTTGGATTTTGGTTTCATCTGACCACATGATATTCTCCCAATCCTCTGCTGTATCATCCATGTATCCATTTTGGTATAAACTCAACTCGTCGTGTTTGGAGGAAGAAGAATACTGAGTTGCATCCCAAGAACACCATACCTACTGTGAAGCATGGGGGTGGAAACATCATGCTTTGGAGCTGGTTTTCTGCTTAGGGGACAGGACGATTGATCCGTGTTAAGGAAAGAATGAATGGGGCCATGTATCGTGAGATTTTGAGCCAAAACCTCCTTCCATCAATGACAGCTTTGAATGCTTGACCAAATACTTATTTTCCGTCATAATTTACAAATAAATTCTTTAAAATTCCTACAATGTGAATTCCTGGATTTTTTTTTTCACATTCTGTCTCTCACAGTTGAAGTGTACCTATGATGAAAATTACAGACCTCTGTCATCATTTTAAGTGGGAGAACTTGCACAATCGGTGGCTGACTAAATACTTTTTTGCCCCTCTGTACGTCAACATTTACTTAAGTGTGAGCCAATTTTGAAGATCGTCACTTTTTTTGAGTGCAGTTGGACTAAATGTACTATGAAGGTTGGAAGTGTGTGACTGGTGGTAAAGAGAGAGCTCTTCGCGGTGGCCGTGTTCGAGCAAGACAAGACTGTTGACATGAGAGAATACCCTTGGTTGCATGGTTTACAATTTCCAGCGCTTTAATACTCAAAATTTGTGATGAAAAGTTTCACTCTTGCTGTGTTGATCACATACTGTTAGAATAATTATGTATATATTATCACACAACTTTTATGCTTAAGGGCCGTTGCTATAATTATTGTCAATTGTTGTGAAGTGGTATTTTTCTTTGACTGTGCAGAGCTGGCAATCCAAAAGATTGCAAGCCAGTCTGGTATCAGTGTTTGTGTCCAGGAACAGCAAACTGACTGCCAAGGCCGAACATCAAGTACCGTGATGCAGACAGAGCAGAGAGAAGACGATATCACCAGTGTCAGTAAATTTGCATTTCTTGTATAATCATATATTGTGTCTAACTGGACTTGTCGAGATTACCGCCTTCCTTCAGCGACAGCTTCAGTGATGTAACCAGCGACCTCCCAAATAGAGGAAGCACACGGGATGGACTTTTAGAACGTAGTTTGGATCTGTAACTAGAACACAACCCAAAACACGTGTCTCCTCGTTGAGCCAAATTGAACTCTGTGTCCGCCTGATTCCTTGCTTCTTGTCTGTTTAATAGATGTCATCAGTGTTTGGACCTGACACATGCATCCAGCGTCACGGAGAATAAGGTTGACACCTCGGGGAGTTTTAATAAAACATGTTTGCTTTCTTCCGGCTTTCTTCTCTTCTCCACTCCACTTTGGTAACTCTGTTTCATCCAACATATAGATATCTTATAACCGTGCCAACAGGTCCGTTATGGTCTACCTTCCGGAATCAATTATGTGCATGCTCAGTAACCTGGAATATGTCATGACTCTCCATGTGTTGTTTTTCATTTCACGTGGTGTTATTTCCACTCCAGCGCTCTTGTTGTCTTGTTTCTACTTCCTGTTTGTTTTTCATTTCTCCTCTGGCCAGAGTGCTGCTTTTCTCACCTGTTCCTTGTTGCCAATCAGGATGCTCTGTATGCCAACACTGGATCATTGTTGTGAGACTTTGCACATCCTCGGTGCAAAAGCTGCCATATCTTTTCTCTGTTTTTGTTGCTACCGAGACCTGGGGTTGGCAATTCCTTTTTATTTAGCCTTTATTTAACCAGGTAAAATCCCATTGAGATCAAAGATCTCTTTTCCAAGGGAGACCTGGCCAAGAGGGCAGCAGCAAGGTTACATTAAAAACAGTAAACCACACATAAAACATCAAATTTACAACATCAAAACTAGATCACATAACACAAAGTAGACTCCAATCATTTCACAAAAGCTTTAAACTCATTTAAAGGGGAACCTTATCACAATTTCAAAAGGGTTAAAAACAATAAAAATCAGTTCCCAGTCGCTTGTTGTATTTTTTGAAATTTTTATCAAAATTTTACCGGTACCGAAATATCCCTAAAAAAAGCTTTAAAGTGCCTTTTTTTCGCTCTCTGCGAACACACTATCCATTTTCCTGTAACGTCATACAGTGCTGCCAATGCAAACAAACAATGGCAAGCAAGATATAGCGACATTAGCTCGGATTCAGACTCGGATATCAGCGGCTTAAGCAATTCAACAGATTACGCATGTTTTGAAACGAATGGTTGGAGTATGAAAGTATTGAAGAAGAAACTGAAGCTATTGAGCGAATAGCTATTGAGCGAATAGATATTGGCGCTATTCATAGCCATAGCATGGCCGAATAACTGCGTTAGCATCGCCGGTAAACTGTGCGGACCAAACGATCAGGACTTTCGCATCTTGTGACACTGGAGCAACTTAAATCCGTCGATTAGTAAGTGTTTATTTCGCATTAAATGTGGGTGGAAGGAAACGTACTATAGTTGCAAATGCATTTGCAGGTTATCCATACATCTCTGTGCCATGTCTGCTTTAGCACCGCCAGTAAATAGCATGTTAGCATCGATTAGCGTAGCATGTTAGCATCGATTAGCTGGCAGTCAACATCAACAAAACTCACCTTTGTGATTTCGTTGACTTTATAGTTGCAAATGGTTCTGCAGGTTATCCATACATCTCTGTGCCATGTCTGCTTTAGCACCGCTGGTAAATAGCACGTTAGCATCGATTAGCTGGCAGTCACGCCGCGACCAAATATGTCCGATTAGCACATAAGTCAACAACATCAACAAAACTCACCTTTGTGATTTTGTTGACTTTATCGTTGCAAATGCATCTGCAGGTTATCCATACATCTCTGTGACATGTCTGCCTTAGCATTGCCGGAAAAATGTGCACACACTCCAGCACATTCAATGGGGGTCTGGCGGCATTTTTCTTGCCACTTTCGCATCTTTGGGCCAGTGGTGCAACTTGAATCCCTCCCTGTTCGTGTTGTTACACCCTCCGACAACACACCGACGAGGCATGATGTCTCCAAGGTTCCAAAAAATAGTCGAAAAAACGGAAAATAACAGAGCTGGGACCCGGTGTTTGCAATGTGTTGAAAATGAAAATGGTGGCTGTATTACCTCGGTGACGTCACGTTCTGAAGTCATCGCCAAAAGAGCTATGACAAAAAGGCGTTTAATCCACCAAAATTCACCCATTTAGAGTTCAGAAATCGGTTAAAAAAATATATGGTCTTTTTTCTGCACCATCAAGGTATATATTGACACTTGCATAGGTCTGGTGATAATGTTCCCCTTTAATGTAACAAGTGTTTGAAGTTGAAAATTGGACTGTAGGTTATTCCAAGTATTCGCTGCTGAAAACCTAAATGCTTTCTTGCCCAGTTCAGTTTTTCCTTTGGGGACGACAAATTTCAGAACCTTTCCTTGTTTCTTTGTTAAATGACAAGGTAGATAAGATGGAGTGATACCCAGAATGGTTTTGTAAATTAGTGTTTTTCAATCTTTTTTGATCCAAGGCACATTTTTTTGCGTTGAAAAAATCCGGAGGCACACCACCAGCAGAAATCACTTAAAAACGAAACTCAGTTGACAGTAAAAAGTCGGCGTCACAATTGTTAGGTATGAATTTAAAGCATAACCAAGCATGTATAACTATAGCTCTTGTCTCAAAGTAGGTGGACTGTCACCACCTGTCACATCACACTGACTTATTTGGACTTCTTTGCTGTTTTCCTGTGTGTAGTGTTTGTTTTTGTCTTGCGCTCCTATTTTTTGGCCATTTTCCTGTAGCAGTGTCATGTCTTCCTTTGAGCGATATTTCCCACATCTACTTTGTTTTAGTAGTCAAGAATATTTCGGCTGTTTTTACACTGTGATGAGGTGGCGACTTGTCCAGGGTGTACTCCGCCTTCCACCCGATTGTAGCTGAGATAGGCTCCAGTGCCCCTCATGACCCCGAAGGGAATAACCGGTATAAAAAGGATGGATTATCCTTCTTTGTGGTGACATTGTTGATTGTAATGTACGGATGTATATTGTGGACGCCGTCATTGCTCCGCAGTAAGTCTTTGCTGTTGTCCAGCATTCTGGTTTTGTTTACTTTGTAGTTCAGTTTTAGTTTTTTTTCCGCATAGCCTTCCCTAGAACATGTTAATAGAGAAAGTAAGCAAATATTTACAGTAAATGAACAAGTGGATCAATAATCAATTTTTACAGTTTGTCCTTTATAATTTTGACAAAATAGAATGACAAATGAAACAATATATTACTGCATACAATCAGCAGACAAATTAGGAGTTTGTGTTTATTTACTTACAACTAAAACATAAGTTGTCTAGTATGCTCACTATTTTATTTAAGGACAAATTTGTAATAAGAAACATATGTTTAATGAACTGTAAGACTTTTAGTTAAAGTAAAACCTATAATGCCATTTTTTGTGGTCCCCTATATTTAGAAAAGTGCCAAAAGTATCGAAAAGTATCGAAATAAGTGCTATAAAAAAAGGAATATTGGGAATTATCGGTATTGGTTTCAAAAAGGAAAAAATTAATGCATTTTTAAAACGCCGCAGCACGGAGCAGTACATATCCAGTAAAACATGGATGTAGGACACAACCCTCCCGATTTTCCAAGGAGACTCCTGAATTCCAGTGCCCCTCCCGAAAATTTTACTTTTCCTCCATACAAACAGTGTGCCGACCCAGTCACATAAAATTGCGGCTTTTACACACACATAAGTCAATTCCATGCACACTTGGTCAACAGCCATACAGATCACACTGAGGGTGGCCGTATAAACAACTTTAACAATGTTACAAATATGCGCCACACTGTGAACCCACACCAAACAAGAATGACAAACGCATTTCGGGAGAACATCCGCACCCTAACACAACATAAACACAGCAGAACAAATACCCAGAACCCCTTGCAGCACTAACTCTTCCAAGAAGCGACAATATACACCCATGCTACCACTAAACAACATAAAACACTGTGCTTTAATCAAGTGATTCTTTGGCGTACCACTAAATAGAACCTCCGTAGAACAGTTTGAGAATCACTGCTGTTGGGGGTAAACGCAAGCAAGCAAATTTAGCTCCAAAATAATATTAGCATGCTAACGTAAACATGCATACGGTAAGCATATTTCAAATACCAAGTTATATGAGTGTAAAGGTGCTCCAGAGACTTCCTGCACATCGAATACATAAATCAGTTTCCGGGGGAGGGGGGGGTCACATCACAGGAGAGGGGATTGGCGAATTCGACTAATTACTCTGCAAGAAAAAGATTAGTTCTTCCATTAGCAGGGTCACCCTTTTTTTCCCCCCGGAGCCCCCCGCCGCTGTCGGAACGCAGTTCGAAACGATCCTGGAGGCAAAAGTCGGCGAATCAACACGTTGTGTTTTGAAGGATGCACTACAAAAATGGCCTGGAGAGGGATTTAGTTCCTAAATCTCTGGTCGTACACCAGGGAGCACGTACCCGTCGTCAAATGATGAGCTCTCAAGGGGATATTTCTGAGCAGTGCTTCAGGGAATAAAAATGAAATCTGTCATCTGTTGAGCAAAAAATAAAAAATAAACGCTCATCCGTCAAAGCTTTCGGCATGAATGTTCTTTTTAACAGACCAGAGATGTGGAGATTCTTTCATCATGTTCCCTCAGCGGACGCCATGTCATATTTAAACCCATTATGCTTTACGGGTGAGGAAGATCAAACATCAAATTAAGGCAGATTTAGAGCCACTTAACAGTCTCTCCTAGACACAAATGAGGCAGCCGGGATTTCCTATCTTGCGTGATGGAACAATTTCCTGGAACTGCTCTTACATTTTCTCTATTTCACTGACTTCAGTGGTTTCCAAGACGAACATTTTTGCCAACCTTGAGACCTCCGATTTCGGGAGGTGGGGGGCGTGGCTGGGGGCGGGGGCGTGGTTAAGTGAAGTGAAGTGAATTATATTTATATAGCGCTTTTTCTCTAGTGACTCAAAGCGCTTTACATAGTGAAACCCAATATCTAAGTTAGATTCAAACCAGTGTGGGTGGCACTGGGAGCAGGTGGGTAAAGTGTCTTGCCCAAGGACACAACAGCAGTGACTAGGATGGCGGAAGCGGGAATCGAACCTGCAACTCTCAAGTTGCTGGCACGGCCACTCTACCAACCGAGCTAAACCGCCCCTAAGAGGGGGAGGAGTATATGTACAGCTGTTGTGTGCGCAGTTGTGCACTGCACTTTCTAAAAGCTGCATATGTTATCGTCACATATGCATGATTGATTGATTGATTGAAACTTTTATTAGTAGATTGCACAGTACAGTACATATTAAGTACAATTGACCACTAAATAGAAACACCGCAATAAGTTTTTCAACTTGTTTAAGTCGGGGTCCACGTTAATCAATTCACGGTACAAATATATACTATCAGCGTAATACTGTCATCACACAAGTAAATCATCATAGTATGTACATTGAATTATTTACAATCCGGGGGGTGGGATGAGGAGCTTTGGTTGATATCAGTACTTCAGTCATCAACAATTGCATCAACAGAGAAATGGACATTTAAACAGTGTAGGTGTGACTTAGTAGGATATGTACAGCCAGCAGAGAACATAGTGAGTTCAGATAGCATAAGAACAAGTATATACATTAGAAATACATTTGATTATTTACATTAGGTTATTTTTCGAACTACCTCACCGACAGGCCACAGTACGTCAGACTGAAGGACATCACGTCTGACACTGTGATCAGCAGCACCGGAGCACCGCAGGGAACGGTGCTGGCCCCTCTTCTCTTCACCCTGTACACCGCTGACTTCTGCTAGACCTCAGAGCTGTGTCACATCCAGAAGTACGCAGATGACACAGCCATCGTCGGGTGCATCAGGGACGGCAGAGAGGAGGAGTTTCGGAACCTGGTGAGGGACTTTGTTGTCTGGTGCCACACGAACCTCTTGCACCTCAATCCATCAAAGACCAAGGAGCTGGTCATTGACTTTGGGAGGTCGAGTCCACGGTCACAACCTATTGTGATCGAGGGAGTTGAGGTACAGACCGTGGACTCATTCAAGTACCTCGGGGTTTGGGTGGACAATAAGCTGGACTGGACTGTTAACACGGACCACCAGTACAAGAAAGGACAGAGCAGGCTGTACTTCCTCAGCAGACTGCACTCCTTCAACATTTGTAAAAAACTCCTGTGGATGTACTACCAGTCTGTGGTTGCCAGTGTTCTGTTCTACATGGTAGTGTGCTGGGGGGGCAGTACATCTAAGAAGGACAGCTCCAGACTTGAGAAACTGATCAGGCGGGCCGGTTCTACAATCGGAATGAAACTGGACACACTGGTGACGGTGGCAGAGAAGAGGACTGTTGACAAACTAGTGAGCATCCTGGATGATGCCAGTCACCCTCTGCATAGCGTTATCAGTAGTCAGAGGAGCCTCTTCAGTGCTAGACTGCTTCATCCCAAGTGCAGGACAAATAGACTCAAAAACTCCTTTGTATATATATATATACATATATACACGTATGTATATATATATATATATATATATATATATATATATATATATATATATACATATATACACGTATATATATATATATGTATATATATATATTACTAACATTGTTTAACACAAATATCTAACTTCCTAACAACATCCATAAGTGGAAAAAAAAACCTTAGGTCCTCTTTAAAAACAATGCACTTCTATTTTCAAGGATTTTATGATGGAAGTAATACATTTAACAATACAGAATACAAACCACAACATATTGTCATGATTCCATCCATCCATCCATCTGACCATCCATTTTCTTCCGCTTATCCGAGGTCGAGTTGCGGGCGCAGCAGCCTAAGTAGAGAGGCCCAGACTTCCCTCTCCCAAGCCACTTTGTCTAGCTCCTCCTGGGGCATCCCGTGGTGTTCCAAGGCCAGCCGGGAGACATAGTCTTCCCAACGTGGCCTTGGTCTTCCCAGCGGCCTACTACCGGTCGGTTGTGCCCCAAACATCATCTTCGTCCTTTAGCAAAGGTAAAACCGTTTTGATCTTTTAACCTTTTTCAACAAGTTGTGCATGCTTTTATTTCAAGTCGCCTGGACTATGCTGGCATTAGCCAAAAAGCTCTCTCCCGGTTGCAGTTAGTCCAGAACGCGGCAGGAAACGCCAGCAAATAACCCCAATCCTTAAAAGGTTTGTACTGGCTCCCCGTTCATTTTCGATTTTAAAACCTCGCTCTTTGTTTTTAAATCTTTACATGGACTGGCACCTCATTATATCTCGGACCTCACCCAAACTTACAATCCTGCGCGCGCTCTGAGGTCCGAGAGCCAGCTCCAGCTCGTGGTGCCCAAGACCAGACTTAAAACTAGGTGAGACAGGGCCTTCTCTGTGGTCGGCCCTAAGATCTGGAACACTCTGCCCCTCCATGTTCAAACTGATTCCACAATGGAGTGTTTTAAGTCTAGTCTTAAGACCCACTTTTATTCTCTGACTTTTAACACTACGTGAGTTGGTAATCCTCTGTTGTCATCTGTTTTTAAATTTTTTATTTCTATTTACTGTTTTAATTGGTTTTACCGTTTAATTCCATTTTTAATCATATTTATTTGATATCGTTTTTATATGGGTTTTATATGTATTTATTTTTTAATTTTTCGTTTTTATTCAGTCATTGGTGGAGCTCAGGATAGTATTTGAATATTGTTTTTAATATTGTTGTGCAGCACTTTGGAAACATTTTGTTGTTTAAATGTGCTATATGGTAATGCTGAATGGTAGATACGGGATGGCGTGGCGCAGTGGAAGAGTGGCCGTGCGCAACCCGAGGGTCCCTGGTTCAAATCCCACCTAGTACCAACCTCGTCACGTCCGTTTTGTCCTGAGCAAGACACTTCACTCTTGCTCCTGATGGGTGCTGGTTGGCGCCTTGCATGGCAGCTCCCTCCATCAGTGTGTGAATGTGTGTGTGAATGGGTAAATGTGGAAGTAGTGTCAAAGCGCTTTGAGTACCTTGAAGGTAGAAAAGCGCTATACAAGTACAACCCATTTATATAAATAAAGTGGATTGGATTGGATTGACTGCACATAGAAATTCTGTCCATAAAAGTTGTGAACAGAATCGGTAACATGGGGCAGCCTTTGTGGAGTCCAACCCTCCCTGGAAATGTGTTCGACTTACTGCCAGCAATGCAGACAAAGATCTGACACTGATAATACAGGGAGCACACCGCCACAATCAGACAGTCCAATACCCCAAAGGACTTCCCGAGGGGACACAGTCGAATGCCTTCTCCGAGTCCACAAAGCACATCTAGACTGGTTGGGTGAACTCCCATGCACCCTCAAGGACCCTGCCGAGAGTATAGAGCTGGTTTACCGTTCCATGAACAGGACAAAAACCACACTGTTCCTCCTGAATCCGAGGTTCGACTATCCGGCGTAGCCTCCTCTCCAGTACACCGTAATAGACCTTACCGGGAAGGCTGAGGAGTGTGATCCCACGATATTTGGAACACACCCTCCGGTTTCCCTTCTTAAAGAGAGGAACCACCACCCGGTCTGCCAATCCGGAGGTACCTCCCCCGATGCAGAGTCTTGTCAACCAAGACAGCCCCATAGCATCCAGAGCTTTAAAGGCCTACTGAAACCCACTACTACCGACCACGCAGTCTGATAGTTTATATATCAATGATGAAATATTAACATTGCAACACATCCCAATACGGCCTTTTTAGTTTACTAAATTACAATTATAAATTTCCCGGTAGTTTCGTCTTCGAAACGTCGTGTAATGATGACGTGTACGCAAGAGGTCACGGGTTTTTAGGAAGTATGAGCGCTGCACACACACACAGCTAAAAGTAGTCTGCTTTAACGGCATAATTACACAGTATTTTGGACATCTGTGTTGCTGAATATTTTGCAATTTGTTCAATTAATATTGGAGAAGTCACAGTAGAAAGATGGAGTTGGGAAGCTTTAGTCTTTAGCCACACAAACACATGGTGATAACTTGTTTAAAATTTCCGGAGCTGAAAATTTACTATGGATCACAGCGCGGTCAAGCAGACATGAATCCAGACTAAATGTCAACCAGCAGGTTTCGGTGAGAAAATTGTGGTTAAAAAGTCGCTTCTTACCGGATATCAGCGGAGCTTCCGTCCTGCTGCAGCTTCGTGACTTCCCTCAGAGACACTGCGCGTCAACACACCAGTGGACAAACACCTCCGACTATCAGGTACTGTTAAACTCACTAAAACACTAGCAACACAATAGAAAGATAAGGGATTTCCCAGAATTATGCTAGTAAATGTGTGTAAAAACATCGGAATCCTTCCCAATGCAATGGCGTTTTTTTTTTTTTAACTCCTTTTTTCTGTTGTATTTTTCTAGTCAGTCGCTATCAATATCCTCAAACACAAATCTTTCATCCTCGCTCAAATTAATGGGGAAATTGTCGTTTTCTCGGTCCGAATAGCACTGTTTGTTGGAGGCTCCCTTTAAAAACAATGTGAATATGTGAGGAGCCCTCAACATGTGACGTCATCGTCTGCGACTTCCGGTAGAGGCAGGGCTTTTCTCTTAACACCGATAGTTGCGAACTTTATCGTGGATGTTCTCTACGAAATCCTTTCAGCAAAAATATGGCAATATCGCGAAATGATCAAGTATGATATATATATATATATATATATATATATATATATATATATATATATATATATATATATATAAGAAATACTTGAATTTCAGTGTTCATTTATTTACACATACACACACTTAACACTCATCTACTCATTGTTGAGTTAAGGGTTGAATTGTCCATATTCTCTGTCATTATTTTTCTAACCATATGCATGCACAGCTAGACTCTCTGGCGGTGGTGTCAGAGAGAATTAGTCTAGCAAAACGCCTAGCCATTATGGACAACACCACCCACCCACTACACTCGGACCTTGCAGGGAGAATGAGCACGTTCAGTGGAAGGCTCAGACTCCCAAAATGTAACACGGAACGACACAGGAGGTCTTTCATAACGACAGCCATCAGACTGTATAATGCATATGTTCCTTGACTGCACTTAAACGTAGAATATATGTAGAATTGATTTATATTATTCATATATTATATAATATATATATTTATATATATTATATTATTTATTATTATCATTGTTTATTGTGAGCGAACTGTGGTGCTGAATTTCCCCCAGGGATCAATAAAGTACATTTTATTCTACACTCTATTCTATTCTATGTACAGTAGATGGCAGTATTGTCCTGTTTAAGAGTGTCACAATATTACTGTTTACGGCAGACGAACTGCTTTACGGTAGACGAAAACAGCCTGACAATAAACCCACATAAGAAACCAAGAACTCACCCTCGATCATTCTGTTTATATTGTGGAAAAGGGGACGTGAAAATAGACTGTCGACACGTCAGTCAGGTCCGCATGGAGCTGAATGGGGTGGGGCCTCCAGCTCCGCCTGAATTTCGGAAGATTTTCGGGAGAAAATTTGACCCGGGAAGTTTTCGGGAGAGGCGCTGAATTTCGAGAGTCTCCCGGAAAATCCGGGAGGGTTGGCAAGTATGGATTAGGAGCCATGCAGCTAAAATTTATACAAAATGCCACTCTACATAGCAACTAACACGGTGGTCAAAGTTGGAATTGCCACAAAACGCATTTCATTGCCATCTGGCGGCTAAAGTGGGTCCTAAAACTGCTCTACCCCAAGTCGTCACGTTTCATGTGTCAGGTGTGAATCCCCCTTCGACTGTACTAGTCGACACAAACATGGAAAATATGAGTTAAGACAATGCATTACATGTTTTTGGACATGACAATATTAGTAAATACAATGCACATTTTGCACAAAGACAACCCGAAATCATCTGAAAATCAGTTTTTGTGATCCTCTACCACAGAGATAGGCTGAGCCATCTGGGGTTCGGAGCCGCTGGGTTCAGGTCTCAAGTGCCGAAAGGAGGAAATGAGTGGAGACAGGTACTGATTTCAGTAGTGAGCTTGTGACACCGTCGAGGACCCTGTCAGGATCGGTTTACAGCCTGTCAGGCAGCAGCACGGGATGGGACAGGCAGGCAGGGGATCAAGCACGGTGCGGGTGATACATGACAGATGAACTTGTATGTGCAAACCTATTTCAGGTCAAGAGGAGGCCGTTGGATCGTCCAAGGGCACTCGGTTTTCCATGAAACACATAAAGCAGCTGGTGTTGTGAAGTATCTGTGACAGGAGAGAGCTGGAACATGCATAATGTAGTGGACAGTATGTTGTTGGATTGACTCCAAAATAGTGCTCCCACCATCAAACGAGCTTTGATAAACAGAAAGAACTCGCTGCCCGGTGATCAGAATGCCGTATTTGTGCAATCAAAGAACATCGTTAACATTGAATGTAAATTGGGCTGCATGGTGAATGAACGGTTAGCATGTTGGGTTCACAGTCAGGAAATGGAGGGTTCCAAATGTTCTTCATAGAAAAGTTTCACGCTTTCTCCAACTGTAGGATTATATAAACTTGTAACACAAAAGACTCGTATTTAAAATCAACTCCGTCCATGGAAATAAATTGAAATCCATTAGTTGCATGCTTGGCTCTCCCAAAACACCACCATTTTAACATGTAACATGCCTTTTGAAAAGAAAAACTAACTTTTAGATTAGAAATACTGTTTTAAAAAACATTACAATAGAATATAGTACAAACAGTAATTCTTCATGTATAATAGACTGCATTTATATTATTCACATGTGAATAATGCTGCATAATAGACTGGATTTGTATTATTCACATGTGAAAAAATGCTGTGTAATAGACTGTATTTATATTATTCACATGCAAATAATTCTGTATAATAGTTTGTATTTATATTATTCACATGCAAATAATGCTGTAAAATAGACTATTTATATTATTCACATGTGAATAATGCTGTATAATAAACTGATTTATATTATTAATATGCGAATAATGATGTATAATAGACTGTATTTATGTTATTCACATGTGAATAATGCTGTATAATCGACTATATTTATATTATTCACATGTAAAAAAATACCTAAATGTTTATTGTGAGCGAACTGTGGTGCTGAATTTCCCTCAGGGATCAATAAAGTACTTTCTATTCTATTCTAACAACTACATTAGATTGACCTAATAATGTTTATCATTATATAAATATATATATTTAAGAAATACTTGACTTTCAGTCAATTCTAGCTATATATATATATATATATATATAAAAATAAAAGAAATACTTGAATTTCAGTGTTCATTTATTTACACATTTACACTCACATAACACTCATCTACTCATTGTTCAGTTAAGGGTTGAATTGTCCATCCTTGTTTTTCTAACCATATGCATGTACAGTAGATGGCAGTATTGTCCTGTTAAAGAGTGTCATAACATTGCTGTTTACGGCAGACAAACTGCTTTACGGTCGACGAAAACGGACTGCTGTTGTTGTGTGTTGTTTTACCGCGCTGGGAGGACGTTAATGAAACTGCCTAACAATAAACCCACATAAGAAACCAAGAACTCGCCCTCGATCATTCTACAGTTATAACGTCACTGGGCAGACATGCTGTTGATATTGTGGGAAAGCGGACGTAAAAACAGGCTGTCGACACGTCACTCAGGTCCGGATGGAGCCGGAGGGGGCGTGGCCCCCAGCTCCGCCTGAATTTCGGGAGATTTTCTGGAGAAAATTTGTCCTGTGAGGTTTTCGGGAGAAGTGCTGAATTTCGTGAGTCTCCCGGAAAATCCGGGAGGGTTGGCAAGTATGCTCAACTCTGTGTTCTCACATTTATCCGCTAACGGTCCCGATGAGTATCCAATCACAGGACGCTGATTGGCTATCGCAACTGTCTATCAACTGTATGTCCCAGTTCACTTATAGTGCAGGGACACCCGCATTGTTGATTCTGATGGCGCCTGGCAGATTCCGTACAGCATAGCAACATACAATAGCTGAATTCTGATTGGATACAAACTAAAACTAAAAACAACAGTACTGGAACGAGCATAATATGACATGGAGATAATATGAATAGTTTTAGATATTTAGGGAAAGTAAATAATTAAATAATCCATCCATTTTCTACCGCTTATTCCCTTTTTTGGGGGGTTGCGGGGGCGCTGGCGCGTATCTCAGCTACAATCGGGCGGAAGGCGGGGTACACCCTGGACAAGTCGCCACCTCATAATTAAATAATATTATCTTTAATTATGACCATGATTCCTGGTTATGTTAGGCCAGCAGAGAAGGCCTTGCTGGCCCTGACGGCACACCACTGCACACGGAGATATTTGAGTGACGGACCGGAGAGGTCAAAGTTGGCAACAAGCGATATGTATGTTTGTGTGCCAAAAGTAAGTCTCGAGGAATCCAGTTTGTTAAGTCAAAACTAGGAAGAACAAACCAAAACACTTCAAACACAGTACCTGCAGCGTCTCAATATTTTTATGGATAAATGTCAGGTTTAAACACCGAGTGGTATAGCTCGGTTGGTAGAGTGGCTGTCCCAACAACTTGAGGGTTCCAACCTAGTCACTGCCATTGTGTCCTTGGGCAAGACACTTCACCTACTTGCTCCCAGTCCTACCCACAGTGGTTTAAAAATGCAACTAAGATATTGGGTTTCACTATGTAACGCGCTTTGAGTCACTAGAGAAAAGCGCTTTATAACTACAATTCACTTCACTTCACTTCACTTCACTTATTAAACAGAACAAGAAACAAGGAATCAGGCAGAGACAGAGTTCAATTTTGCTCAATGAGGAGAACGCATGGAGCTGCACACTCAGTTACTGTCTACCCCCACGCTCTTAGGAACAGCCCACACGTACCCCATTTTATTCAGGAGTTACATAGTTACATCGCTGAGGCTGCTTCTAAAGGTAGGAGTCACTTATTATGCAAGTAGCTCAGTAGACAAAATATATGATTATTCAGAATGTGTTGAGCCTTGTGATTGCACCCTGTCTCTGTTTTGTCTTATCTTTGTTGATGTGCTTGGAGGTCCGTCCTTGGCTGTTAGCAGGCTGAAAAACAGAAACATCTGCGGCGAGGCATCTCCTAACTTGCAGTGGAAGATAACGAGTTATGATTAGATGATAACTAGAGCAACGAGTTGTGTGATAACTTATATGTAACTATTCTAACAATGAATATTCATTGTTTGGAAATTTCTGGCTGCAGGTTGTGTGATGCAAACTGATGCTGTGGTGGGGATCAATCGCCGATTAGGCCGCTAACAGGTAGGACATATATTTATTGGATTGTTTCCCCGCTTTGGTCGTCCGCCTCTTCACTTTCACACTAAATTTTGCTTTTCCGATAATTGGAGGGCAGGGTTGTGTCGGTTTCTGAGCGGCACTCAATCGCGTATGTCGGTTGTCTAATTAAAACTTTGTTTCTTGTGTAAAAGAAGCAGGAATAGCAACGTGCAACAATATAATAACTATTTATTGCTCAAACGGTTCAACCATGTGGCAGATATTTCTTTAATCTGCGATGGGTTGGGCTCTTATTTCAAATTCTTACAAATTAAAGCATAGCAGACAGTCAAGGGACGGTTCGTACTGCGTCTCAAATTACCACTGTACTTATGTAGTTGTTATAAATCGGTGTGGGTACTAAAAGCATCAGGAACTATAATACAGCTAAAACCGGTTGCCAGAATAAACTGGAGGAGGCTGAACTTTAGTCTGGTGCATTTATTTCCCATAGGAAACACAGCACACTCAGTAGTTAAAAGGCAACAGTTTAACAGTTGCTCTGAATTAAAACCAGTACTATAATAAAATGGTTTCATTTATTTGTATTCCTTTCATGAAAATGCATATATACAAGCCATGTGCAGTTGACAATTTCATTGTTTTTTTGTTTTTACACATTTCCATGATCCTTATATTTAGCCCCTATTTAACACAAATTATTTTAGATGACTCTATAACTGTTTCCTCCACCAACATTTTCACAATGACGCGTACAATCTAAATCAAAATTATTAATTAAAAAAAAAAAAAAATTTATTAATCAATTTAACAAAACAATACACAACAATACCATAACAATGCAATCCAATTCCAAAACCAAACCCGACCCAGCAACATTCAGAATAGCAATAAACAGAGCAATTGAGGACACACAAACATGACACGGTACAATCTAAAAGTGCTGAAACAAAAATTTATATTATCAATATTAGTAACAATATCAAAATAACAGTGATTAAAAATCACTCATTGATATTAACATTAAAACGTTCATACGAAAAAATGTTTAATAATAATAAAAAATAAATATGGATGGATGGATAAATAAATAAAAATTCAGATTGATATAATTCCAGTTGTCTCTTTTTGTAACTGTTTTTTAATTCAAAGATATTCTTACAACTTTTTAAGTCTTTGTTTAGAGAATTCCATGCTTTCCCACCAGCAATAGACAAGCAATTTTTTTTCAAATTTGTTCGCTGTCTTGCATGTGTAAAATCATACAGCCTTCTGTGGTTCTCATCTTCAGACGTGAACACAAATAACTTTTGTAAGTTCTTCGGAAAAACTTTATTCCGAGCATTAAACATCACTAATAGGGTATGCAATTCTACAATGTCTTTTAGTTGTAATAATCCTGACCTAATGAAGAGTGGATTTGTGGGGTCTTTATATTCTACTGTAAAAATGATACAAATAGCTCTTTTTTGTGAAATAAATAAAGGCATTATGTTGCTGTGATATGTATTCCCCCATATTTCTGCACAATATAGGGAAATATTTCAATAGAATAAAAAGACAAATGCTGCCACCCTAAAAAACACACACTGCAAATGAAGTGGAATACACTGTAAAATAAAACCAAGCCTTAATATAACAGCACCGGATAATAATTTAATGCCATTGCAGAAATCCAGTAATTAAAATAAAGTGCCAAGTAGATAAGATAAAAAAAAATAAAAAAATATTTTATTTAAACGTTTGATCTTTAATAAATACAACAGTTAAATTAGTGGGAAACAAATGGTGCACAGTAAAACAATCCAACAAAAAATAAACATCATTTATTGGGAGAATAAAACCCAGTGAATACAAAAATTTAAATGACCTATACCTTGGCCAGTGTCAATTGTTAATCAACCTCTACTATTGTCCACCACAACATTCTCTACTAATAAGTGACACAAAAAGAGGTTAGTCCCAAAGCAGATTACTTTAAAGTGCAGGTTCCAACTTACATTTGCGTCAAAGACTCCGGTAGCTGAATGTGCGTCGAGGCTCAGAGGTTTTGGCATCCCACACGTTGCAGTCAAGCCGTGATTTAAAATGGAAAATGTCAGAGAGACGTTGCGTCACCACGCTCTGCCTTTCATCGGCGCAGCTAAACCTGAACTCTGACTGGCAGGTTCCTAAAGCCCTTCCTATTATACTTAAGTACTAAAAAAATATGACCTGCAGAAAATTACGAAGAAAATTCCATCATTTCTTCACTCACTTTCCTCAGTCACCTTTTGTTCGGTGGTATTTTTATTCAGTGTGTGTGTGTGACTGCATGTTATACAGCTTGTTTGATGAAGATCAGTACAAAATTGAACACAGCACATCAAACACAAGCAGTATGTTCTCTTTTATCGAACATTGTGCGTCATCTACCGCAGAATTGGTGTCCTTTTCAATGTAAAATTAAAAAAATGGTTGTGTTTCTCAGTGATGATCCTTGAATATTTGCAGTAGGTTGGTTGGAACTTGTCGCTGAGCAGAAAACTCTATGGACTGCAAGAATTGAACCACACAATTTTGGTTCTTCATTTGATGATTTGTAAGGTTATTTTGTAATGTTAAAGGTCTATGTGTTAATTACCAGTAAGGGACTTTGTGTTTGACCATTTGCACAACTCCATGGTTTCTCCGAACTCCTCCCATGTCCGAGTTTTTGCAGTGTGCCGCCAAAGCCGCACAATGCATAGCCTATCAGTACCCGTCTGCAACTTCCGGAGTCCCATGAGCCAAAATCAGAATCAGATTCCAAAGTACTTTATTATTTCCCGAGGGGAAATTAAGATATTCAGCACAATCCCCATTCAAGAGCAACATTACAGGGAGACAGAACAGGATCGCTGACGGGTCTGCCAACCTCTGGTCCCTCTTACAAAAAAGGAGAGACACAGGTAAACGCTCAGGGACGGGGGGTGAGAAAAAAAAATTCAGTCTAATCCTGGGCCCCTGGGGAAGGGGTTCAGACTGAGGCCAAGGGGAAAAAAACAACTCATATTCATAGCACACAAACGTGTGTAAGCAGGAAACATCAAAGAACACAAAGGAACACACAAAAGAGCCAAGCTTAAGCAACCAGCTGCCACTCCAGCTCTGCCACAGCTACACAAAAGTCAAACAACAACAACAACAACAAAATAATCAACCAATAATATACATTGCGCACACAGGATTGCACCAGGCATGAACAAGCAACCAAACAAAAACATAATTTCAACACCCACACACACCGTGGTGATCTCTGCGGTGTTCCACGCCACCGTCTGCTGGTGTGGGGGGAGCATGGCCAGAGACTGAGAGCAGACCCAACAAAGCAACCAAAAGAGCTGACGCCCACCAACTCTCTCGGTCAGTGTCCAGTCGGCATGGATGAGCGAAGATGCGTCCAAGGAGACTGAGGCGTCCGATACACGTTCATCTTAATTTTCCTGAAGGAACTCTCCTGAAGGAATCAATAAAGTACTATCTATCTATTTATCTATCTATCTATTCAGCCAAGACACGTTGAAGCCCGTCCGTCTCATCCCAGCACCAGCGCCGCAGCCCTGTCTCTTCATCTGCATCTCCTCCAGTCTCTCCAAACGGACTCCGGTGTGGCAGAGACCCAGCAGCTGGTCCCCGCGGCCAAAATGGTCCCGAATGGCAGATCCAGAAGCCCACAAACAAGCACAGCAGACGTCACGAAAGTGGCACCCCTTGTCGCACAGCCCCAAAGGGGTCCCGAACCAGAGGGCAAAAACAAAAAACAAAACACCAGGAATACACAAGGATGATACAAGAGTACAGAACAACTGGAAGTAAAAGTCCGCTCTCCAAGGTGAATACTGTTTATTATTACTTCCTAAAACTCCTGTACAGTACTGTGGAGGGACGGAGCCGACGAGCTGACAGCAGCTTAGGACAAACAGCGGTCCTGCCCAAGATGGCGGCCAGGAGGCGGAGCATGCAGCGGAGCGGAGAAGCGGGGCACGCTTGGAGCGACGCTACGGCAATCCGAGTCAGGTGCGTAGATCACACACCTGCTCTCAATCCCTGCATCTTCTCCTGCAGCATAAAAGGGGAGAAGGAGGAGCGATCGGGGGAGAAGTAGGAGAACCAGGAGAAAGACCTAGAGAGCGACAACGACCAAGAGCGAGCCGAAGACAACAGCGAGGACGCAGCCGATCAAGGAGCAAGACAGGAGTGAGCAGGAAGGGGCGGAGCAGCTGAAAAGCGATCCGACGAAAAGACAAACTGGTATTGAAAAATAAAGCGAGTCAAACCTGCTCAGCGATGTCATTCCTCAATGATCCATCCAACCCACACATTCTATAGTATTGTTTTAACACAATTGTTATGATCTAAAATATTGTTTTTTTCTGTTGAAAAGCAATGTTACATGTTAGAATTGTGCTGTTTTTAGAAGGGAAAGTACCAGCTAAATCGATTTCAATGGAAGATGTTGATTTCAGATTTTGAGTTGAGCGCTCCGTCAAAGAACCAATTAAGCTCGTAAAAGGTAATTGATTAGCTGCGCTGCCCCCCCCCCTCCTGCATGTAGAGGTTAATAGGTGACCACAGATGACGCGCTAGCTGTTCAAAGTCGGGACCTGGGGTGGACCACTCATCTGTGCATCAGTTGGCCCCACTATGGACTGGACTCTCACAATATTATGCTAGATCCACTCGACGTCAAATGCGCCGGTCGCCCAGGGGAGGGGGTCTCCACATCTACGGTCCACTCCAAGGTTTCTCATTGTATCCCATTGGGTTGATTTTTTTGTTCTTGCCGCGATGTGGGATCTGAGCCGTTGTGGCTTGTGCTGCCTTTTGAGACGCTTGTGATTACGGGCTATATAAATACACTTTGATTGATTGATTAAAATCGAGATTAAATGTAAATAAAAACCAACAAAAATAAATATAAGACTGAAAACATTGTATAATGTAAGAATAAATACAGGATATTGACTAAGAAATTATTCATTAAATACTAACTGATAAATGCAATTCCCATTCATTTTTATTGCAAGTTTTTGATGTGAGGTTTCTAGTTCATTTTATAGTCTAGAATGGTATCCACAATAATTGTATTATTAATACTATGGGCCACAAATCCAAAATGTCATTGTTTTTATTCCACCATTAAGTTTAAAAAAAAATATTTGTTTAATTGAATTAACCTTTGTAGTAATGTAAGTAAATTACAAATGTGTAGGTGGCGCTGCAGTTAAGTTAAGTTAAAGTACCAATGAATGTCACACACACACTAGGTGTGGTGTGTTTTTTCCTCTGCGTTTGACCCATCCCCTTGTTCACCCTCTGGGAGGTGAGGGGAGCAGTGGGTAGCAGCCGTGCCGCGCCCAGAAATAATTTTTGGGTGATTTAACCCCCAATTCCAACCCCTTGATGCTAAGTGCCAAGCAGGGAGGTAACGGGTCCCATTGTTATAGTCTTTGGTATGACTCGGCCGGGGTTTGAACTCAGAACCTACCGATTTTAGGGCGGACACTCTAACCCAGGGGTGTCAAACCCATTTTAGCTCAGGGGCCGCATGGAGGAAAATCTATTCCCGAGTGGGCCGGAAGGGTAAAATCATAGCATGGTAACTTAAAAATAAAGACAACTCCAGGTTGTTTTCTTTGTTTTGCTTTGAAAACGTACAAATCACGAATAATCTTCTGGACAAAACACTTCAAGTTTAATGAAAAGTTTGTTGAAAATTCTGAGGAAATTGGTGCAGTTTCAGAAACACAATGAGCAAAGACTTCGTCTCAGTGTATCTACAAAGCCAGGATTCAACTTTAAGTCACAGCCATTTTGGGATTGAAGGTATAAACTATTCAAAAGGGTTAAATTCACTTTTCTCGTGTTTGACAAGAGACATTTCAGGGCAACGAGGGTGCCAAATGACGATGTGTTCGAAGCAGGCTTTACGTTTCGTGTGGGTCGAGGAGGAGGAACCACAGTCACCCTTTATTGCAGTGGTTATTAACCTGGGTTCGATCGAACCCTAGGGGTTCGGTGAGTCGGAGGTTAAAACACACCCGACTCGTTGTGTAAATACAAACTTCTCCCTATCGGCATATTACAGATACGGCAACAGCTGACTGATTTTCAGGTGTGTAATTTGTTGTGAGTTTATGCACTGTGTTGCTTTTCTTGTTTGAACAAGGTGATGTTCATGCACGGTTCATTTTGTGCACCAGTAAAAAAAACATGGTAATACTTTAGTGTGGGGAACATATTCACCATTAATTAGTTGATTATTAACATGCACATTAGTAACATATTGGCTCTTAACTAGTCACTATTAAGTACTTATTGATGCCTTATTCCGCATGGCCTTCTTATAACCAAATAACTCTAAGTTAAGTCTTTATTTCTTCGAATGTTCCCCTAATGTCCAAATAACTCTAAATTAAGTCTGTGTTACATAGAATATGTTCCCCATACTAAAGTGTTACCAAAAAACATATAACTTTGTCTTGAATTTAAAAAATTTTTTTTTTATTTTGCATTCAGTGAATGTGCATATGAAATTGGTGGGGTTCGGTACCTCCAACAAGGTTAAGAACCACTGCTTTATTGTATACCTCTTGCCATGCTTGCCTAACAGAATTGCTATTGTGACATCCAGTGGACACATTTAGAACAGCAGTTTATTTCTCATTTTAATATTTGGCAAACTAATCACGCGGGCCGGATAAAACCTGTTCACGGGCCTAATGCGGCCCACGGGCCGTACGTTTGACACTCCCGCTCTAACCACTGAGTAGGTTGAAATGTAGAATGGAAGCAAAGGCTGACAAACCCACAAAGCACATGGTAACAACAATAGAGGAAAAATACAAATGTTGTCTGGTTGGTCGTTCAATGTGTTTGTAAAAGCAAGCAGCGGAGAATAAATATAATGGGAACAACGCCACGGGAGACTCATCTGAAGGTTGTACACCGACATGCAGGCAAAAAAAAAAAAAGGTAAACTAGAAAACACAATGAACGGACTTATCTCTCCCGCCGTTGGAAGGGATAGGCTCCAGCTTGGGATAAGCAGTATACAATAGAATACCTGCCTTTTGTTGAAAGAGGACAGCTCGAACATCTTCTCTACAGGGAAACACAATGTTTACTGCTTGAGGATGGATGGATAAAGGCGTGTGAGAGTGTGTGCGTGCGCGTTTGTGTCAGAGAATGTCAATGAATGACTTAATCCAGGTGCTGAAAATGCTGCATAAGCACTTTTGGGCGGCGAGGAAAAGGGCATTGAACCTGTATCGGAGCCTTAGCACTGGTGCAAGCATGGCGGCAATCCATACTCTGGCTCAATTTAGCCTGAGAGATTAACCAACAAAAGGTAATACACAATAAATATAACGTTTCATATTTAGGTGAGAAAAAATGGCTGCACCATTGTTTTATTTTTAGTAAATATTTACATAGGGATAAGTCCTCACTTTGTTTGACCGGGATTGAGGTCATGGTTCGATATAAGCCAGTCAAATTCCTCAACACCAAATTCATTTAAAAAGGCCTTGATGAATTTAGGGCCTGATCTGCTAATATCCAAATACCACACGCTAAACAGCGTGTGCAAACTGTCTAGTTTAGTTTGCGTGTTATGTGTGATCTACTAAAAAAAAAAAAATACAAATGTGTGATATAATGATAATTAGAGATGTCCGATAATATCGGACAATTAATGCTTCAAAATGTAATATCGGAAATTATCGGTATCGGTTTCAAAAAGTAAAATGTATGACTTTTTAAAACGCCGCTGTGCGGAGTGGTACACGGACGTGGGGAGAAGTACAGAGCGGCAATAAACCTTAAAGGCAAAGCCTTTGCGTGCCGGCCGAGTCACATAATACGTACGGCTTATCACACACACAAGTAAATGCAACATACTTGGTCAACAGCCATACATGTCACACTGAGGGTGGCCGTATAGACAATTTTAACACTGTTACAAACATGCGCCACACTGTGAACCCACACCAAACAAGAATGAGAAAAATATTTCGGGAGAACACCTGCATCGTAACACAACATAAACACAGAACCCCTTGCAGCACTAACTCTTCCGGGACGTTACAATATACACTCCCCGAACCCCCAACCCCGCCCACCTCAACCTCTACATGCTCTCTCAGGGAGAGCATGTCCCAAATTCCAAGCTGTTGTTTTGAGGCATGTTGAAAAAAATTTGCACTTTGTGACCTCAATAATAAATATGGCAGTGCCATGTTGGCATTTTTTTTCCCATAACTTGAGTTAATTTATTTTGGAAAACCTTGTTACATTGTTTAATGCAGTGGTTCTCAAATGGGGGTACACGTACCCCTGGGGGTACTTGAAGGTATTCCAAGGGGTAGGTGAGATTTTTTTTTTTTAATTCTAAAAATAGCAACAATTCAAAAATCCTTAATACATATATTTCTTGATAATACTTCAACAAAATATGAATGTAAGTTCATAAACTGAAAAGAAATGCAACAGTGCAATATTCAGTGTTGACAGCTGGATTTTTTGTGGACATGTTCCATAAATATTGATGTTAAAGGTTTTTTTTTTTTTGTGAATAAATGTTTAGAATTAAGTTCATGAATCCAGATGGGTCTCTATTACAATCCCCAAAGAGGGCACTTTAAGTTGATGATTACTTCTATGTGTAGAAATCGTTATTTATAATTGAATCACTTGTTTATTTTTCAACAAGTTTTTAGTTCCTTTTATATCTTTTTTTCCAAATAGTTCAAGAAAGATCACTACAAATGAGCAATATTTTGCACTGTGTGCTGTATTTTACTTTTTTATTTATTTTTTCAACCAAAAATGCTTTGCTCTGATTAGGGGGTACTTGAATTAAAAAAAAATGTTCACAGGGGGTACATCACTGAAAAAAGGTTGATAACCACTGGTTTAATGCATCCAGCGGGGCATCACAACAAAATTAGGCATAATAATGTGTTAATTCCACGACTGTTTATATCGGTATCGGTTGATATCGAAATCGGTAATAAAGAGTTGGACAATATCGGAATATCGGATACCTGCAAAAAAGCAATTATCGGACATCTCTAATAATAATGGAAGTATAATTATTTGTATATAGTATATAATTGGTACAAAGGTTTAACTAACACGTGTATATGTCTTTACTGTGTATATAATTGAACAGTGTTTATGTGGTGTACGAGGTGTATTTATAATATGGGGTGCAAAGGAAATGTTATATTTTTTGGAAGCTCATCTAGTGTTTGACATGTTTTATAGAGTTAAGTGCAACAAGTGATCAACTTCAGCCTGAACCGTTTCGGTCTGCGACATTTTCAATTTATGAATGCACAACTGTTTGTTTATGTAAAACTGTTTATTTATTTTGTTGACTACTGACCGTAGAAATAATAATAAACTGAACTAATAAACTAATTTACTAAGACTGTGCATACTATTGAAAAGTGGTGCCGACCGCCATATTCAAAAAGGATTTTTGTTCCTACTATGCAGCTTTCCCCGATGGAGACACTCAATTATTTACTGCACATTTATGTTATCATGCTCCGACCTGTGGCATTTTGCTGTTTTCAAACATGCAGCAGACATGTAACACTTACTTCTGGGCTTTTTTAGAAGCAGTCCTGCAATGCATCTACAAAGGAAAACACTTTTGATTAATTTTGCGCTTCGAAATTGGACTCATTAAAGACGCTGGCACTAACTGTGTGCTGCAGATGCAAAAAAAAATGCATATTGAAAGAGTTTTTTTTAATAATATACCGGTATCTTCTATATCAATGAAGAAATTATTTAAAGGGAAACATTATCACCAGACCTATGTAAGCATCAATATATACCTTGATGTTGCAGAAAAAAGACTATATATTTTTTAACCGATTTCCGAACTCTAAAAGGGTTAATTTGGCGATTTAAACGCCTTATAATTGTTCGCCTGTCGGAGCGATGACCTTTCACCCGTGACGCCACAACATGAAGCGATCCGCCATTTTCTCAAACACATTACACACACCAAGTCGAATCAGCTCTGTTATTTTCCGTTTTTTCGACTGTTTTCCGGCACCTTGGAGACATCATGCCTCGTCGATGTGTTGTCGGAAGGTGTAACAACACGAACAGAGACGGATTCAAGTTGCACCAGTGGCCAAAAGATGCGAAAGTACCTCGTTTGTTCCGCACACTTTACCGACGACAGCTATGCTACGACAGAGATGGCAAGAATGTGTGGATATCCTGCGACACTCAAAGCAGATGCATTTCTAACGATAAAGTCAACGAAATCACAAAGGTGAGTTTTGTTGACGTTATTGACTTATGTGGCGTGCTAATCAGACATATTTGGTCACGGCATGACTGCAAGCTAATCAATGCTAACATGCTATTTAGGCTAGTTGTATGTACATATTGCATCATTATGCCTCATTTGTAGCTATATTTGCATCCAGCCTTTCCCTCCACCCACATTTAATGCCAAACAAACACATACCAATCGTTGGTTGGAAGGCAATCACCAAATTCGTCCTCGCTTCCTCCCGTGCTGCTGTCCATCGTGATATGGCTCAAAAGCTTCTGTTTCTTCTTTAATTTCGTTTTCGGTACCTGCCTCCATACTCCAACCATCCGTTTCAATACATGCGTAATCCGTTGAATCGTTTGCGCTGTCTGAATCCGAGCTACTATGCTATACCTTTCTGTGTTATCCGCCATGTTTGTTTCTGGTGGCTTCATGCAGGGACGTCACAGGACAATAGACGGGTGGATATAGCGATGGTGTAAATCAGGCACTTTGAAGCCGTTTTTCGGGATATTGCGTGATAGGTAAAAATTTTGAGAAAAACTTCAAAAATTAAAATAAGCCACTGGGAACTGATTTTTATTGGTTTTAACCTTTCAGAAATTGTGATAATATTCCCCTTCAAGAAAACACCAACAGACACCAAAATGTATCAATTGAATTAGTTTTAATAAGCCCTTAGGTCAGGGGTCGGGAACCTTTTTGGCTGAGAGAGCCATACAAGCCAAATATTTTAAAAAGTATTTCCGTGAGAGCCATACAACTTTTTTTTTCTTTTTTTCAAACACTGAATACAACTATATGCGTGCATTTTTAAGAAAGACCAACATTTTTAGACGATAATAAGTCTCTTATTCTTTTTAATAAATGGGTTGTACTTGTATAGCGCTTTTCTACCTTGAAGGTAATCAAAGCGCTTTGACACTACTTCCACATTTACCCATTCACACACACATTCACACACTGATGGAGGGAGCTGCCATGCAAGGCGCCAACCAGAACCCATCAGGAGCAAGGGTGAAGTGTCTTGCTCAGGACACAACGGACGTGACGAGGTTGGTACTAGGTGGGATTTGAACCCGAGACCGTCGGGTCGCGCACGGCCACTCTCCCACTGCGCCATTCTGAGGCTAACCAAAGATAAATAAAATACTTCTTACCATTAATGCCACTTCTTGAACAGGTGCGGTAGAAACCGGATGGATGGATGAAAATGCATGAGAATATTTTATATTTAGAACTTTATTTTTGATACTGTGATTACCAGCGGATTTATTCATTACTTATCGTGTTAAGCAATGTCAGCTAAAATTTATCTGAGAGCCAGGTGCAGTCATCAAAAGAGCCACATCTGGCTCCAGAGCCATAGGTTCCCTACCCCTGCCTTAGGTCATCCAACAGCTATAAAATTATAAAAGGATGTTGTTGACTATTTTTATACTTTTATTTTTGACGGGCCATATGTGTTGACAAGCATGCCTGGAATGGAGCTACAGCACAACACGCTACTTTCTCGCTACTTTAATGATGTATATTTACTTCTGGATCTACTCTCTATTTTATGCTACCCTTTTTGTTTTTGCTGCAGAAAGTTACATACACTGTAATATTGTACATAGTAATTGGGATTGGTTATATATTGTATATATTATATAAAAATCTGATATAATATAATAATAAATCAGCGTATTTACAGTATATTATATATATATATACTGTAAATATAATATTTAAATATGACATATATGTTACATTTTATATTGCTACAATGGAACATTTCTTGTCTCCTTAACACCTGCATTATTCTTCCCATCCTTACCCTTTCCATCCTTTGTAACTGAGCTACTGTGTGGAACAATTTTCCTTGTGGCTCAATAATGTGTGTTTAAGTCTAGAGAAAAAGCGCTATTTAAATATAATTCACTTCAATGCAAAATAGGACAGACCAAGTGAGTAACTTGCAGCGATCGTTTTCATGATTCTGATTTCGAGGAGGAAGAAGTATAATGAGTCACTTGAGAAAAAGCGCTATATAAATATAATTCATTTCACTTCACTTATGTCTGTCGAAGTCTGGATAGGGAATTTTTTAAAAGACTCAAGCCAAATGCGATCCTGAAAATCAGGAGCACCCTCAAGGGGCGAAAGACCGGGAAAGAACCTTCAGGAAAAAGGAGAAAGGAGAGCAGACCACTCAAAAATTTAAAAAAGAATGTAAGCCGCCAGTATTCTTTTTTGTATCCTCTTCTACTGATGTTTTCCTCAAGCATCTTGAGAAAGTGCCTAAAGAGCATGAAGAGGAAACAGGCTATGGTGTCTATGGAAAATGGAAGAGCACGGAAGTCCAAGCATGCAGATTGTTTTATATTAATTTTGTGCCCATTTTGTCTTTTATTTGTGCACTTTCTTTTATCAAGTTGTTCTTGATTTATTATATCAATTGATTGCACACTGACTGAGACCTTGTCGAAACCGGTCTGTGTTTGGTAGCGCATGTGCAGTTTATATTAAAATTATAAGAAGGACACGAGTGTTGTTGGCCTTGCTTTTTCATTATGCTCGTAATATGCTCATAATATTATGTTGGATAGAATTGAATACAATTGAATAGAATTAAATAAAATACAATAGAATAGAAAGTACTTTACTGATCCCTGGGGGAAATCCAGATTGACTATGGACTGGACTTGCACAGTATTATGTTAGACCCACTCGACGTCCATTGCATCCGGTCTCGCTTAGAGAGGTCCTCTCCAAGGTTTCTCATAGTCATTCACATTGACATCCCACTGGGTCGTGAGTTTTTCCTTGCCCTTATGTGGGCTCTGAACCGAGGATGTCATTATGGCTTGTGCAGCCCTTTGAGACACTTGTGATTCAGGGCTATATAGTCAAACATCCATCCATCCATTTTCTCCCGCTTGTCCCTTTTGGGGTCGTTGAAGCCTATCTTAGCTGCATTCGGACAGAAAACGGGGTACACCCTGGACAAGTCGCCACCTCATCGCAGTACAGACAAACATTGATTGATTAAATGACTGAACCATATCAGTTTATAAGTAATCATGGATCAGGAGGACAAAAATATGACATCAAATCAAGAGTCTGGCGATGGAAAGGGGGTGTTCCAACTAGTTAGGTATCTACAGATTACTCAAAAATTAATTTATATGTTGAAAAATGATTGCCAGATTAATTTTTCAAGAGCAAAAAATACATATAGATAACTCTCCTGGGGTGGTGGTTCCTCTCTTTAAGAAGGGGGACCGGAGGGTGTGTTCCAACTATCGTGGGATCACACTCCTCAGCCTTCCCGGTAAGGTTTATTCAGGTGTACTGGAGAGGAGGCTACGCCGGATAGTCGAACCTCAGATTCAGGAGGAACAGTGTGGTTTTCGTCCTGGTCGTGGAACTGTGGACCAGCTCTATACTCTCCGCAGGGTTCTTGAGGGTGCATGGGAGTTTGCCCAACCAGTCTACATGTGCTTCGTGGACTTGGAGAAAGCATTCGACCGTGTCCCTCGGGAAGTCCTGTGGGGAGTGCTCAGAGAGTATGGGGTATCGGACTGTCTTATTGTGGCGGTCCGATCCCTGTACGATCAGTGTCAGAGCTTGGTCCGCATTGCCGGCAGTAAGTCGGACACGTTTCCAGTGAGGGTTGGACTCCGCCAAGGCTGTCCTTTGTCACCCATTCTGTTCATAACTTTTATGGACAGAATTTCTAGGCGCAGTCAAGGCGTTGAGGGGATCTAGTTTGGTGACCGCAGGATTAGGTCTCTGCTTTTTGCAGATGATGTGGTCCTGATGGCTTCATCTGACCGGGATCTTCAGCTCTCACTGGATCGGTTCGCAGCCGAGTGTGAAGCGACCGGAATGAAAATCAGCACCTCCAAGTCCGAGTCCATGGTTCTCGCCCGGAAAAGGGTGGAATGCCATCTCCGGGTTGGGGGGGAGACCCTGCCCCAAGTGGAGGAGTTCAAGTACCTAGGAGTCTTGTTCACGAGTGGGGGAAGAGTGGATCGTGAGATCGACAGGCGGGTCGGTGCGGCGTCTTCAGTAATGCGGACGTTGTACCGATCCATTGTGGTGAAGAAGGAGCTGAGCCGGAAGGCAAAGCTCTCAATTTACCGGTCGATCTACGTTCCCATCCTCACCTATGGTCATGAGCTTTGGGTCATGACCGAAAGGATAAGATCACGGGTACAAGCGGCCGAAATGAGTTTCCTCCGCCGTGTGGCGGGGCTCTCCCTTAGAGATAGGGTGAGAAGCTCTGCCATCCGGGAGGAACTCAAAGTAAAGCCGCTGCTCCTTCACATCGAGAGGAGCCAGATGAGGTGGTTCGGGCACCTGGTCAGGATGCCACCTGAACGCCTCCCTAGGGAGGTGTTTAGGGCACGTCCAACCGGTAGGAGGCCACGGGGAAGACCCAGGACACGTTGGGAAGACTATGTCTCCCGGCTGGCCTGGGAACGCCTCGGGATCCCCCGGGAAGAGCTAGACGAAGTGGCTGGGGAGAGGGAAGTCTGGGTTTCCCTGCTTAGGTTGTTGCCCCCGCGACCTGACCTCGGATAAGCGGAAGAAGATGGATGATGGAATAACTCTCCTGGATGCAATAGGTTCCGTCCCGGAAAGCATGATGGTGGGTCATACAACCAAACCAGACACAAAATGTAGAGCAGGGTTTCCCACACATTCATTTCTTTGTGGTGGCCCGACACGAAAGAATTACGGCCGCCACAAATAAAAAAATAAAAATAAATATTTTTAGGCTTTCGACTCGCTCGACCGCTCTTAAAAGCAATGGGACTCTGTCTGTGAATGGAGCTTGTAGTTACATATTATATAAATATGTAAATATTATATAAATATGTACATAAAGTGTTGTAATTATATTCCAACTCCGCTTTCTTCTTGGTCATCGCCGCCCCCACCCACCCTCGCCGCTCGACCACGCCACCACAAATAGATGCCTGACCTGTGGGAAACACTGTAGAGCATGGGCAAAAAAAAACAAAAAACAGGTTTAGCTCTTTTTCTTTCTGTGACAGTAAACTGCAGAAGTGTGACAGCAGTTCTCCTTTTGGTGGTCTCTGGTTGGAATTTAACTTTCTCCTTTTGAAAAACATCACGTCTGGTCACCAGGGGGAAGGGATGGTGTGAAAACCCTGACATGTTGTAGTCTGACTGAAGACTGCATTAATCCAAAAGTCAGTTTTTTACCACCGTGGATAAATATTGAACAGTTGAGCCGCGCGGAGCTGGGTGTGTGTGTGTGTGTGTGTGTGTCGGGGAAAAGGGGGTACACGCTCACGGAAACACATGGAGAAAAAGGATCAAGTTGTTATACTTCGGTGGGCACTCGCACACACTCCCCACACTTGTACGATGGATGAAAGCTGATACCAGGCCCTGATCGGTGCAAGGTGAGGTAGGGGACAGACTGTCAGGGTTCTTTTACACAGAAGACCTGACAACAGCTTGGCTGGGAGGGAAGACAGCTTCGCCCCATACTCACTTCAGCTGTTTTCTTCCACCTCCCTCATGCACGCACACACAAACACACGCCAGTGAATCCTTGACCTCTGTGGTGTGAAAGGCAAGGGTGCAAAGTAAAGCTCTGGGACTGTCAGAAGAATGCCTCCAGCACGACGCGATGGGGCGAAAGTTACGATTTTAGCCGTAATCGTGCAGGCAGAGCACAGGGGGTGAACATCTCAATTCGGGCAGTTTAAAAAGTCCAGTAAAAGACACGTTCAAACGTGTTCTTTTTATTGCTGCTTTCATCCTACTGTGAACAATAAACTTAGTTCATAAGCGCCAATAATGGAATATTTTGTTGTAAATTTTTAAAGGGGACTTACGGTGATTTACCTCATTTCTGACTCATAAATGTTGTTACGATGTTGGGAACGTGTGTTAATCAATGCCACAGCGTCAAATCAGTTACAACGGAACTTCGATTTACGAACCTAATTGGTTCCTCTGCATTGTGCTCCAACCAAAAAGTACAGTGAAACAAAGTTCCCCATAAGAATCAATGTAAACGTGAATAATTGGTTCTATCCATAGAAAATTAAAAACTAACAATGACATTTATTTTATCATCATATATTTTATTTCTTTGCATGATCACAGGTGAGGCACTGCCTCCCCTACCTCCCCTGACCGCACGTCACTGCCGAAGGAAGGGCACTTGGAGGGCCAATCCTCGGCTACATTAGCTGTAATTGGTTCTACCCTCGCCAAAAGTCTCTATTTTAGTAATAAGTACACATATGTGTCTTCAAAGTGCGCAATTTTATACTAAAATAAGGACTTTTGTTGATATATGTATGCACACTTTGAAGACACTATATATATGTGTGTGTGTGTGTGTGTGTGTGTGTGTGTGTGTGTGTGTGTGTGTGTGTGTGTATACAGTACAGGCCAAAGGTTTGGACACACCTTCTCATTTAATGCATTTTCCTTATTTTCATGACTATTGTAGATTGCCACTGAAACTATGAATGAACTCATGTTGACTTACAGTATGTACTTAAAGGCCTACTGAAATGAGATTTTCTTATTTAAACGGGGATAGCAGGTCCATTCTGTGTCATACTTGATCATTTCGCGATTTTGCCATATTTTTGCTGAAAGGATTTAGTAGAGAACATCCACGATAAAGTTCACAACTTTTGGTCGCTAATAGAAAAGCCCTGCCTTTACCGGAAGTCGCAGACGATGACATCACCCGTTGAGGGCTCCTCACATCCTCACATTTTTTTTAATGGGAGCCTCCAACAAAAAGAGCTATTCGAACCGAGAAAACGAAAACTTCCCCATTAATTTGAGGGAGGAAGAAAGATTCGTGTTTGAGGATATTGATAGCGAAGGGCAAGAAAAAATAAAATAAAAATCAAGTTAAAAAAAAAATTATGGCCGTTGCATTGGGACGGACTCAGATGTTTTTAGACACAATTACTAGGATAATTCAGGGAAATCCCTTATCTTTCTATTGTGTTGCTAGTGTTTCAGTGAGTTTAATAGTACCTGATAGTCGGAGCGGTTTGTCCACAGGCCAGTGTCTGAGGGAAGTCGACGGGAGCTGGATGGACGGCACAAGCTCAGCTGATCTCCGGTAAAAAGCGACTTTTTACCACAATTTTCTCACCGAAAACTGCTGGTTGACATTTGGTCGGGATCCATTTTCGCTTGACTGCGCTGATCCATAGTAAAGCTTCACCTCTGGGAATTTTAAACAAGGAATCACCGTGTGTTTTTACTTTGAGTTCTCCATTATTAATTAAACAAATTGCAAAAGATTTAGCAAGACAGATGTCCAAAATACTGTGTAATTATGCGATTAAAGCAGACGACATTTAGCTGTTTGTGTGTGCAGCGCTAATATTTCCTTACAGTCCATGACGTCACGCGTACACGTCATCATTACGCGACGTTTTCAACAAGAAACCCATCCATCCATCCATCCATCCATCATCTTCCGCTTATCCGAGGTTGGGTCGCGGGGGCAGCAGCCTAAGCAGGGATGCCCAGACTTCCCTATCTCCAGCCACTTCGTCTAGCTCTTCCCGGGGGATCCCGAGGCGTTCCCATGCCAGCCGGGAGACATAGTCTTTCCAACGTGTCCTGGGTCTTCCCCGTGGCCTCCTACCAGCTGGACGTGCCCTAAACACCTCCCTAGGGAGGCGTTCGGGTGGCATCCTGACCAGATGCCCGAACCACCTCATCTGGCTCCTCTCGATGTGGAGGAGCAGCGGCTTTACGTTGAGCTCCTCCCGGATGGCAGAGCTTCTCACCCTATCTCTAAGGGAGAGCCCCGCCACCCGGCGGAGGAAACTCATTTCGGACGCTTGTACCCGTGATCTTATCCTTTCGGTCATGACCCAAAGCTCATGACCATAGGTGAGGATGGGAACGTAGATCGACCGGTAAATTGAGAGCTTTGCCTTCCGGCTCAGCTCCTTCTTCACCACAACGGATCGATACAACGTCCGCATTACTGAAGACGCCGCACCGATCCGCCTGTCGATCTCAACAAGAAACTCCCGGGAAATTTAAAATTGCAATTTAGTAAACTAAAAAGGCCGTATTGGCATGTGTTGCAATGTTAATATTTCATCATTGATATATAAACTATCAGACTGCTTGGTCGGTAGTAGTGGGTTTCAGTAGGTCTTTAACAGAAAAGGTGAAATAACTGTTTATTATTCTAGTTTCTTCAAAATAGCCACGATTTTGCTCGGATTACAGCTTTGCACACTCTTGGCATTCTCTCGATATGTGCCGCTTTACATGTAGCTGAAACTCAAAATCGACAATATTATTTTATTTAACATCGAAAGGAGAGCTAATAATACCAACTTGGGGAGTTCCCCCAGTAGTAAGAACACAAAGACACATAGGTTCAATATCAATGAGGATGAAGACGTGAACGCCAATAAAATCATATAATAAGTTCTTAAAACAACGCGGGTGGGATGAGTAAAAAAAAAATAATAATATTCAGTCTAAGCCTGGGCCCCAGATTGAGGCACCAAAATATGTAAATATTACACGTTATTATTGATGTGCCTGTTACTATATTTCACACTGTGTATAATTACAGCAAGTATGTAAAACATTGATGGAGGTTTTTTGCATGTTTTTATGTGTGGAATAGATTGACAAAAAACACATAAACCTGTGCAACTACTGCTTATTTAGAAATGATATGATGTATAATCAACATGTTTTTCTACAGAGTACAAAAATAATACAGTCATGTGAATTAAAGATGGTTGTCTTATTTGCATTCACCTCTACAAACATCTGATCTAATAAAGTTCACAAGACAAACAGCCGGTGGTCTCTTTCACATTGCGAAAGATTGCTAATCGACAGTAAGTTATGACAATAATAACCATGGCTCCGTATAATAAGGTCATGAATCCAGTCTGCTGTCAATAATCCCAGACTAATGATTAATCAGCACTCCCACTATGGCAGCCATTATTGAAGAATTCCAGCATGAATTGACTCCGGATAAGTGAGGACCCACGTTTTTTTAATCGTCTTTGTCAATTGCATTGATTAATCATAATTATTTCAAATCAAGACAGTAGCTTGCATGTTACATCACACTTATTGGCTTTCAGTTTTAGCTGTGATGAAAGAGGTACAAGCTTGCTATCAGGCATCGATCACTAACGGCTCCCACCGACAAGACAAAATATTAAAGTACCAATAGGGTGGAAAAACAAGATGTCTCCACATTGAAATCTATTATCATATGCAGTCATGGTCAAAAGTTTACATACACTTGAAAAGAACATAATATCATTGCTGTTTTGAGGTTGCAATAATTTCTACAATTCTTATTTTTTTGTGATAGAGTGATTGGAGCACATACTTCCCCAGGGTTCGGTCCTTGGCCCTGCACTCTTCAGCATCTACATGCTGCCGCTGGGTGACATCATACGCAAATACGGTGTTAGCTTTCACTGTTATGCTGATGACACCCAACTCTACATGCCCCTAAAACTGACCAACACGCCGGATTGTAGTCAGCTGGAGGCGTGTCTTAATGAAATTAAACAATGGATGTCCGCTAACTTTTTGCAACTCAACGCCAAACAAACCGAAATGCTGATTATCGGTCCTGCTAGACACCGACCTCTATTTAATAATACAACTTTAACATTTGACAACCAAACAATTAAACAAGGCGACTCGGTAAAGAATCTGGGTATTATCTTCCACCCAACTCTCTCCTTTGAGTCACACATTAAAAGTGTTACTAAAACGTTCTTCTTTCATCTCTGTAATATCGCTAAAATTCGCTCCATTTTGTCCACTAACGACACTCAGATCATTATCCATGCGTTTGTTACGTTTCGTCTCGATTACCGTTACATATTATTTTCTGGCTTCCTGTGCACTTAAGATGTGACTTTAAGGTTTTAGTATTTACGTATAAAATACTACACGGTCTAGCTCGAGCCTATATTGCCGATTGTATTGTACCATATGTCCCGGCAAGAAATCTGCGTTCAAAGGACTCCGGCTTATTAGTGATTCCCAGAGCCCAAAAAAAGTCTGCGGGCTATAGAGCGTTTTCCGTTCGGGCTCCAGTACTCTGGAATGCCCTCCCGGTAACAGTTCGAGATGCTACCTCAGTAGAAGCATTTAAGTCTCATCTTAAAACTCATTTGTATACGTTAGCCTTTAAATAGACCCCCTTTTTAGACCAGTTGATCTGCCGTTTCTTTTCTTTTTCTCCTCTGTCCCACTGGAAGGGGTCTGGTCCGATGGCCATGGATGAGGTGCTGGCTGTCCTGAGACGGGACCCAGGATGGACCGCTCGTCCAGAGCCGGGACCCAGGATGGACCACTCGCCTGTGTATCGGCTTGGGATATCTCTGCGCTGCTGATCCGCCTTCTCTTGGGATGGTTTCCTGCTGGCTCTACTTTGCATTGGACTCTCACGGTTGTGTTGGATCCATTATGGATGATTGAACTTTCACAGTATAATGTTAGACCCGCTCGACATCCATTGCTTTGGGGAGGGGGGGGTTAGGGGGTTGCCCACATATGCGGTCCTCTCCAAGGTTTGTCATAGTCATCATTGTCACCGACGTCCCACTGGGTGTGAGTCCCACTGGGTATGAGTTTTCTTTGCCCTTATGTGGGCTTTACCGAGGATGTTGTTGTGGTTTGTGTTCTGGTTTGTGCAGCCCTTTGAGACACTAGTGATTTAGGGCTACATAAATAATCATTGATTGATTGATTGATTGATTGATACTTGTTGGTCACAAAAAACATTCATAAAGTTAGGTTCTTTTATGATTTTTTTAAGGGTCTAGTGAAAATGTGACTAAATCTGCTGGGTCAAAAGTATACATAAAGCAATGTTAATATTTGATTACATGTCCCTTGACAAGTTTCACTGCAATAAGGCGCTTTGAGTAGCCATCCACAAGTTTCTGGTTGATTTTTTGACCACTCCTCTTGACAAAATTGGTGCAGTTCAGCTAAATTTGTTGGTTTTCTGACATAGACTTGTTTCTTCAGCATTGTCCCCACGTTTAAGTCAGAACTTTAAAAAGGTAATTCAAAAACCTTAATTCTAGCCTGATTTAGCCATTCCTTTACCACTTTTGACGTCTGTTTGGGGTCATTGTCCTGTTGGAACACCCAACTTTGCCCAAGACCCAACCTCCGGGCTGATGATTTTAGATTGTCCTGAAGAATTTGGAGATCATGCTTCTTTTTCATTGTCCCATTTAGTCTATGTAAAGCACCAGTTCCATTGGCAGCAAAACAGGCCCAGAGCATAATACTACCACCACCATGCTTGACGGTAGGGTGATGTTCCTGGGATTAAAGGCCTCACCTTTTGTCTTCCATTACATATTGCTGGGTATTGTGGCCAAACAGCTCAATTTTTGTTTCATCTGACCACAGAACTTTCCTCCAGAAGGTCTTATCTTTGTCCAAAAATGTATATTTTTAACAAGTATGTGCTCCAATCACTCTATCACAAAAAAATTATTGGAAATTATTGGAAACTCAAGACAGCCATGACATCATATTCTTTACAAGTGTATGCAAACTTTTGACCACGACTGTATATCTGATAATGACACCGAAAGACTTATATATTTTGCGAGTAAATAGAAATGATCAAAATAATATCAATCTCACGGAGAGAGGTAGCGATGATGACCTAGCTAGTCATGTGATCATGTAACATATCAACGTGGTTTATTTTGCAAAACGACAAACACTAAATCACTAATATTTGTGTTTGGAAAGCTCTTGGTAACAGAGGTCGTGACCACAAAATTCAGTAGACAGCGTGCAGGCAATAGAGTATTTCATGTCCAAATGTGTGAAAACACAAAGGGAGTGCAGCAGGGAAATGCACCAAAAAGGCACAGGGAAAGCCGTGCATGGAAAAGCTTGCTATAGGGAAAGCTAAACTAAAAAATACAAAGCATCAATCTAAATATAACATGCCATGTTGTCATTCCAAAACAGTCTCCAACCAACTGGAACAATGATCCCATCACCGAAAAAATCCGTGAAACTGTCTTGAGATGCCTGGTAGCTTTGGAAAAGACAGACGAACACACCTGGACTATGCGATTGAAAACCAGGTTTCTCGTGCATGTGCTAGTCTTAACACACGGTATACCACCCGGAAGCAGAAACCATTCAATAAAAACATAGCAACAATTGTAATGAAGAGAAGACTTAATTTGGCATTATCGAGAAAATATTGGTAACACATTAGTATAGGGAACATATTCTAAGTAACAAAGACTTAATTTAGAGTTATTTGGACACTAGGGGAACATATTCTCAGTAACAAAGACTTAATTTATAGTTATTTGGTTATGGTTAGGAGGTTAGGGATAGGGTTAGAGCAGTGGTTCTCAACCTTTTTTCAGTGATGTACCCCCTGTGAACATTTTTTTAATTCAAGTACCCCCTAATCAGAGCAAAGCATATTTGGTTAAAAAAAAAAAAGAGATAAAGAAGTAAAATACAGCACTAAGTCATCAGTTTCAGATTTATTAAATTGTATAACAGTGCAAAATATTGCTCATTTGTAGTGGTCTTTCTTGAACTATTTGAACAAAAAGATGTAAAAAAAACTAAAAACTTGTTGAAAAATAAGCAAGTAATTCAATTATAAATAAAGAATTCTACACATAGAAGTAATCATCAACTTAAAGTGCCCTCTTTGGGGATTGTAATAGAGTTCTATCTGGATTCATTTCTTCACAAAAAAGAAATCTCTAAAATCAATATTTATGGAACATGTCCACAAAAAAACACTGAATATTGCATTGTTGCATTTCTTTTCACAGTTTATGAACTTACATTCATATTTTGTTGAAGTATTATTCAATCAATATATTTATAAAGGATTTTTGAATTGTTGCTATTTTTAGAATTTTTTAAAAAAATCTCACGTACCCCCTGGCATACCTCCAAGTACCCCCAGGGGTACACGTACCCCCGTTTGAGAACCACTGGGTTAGAGGTTTAGGGTTAGGGATATAATTAGGCCATGCAGAATAAGGCATTAATAAGTACTTAATAATGACTAATTAAGAGACAATATGTTACTAATGTGCATGTTAATAAGCAACTAATTAATGGTGAAAATGTTCCCCAGACTAAAGTGTTACGGAAATATTATAATTGTTCTGGTGCATTTTCAAATCAAATGTGTGAAAATGCAAACAACATGACAAATGGGGAAATATCCATTTACCAAAATCTTGTCTGACTGGAAGAAAGATAAAAGAACATTTTAAACAGACAAAGTCATGCTTCTTTAAGCCCGCGGGCGTTCCATTGGGACGAATAAAAAGACATATCAAAGACTATGAAGACAAAGCGTTCAGTTTTCAAAGAGATGCATATATATCTGCGCTTTTAAATCACTTGACCAAGCCGGATATTTCCACCTCTTTACCTTTCATCTGAAGAGCTGGCCCAAGATGAAAAATGATGGAAGGCTGCTCAGTACTTAAAACCCACCCAGGCACCACAAGTTGCTTATTTTATTCAGGACTGCCATGAATATTGAAAACCCTCATTCAATAATTTCCAAATTCTATTTTGAAAGAGAAACTGAATGAACAACCTTTGCTTGCATTGTCATCTATTAGCAACCTAAGGAGCCGATGAAGAGGCCTTCTTTTTATTTTTTTTCCACAACATCAATTAAAGGGATCCGTGTTTGCATATCAATACCACAGTTTCTACTCATTGCGTCTTATGACAAAGCATTTTTAGAAACACCGTCAACGAAGAACATGCTCCTGTCTTTAGTATAAAGAAATGGTGTCAGAGATCGTGATATGATGTGGCAGCTGTCAGTCGGACTAAGATGACACACAATCCTGAAAGGGGCCTCGAGGATCTGTCTTGTAAACAAACAAGTCATGTTTATCTTGACTTAAAGGGGAACATTATCACCAGACCTATGTAAGTGTCAATATATACCTTGATGTGGCAGAAAAAAGACCATGTGTTTTTTTAACCGATTTCCGAACTCTAAAAGGGCGAATTTGGCGATTTAAACACCTTTCAATTGATAGCCTGTCGGAGCGATGACCTTTCACCCGTGACGTCACAACATGAAGCAATCCGCCATTTTCTCAATCTTATTACACGCACCAAGTCAAATTAGCTCTGTTATTTTCCGTTTTTTCGACTGTTTTCCCGTACCTTGGAGACATCATGCCTCGTCGGTGTGTTGTCAATGGATGTTAGCGGACAATGGATGTCCGCTAACTTTTTGCAACTCAACGCCAAAAAAACGGAAATGCTGATTATCGGTCCTGCTAGACACCGACCTCTATTTAATGATACTGTAACGATGTGTCACTTCATTTCTGTTAGTTTTTTGTGTTTTTGTATTTACTTCCGGTTCAGTGCTCTTATTTTGTTGTATTTCCTGTTTTTATTCACGGAGCACTATTTTTCTCTTTTCGTTGATTGGCAGCGGTTCACACCTGCTGTCAATCACACCAGTGTCTATTTATGTCTCACTCGAGCACTCCTCAGTGCTCGATGATAACATTATGTTGAGAACGTTTATCTGCACGACTGCTTTATGTTTGTTTTTGTTATTTTCTTTTGTGTATTAAATTCATCTTACCTCCACGCAACTCTCCTGGATTCTTGCATACTCGGGGACACACAACTGCAGCCATGCGACATCCCAACAGTATCATCGAGCCAGAAGAAAGTGTCCTCGCGAGAATCCCTGTCGGCAATCCTCAGCCGACGTTCTGGACCGCACAATTCCTGGAGGACTTGAAGGCCAGGTTTGTGCGGTCCCAGCCAACAGATGCGGACCCTCTCCCCGCGGCAACGCCACCGGCTTCGGCTCTCCGACCGGCGCGTCCCCCGCCGCCATCTTTCCTCTCGGCTCGACGGCTGACTACGGCTCTCCGACCAGCACGTCCGCCACTTCCTGCATGCCTCGCGGCTCCCGCGGCAACGCTACCGGCTACGGCTCACCGACCGGCGCGTCCTCCGCCGCCATCCTTCCTCTCGGCAACGCTGCCGGCTACGTCTCACCGACCGGCGCGCCCACCTCCTCCTTCACGTCTCGCGGCTCCTGCGGCTCCGTCGCCTACTGCGGCTCTCCGACCGGCACGTCCGCCGCCGCCATCCTTCCCGTCGTCTGCTGAGCTGCTTCTCCCTGCTCCTACGCAGCTTCCAGCGGCTGCTCCCCGGCTGCTCTTTCTGCCAGCTCCCGCTCTCTTTTTTGGATCGCCGAGAGCTCCAGTGGAGCCCACAGTGAGGTCACTTTTGTCCTCCTGCTGGGACTCGGCGCGGGACGTGTCTTCGTCCCTCTTCCTGGCCTCCTCCCGCCCGTCCCTGGTTTTCGCACCGGGGGACGCCGACGAGCAGGCATGTCTTCCCGCAAGTGTGGACGGTTTCTGGCAGCCGCCTAGTGGAGGGGGGCCCACAATACACTGCGGTGCAGCCAGGCACACACTGCTGTCATCCCCGCCAGCGTCTCCTTCCACGGAGACATCTACGTCCCTGGCGGGCTTTCGCCTAGCCCCAACGCCGGCTCCACGCCTAGCCCCAACGCCGGCTCCACGCCGAGCCCCAACGCCGGCTCCACGCCGAGCCCCAACGCCGGCTCCACGCCGAGCCCCAACGCCGGCTCCACGCCGAGCCCCAACGCCGGCTCCACGCCGAGCCCCAACGCCGGCTCCACGCCGAGCCCCAACGCCGGCTCCACGCCGAGCCCCAACGCCGGCTCCACGCCGAGCCCCAACGCCGGCTCCACGCCGAGCCCCAACGCCGGCTCCACGCCGAGCCCCAACGCCGCCAAGAGCAGCACCACGCCGGGCTTCGTCACCGCCGGCATCCGCTATTCCTCGGCCAGCATTTGCTGCTCCTCGCCCGGCGTCATCTGCCGCTTTCACGCCGCCGATGACATCTGCAACAATCACGCCTCCGATGACGCCTGCCGCTTCAACGCCGCCGATGACGTCTGCCGCTTTCACGCCGCCGATGACGTCTGCCGCTTTCACGCCGCCGATGACGTCTGCCGCTTTCACGCCGCCGATGACGTCTGCCGCTTTCACGCCGCCGATGACGTCCGCCGCTTTCACGCCGCCGATGACGTCCGCCGCTTTCACGCCGCCGATGACGTCCGCCGCTTTCACGCCGCCGATGACGTCCGCCGCTTTCACGCCGCCGATGACGTCCGCCGCTTTCACGCCGCCGATGACGTCCGCCGCTTTCACGCCGCCGATGACGTCCGCCGCTTTCACGCCGCCGATGACGTCCGCCGCTTTCACGCCGCCGATGACATCTGCCACTTCCACGCCGTTGATGACGCCTGCGGTTTCCACGCCGCCGGTTACGTCTTCTGCTTCCCGGCCTGCTTCAGCGCGCCCGCTTCTACGTCGGCCGTGGATGTGGCCGTGCCCTGCGCACTCTCCTCTTTTTCGGCCAGTGATTTGGCCGTTCCCTGGCCGCCCGCCTCGCCAGTTCCAGCGGCGCTCTACGCGGCGCCGCCACCTGACTTTCCCTCGCTGGCTGCGGGGACACGAGGTTTGGCAACCCTCCACCAAATCCTCCCTCCACCCTCCCTTACATTTTGGACTTTTTTCCATTTTTTTTTCTTTCCCAGGGAACATCTGGTATCTGTTCCTTGAGGGGGAGGTCCTGTAACGATGTGTCACTTCATTTCTGTTAGTTTTTTGTGTTTTTGTATTTACTTCCGGTTCAGTGCTCTTATTTTGTTGTATTTCCTGTTTTTATTCACGGAGCACTATTTTTCTCTTTTCGTTGATTGGCAGCGGTTCACACCTGCTGTCAATCACACCAGTGTCTATTTATGTCTCACTCGAGCACTCCTCAGTGCTCGATGATAACATTATGTTGAGAACGTTTATCTGCACGACTGCTTTATGTTTGTTTTTGTTATTTTCTTTTGTGTATTAAATTCATCTTACCTCCACGCAACTCTCCTGGATTCTTGCATACTCGGGGACACACAACTGCAGCCATGCGACATCCCAACAGATACAACTCTAACATTTGACAACCAAACAATTAAACAAGGTGACACGGTAAAGAATCTGGGTGTTATATTCGACCCAACTCTCTCCTTTGAGTCACACATTAAAAGCGTTACTAAAACGGCCTTCTTTCATCTCCGTAATATCGCTAAAATTCGCTCCATTCTGTCCACTAAAGACGCTGAGATCATTATCCATGCGTTTGTTACGTCTCGTCTCGATTACTGTAACGTATTATTTTCGGGTCTCCCCATTTCTAGCATTAAAAGATTACAGTTGGTACAAAATGCGGCTGCTAGACTTTTGACAAGAACAAGAAAGTTTGATCACATTACACCTGTACTGGCTCACCTGCACTGGCTTCCTGTGCACTTAAGATGTGACTTTAAGGTTTTACTACTTACGTATAAAATACTACACGGTCTAGCTCCATCCTATCTTGCCGATTGTATTGTACCATATGTCCCGGCAAGAAATCTGCGTTCAAAGGACTCCGGCTTATTAGTGATTCCCAAAGCCCAAAAAAAGTCTGTTGGCTATAGAGCGTTTTCATTTCGGGCTCCAGTACTCTGGAATGCCCTCCCGGTAAAAGTTTGAGATGCCACCTCGGTAGAAGCATTTAAGTCTCACCCTAAAACTCATTTGTATACTCTAGCCTTTAAATAGACTCCCTTCTTAGACCAGTTGATCTGCCGTTTCTTTTCTTTTTCTCTTATGTCCCACTCTCCCTTGTGGAGGGGGTCCGGTCCGATCCGGTGGCCATGTACTGCTCGCCTGTGTATCGGCTGGGGACATCTCTGCGCTGCTGATCCGCCTCCGCTTGGGATGTTTTCCTGCTGGCTCCGCTGTGAACGGGACTCTCGCTGCTGTGTTGGATCCGCTTTGGACTGGACTCTTGCGACTGTGTTGGATCCATTATGGATTGAACTTTCACAGTATCATGTTAGACCCGCTCGACATCCATTGCTTTCCTCCTCTCCAAGGTTCTCATAGTCATCATTGTCACCGACGTCCCACTGGGTGTGAGTTTTCCTTGCCCTCATGTGGGCCTACCGAGGATGTCGTAGTGGTTTGTGCAGCCCTTTGAGACACTAGTGATTTAGGGCTATATAAGTAAACATTGATTGATTGATTGATTGATTGTCGGAGGGTGTAACAACACGAACAGAGACGGATTCAAGGTGCAACAGTGGCCAAAAGATGCGAAAGTCCCTCGTTTGTTCTGCACACTTTACCGACGACAGCTATGCTACGACAGAGATGGCACAAAGATGGCAAGAATGTGTGGATATTAGAGATGCGCGGAGTCAAAACCGCGGAGTCCGCGGATAAACCGCGGGTCGGGCGGGTGACATGAGGAAAAAATAGATTTTAAATATATTCGGGCGGGTGGCGGTTGAACCAATTCGGAAATATATATTGTAATAATCCCAGGAATGTAAGCTCATAAAACTTCTTTGTTTGTCTTGTCTTTATTGCACAAGATGTAATACAACCACACAACAGCTCTCATGTCTCTAACACTTTTCCCGGGACAACTCAAACTCTCACTTCCTGTCAATAACGTCATTTCCCTATCTCTCCCGGAAGTCCCGCCCCCCAGCCAAAGTCATTGGCTAACACCCCGTAGCCAGCCGCTACATTATACATAGTTAAATGTTATGTTGAAGAGGTTCATTTAGCCTACTGACGTGTATTTATAAATGGTTGATTTATATAGGCTAGTAGGTAAAGTGTTGTACCTGACAATCCTTGATGTTACAATCCATATATCACGTCACAGACAACGTCACGCTAACATCACGTGACACCTCTGATGAAAGCTGCAGAAGCAAGTAGCCCAAACTTGTCAGCTACAACACTTTACCTTACTAGCCTATAGAAATCAACCATTTATAAATAGTTAAATGTTGTTACCCACGTACGAAAAACAAGCAGCACTCTTTGAAACAGTATGTGGGCATACTTTTATTTTGAAGTGTCTCGTTCGGTCTGTCGACGGATGTAAAGAAACTACTTCCGGGGGTGGCCAACGAGGTATTTGTTTGTCATTTGTTGGTATTTTACTTGGTAAAATGTTTGATGCACATGCTATGCATGTGATTATTTTTACGTTTGTAACGTGCTTTATTAATTACAGTTTTCACGGTGAATTTGAAGGGAAAGTAAGCCTTCAAATAAATCAGTTCAAGAAAGCCATTGTGTCTGTGCTATTTGGAGGGAGTTACAGTTTCTAACCCCACTAATGCCTTGCATCGTCTATATTAGATATATAACAACGGGCGGGTGGCGGGCGGGTGTGGCTTTGATGAAATGTTGGTTCAGGTGGATTGCGGGTGGATGATGACTTTAGTGATGCGGTTGCGGATGATATAATTGCCTATCCGCACATCTCGAGTGGATATCCTGTGACACTCAAAGCAGATGCATTTCCACTGATAAAGTCAACGAAATCACAAAGGTGAGTTTTGTTGATGTTATTGACTTAATCAGACATATTTGGTCACGGCATGACTGCGAACTAATCGATGCTAACATGCTATGTAATCTAGTTGTATGTACATATTGCATCATTATGCCTCATTCGTAGCTATATTTGCATCCAGCCTTTCCCTCCACCCACATTTAATGCCAAACAAACACATACCAATCGTTGGTTAGAAGGCGATCGCCAAATTCGTCCTTGCTTCCTCCTGTGCCGCTGTTTGTGGTGATATGGCTCAATAGCTTCAGTTTCTTCTTCAATTTTGTTACTCTGACCATCCGTTTCAATACATGCGTAATCTGTTGAATTGCTTACGCCTCGAAAATCCGAGTCTGAATCCGAGCTAATATCGCTATACCTTTCTGAGCTATCCGCCATGTTTGTTTCTGTGTGGTCACGCTGTGACGTCACAGGATAATGGACGGATGGATATAACGACGGTTAAAATCAGGCACTTGGAAGCAGTTTTTCGGGATATTGCGTGATGGGTAACATTTTGATAAAAACTTCGAAAAATAAAATAAGCCACTGGTAACAGATTTTTATCGGTTTTAACCCTTCAGAAATTGTGATAATGTTCCCCTTTAACAAAATGCACATCTTGAATTGGTTTCCTCACAAAACGTTGCCTCGGTTCCTATTCCTACCTTTTGCTGGTGCATCACTGGTCATAATGTGATCATTGTTCTTTTCATTTTAATGATTTATTAATTAATTTAGTACGCTCTGTCACGTTATCACACGGCCTAACGTTACTTGAAATAAACTCGGCCATTTGCCTTCCTATTATTCAGTGGAAATGAGTGTTTAAACCAGGGGTGTCAAACTCATTTTAGATGGAAATCTACTCCCAAGTGGGCCGGATTGGTAAAATCCCGGAACGATAACTTAGATATAGAGACAATTTAAGATTGTTTTCTTTGTTTAAAAATGTCACGCTTGCTGCGGGGTCGTTCTTCACAGAATGCAGACGGACTACTCCGGACATGGCGTGCAGGTAAAAACATGATTTATTCCTGACAAAATCAAAGGAGTACAAAACAGAAAGCGAGCCGACAGAACAACGTGCCTGATCGCACTCCAAACTAAAGTAAAACTTAGCATAAATTATTGATGGGTCCGGCAACACCGATGCATCGGCGCATGCGTCGAGCTCATAGAGCAACCACCCTGTATCGGTGCGCGTACCGCTTTTAGAAAGTCACGTGACCAATACGCAAACTGTGTCGACTGACGCCTACGTGCCAAACTGTGTTTATAAGGAAGTGCATCTGTCAACAAGATGCTGCTGCCAACAGAATCGCCGCACTTCTGTCGTTGGTCATTTGTAATTTATCGTCGTCAGAGATCAGGGAACAGCCTCAGTCAAAAAGAAAAGTTTCCGCCGTGAAATAGTAACTAAGAAGAGAAATCGTCTAAAATGTAATACATTGGAAAAACTTTTTTTTTTTTATAAAAATGTGTAAAAAAAATAAAAAATAAAAAATCCCAGTCCACAAGCATTTTCATTCACAACACGTTCTCTTAGATTTCCATGTTATGATACATGTTTTACATTATTCATTGACTGTATCTAAAAAAGATAAAAATATATTTTTATTTAAATGAAGATATGAAAGAATCCTAAATGAAATACAATGACTTGGTTTATATTATTGTATATACTAGGTCATAAAAATCAGTGTCAGTGGAGTCGGTCCATAGGTTGCCTGTAGGGATTTTTAATGTCCAGCAGATGTCAGTATTTAGTGACACAGTATCGACACAGTTGAGGGGTTCCGGTTTGGTGACCGCAGGATTAGGTCTCTGCTTTTTGCAGATGATGTGGTCCTGATGGCATCATCTGACCGGGATCTTCAGCTCTCCCTGGATCGGTTTGCAGCCGAGTGTGAAGCGACCGGAATGAGAATCAGCACGTCCGAATCCATGGTTCTCGCCCGGAAAAGGGTGGAGTGCCATCTCCGGGTTAGGGAGGAGACCCTGCCCCAAGTGGAGGAGTTCAAGTACCTAGGAGTCTTGTTCACAAGTGAGGGAATAGTGGATCGTGAGATCGACAGGCAGATCGGTGCAGCGTCTTCAGTAATGCGGACGTTGTACCGATCCGTTGTGGTGAAGAAGGAGCTGAGCCGAAAGGCAAAGCTCTCAATTTACCGGTCGATCTACGTTCCCATCCTCACCTATGGTCATGAGCTTTGGGTCATTACCGAAAGGATAAGATCACGGGTACAAGCGGCCGAAATGAGTTTCCTCCGCCGTGTGGCGGGGCTCTCCCTTAGAGATAGGGTGAGAAGCTCTACCATCCGGGAGGAACTCAAAGTAAAGCCGCTGCTCCTTCACATCGAGAGGAGCCAGATGAGGTGGTTTGGGCATCTGGTCAAGATGCCACCCGAACGCCTCCCTAGGGAGGTGTTTAGGGCACGTCCAACCGGTAGGAGGCCACGGGTAAGACCCAGGACACGTTCGGAAGACTATGTCTCCCGGCTGGCCTGGGAACGCCTCGGGATCCCCCGGGAAGGGCTAGACGAAGTGGCTGGGGAGAGGGAAGTCTAGGTTTCCCTGCTTAGGCTGTTGCCCCCGTGACCCGACCTCGGATAAGCGGAAGAAGATGGATGGATGGATGGATGGATGGATGGATGGAGTCGGTCCATAGGTTGCCTGTAGGGATTTTTAATGTCCAGCAGATGTCAGTATTTAGTGACACAGTATCGACACAGTTGAGGGGTTCCGGTTTGGTGACCGCAGGATTAGGTCTCTGCTTTTTGCAGATGATGTGGTCCTGATGGCTTCATCTGACCGGGATCTTCAGCTCTCCCTGGATCGGTTTGCAGCCGAGTGTGAAGCGACCGGAATGAGAATCAGCACGTCCGAGTCCATGGCTCTCGCCCGGAAAAGGGTGGAGTGCCATCTCCGGGTTAGGGAGGAGACCCTGCCCCATGTGGAGGAGTTCAAGTACCTAGGAGTCTTGTTCACAAGTGAGGGAATAGTGGATCGTGAGATCGACAGGCGGATCGGTGCGGCGTCTTCAGTAATGCGGACGTTGTACCGATCCGTTGTGGTGAAGAAGGAGCTGTGCCGGAAGGCAAAGCTCTCAATTTACCGGTCGATCTACGTTCCCATTCTCACTTATGGTCATGAGCTTTGGGTCATGACCGAAATGATAAGATCACAGGTACAAGCGGCCGAAATGAGTTTTCTCCGCCGTGTGGTCGGTCTCTCCCTTAGAGATAGGGTGAGAAGCTCTGCCATCCGCAGGGAACTCAAAGTAAAGCCGCTGCTCCTTCACATCGAGAGGAGCCAGATGAGGTGGTTCGGGCATCTGGTCAAGATGCCACCCGAACGCCTCCCTAGGGAGGTGTTTAGGGCACGTCCAACCGGTAGGAGGCCACGGGTAAGACCCAGGACACGTTCGGAAGACTATGTCTCCCGGCTGGCCTGGGAACGCCTCGGGATCCCCCGGGAAAAGCTAGACGAAGTGGCTAGGGAGAGGGAAGTCTAGGTTTCCCTGCTTAGGCTGTTGCCCCCGCGACCCGACCTCGGATAAGCGGAAGATGGATGGATGGATGGATGGATGGATGGATGGATGGATGGAGTCGGTCCATAGGTTGCCTGTAGGGAATTTTAATGTCCAGCAGATGTCAGTATTTAGTGACACAGTATCGACACAGTATCAATACAGTTTCGCAATGTGTCGAAACGCTTCTTGACGCCTTATCAACCCATCACTAGCATAAACTATGGACGAGAAAAACTTACTATATGTAGCACAAACAAAGAAAAACTTACTTGGCAAGGCATGGAACGGGCAGTATGACCAGAGGCATTGCATGAAATCAATGATGCCAGACAGACTGACCGGCAATGGCAGGTTTAAATAATGCCTCTGATTAGTGCTCGGGGAGCAGGTGAGCGTCCGAACACTAATCAGAGACGGGTGAGCATAAATAGCAACCATGGCAACCAAAACAAACTCAGGGAGGTGCACAAAAAGGAACTAAAGGAGTCCAAAACCAACATAACATAACTAAACAAAACATAATCTAGACCACAGATCATGACAAAATAACAGAACCAGTACATTCTGAAATTGTTTTTGGTTTTTTTCACAATTACCTGTTGCGGTTGAAAGTTTATATACTTTTTTTGTCGTTATTTATATTTTCTGAATAACGATGTGATCATGTTCATCAGTCAACTCAATGGTGTTAATTTTCAATCCATCAAGATTAAAAATATACCGTATTTCCTCGAATTGCCGCAGGGCATATAGTATGCGTCTGCCTTGAATTACTGCCAAGTCAAACTCGCTTTGCAAAATAATTAGCGCATACTTAGTATTACCGCCTGGTCAAACTCGTGACGTCACAAGTGACACTTCCCCTGTCATCATTTTCAAAATGGAGGAGGCTGATTTCAATACAGGTAATTTGAAATCGCATAAAGGGAAGAAGATTAAGACCTATTCAGTAGGATTTAGAGTCCAAGCTTACATCACACTCAAATTTTTACTGCATGCTTTTGGTAAGTGCCGGAGTGAGAAGAGGTTTTAAAATAATTAGCGCATGCTTACTTTTACCGCATGCCTTTGGTAAGCGCAGGAGTGAGAAGAGGTTTTAAATTAATTAGCGCCCCAGCGGCAATTCAAGGAAATTCGGTAATTCTCATTTTGTTCATTTATATTTTGATTTTATTTTATGTTGAAAATAAACATAAAGTCATTTAAAAATATATTTTTTTAAGAAATGTTTGCTTGCGGCCCAGCCTTTACCCAGACTCTGCATCCAGTGGCCCCCAGGTAAATTGAGTTTGAGACCCCTGGTTTAAATCAATCAATCAATGTTGGATGGAAACCAATCTGATGGAGCTCGAGAGGTACTGCAAAGAGGAATCGGAGAAACTGCCAAAAGATAGGTGTGCAAAGCTCGTGGGATTGTATTCAAAAAGACTTGAGGCTTTAATTGCTACCAAAGATGCATCAAGAAACTTTTGAGCAAAGACTGTGAATACTTAAACTTCAAAAAAGGGTAATTAGAACAATACACAAAGCGTGCTACTGTGGACATAACAATCCATTATTCATAGGTTCTAATGTGTTAAAATTTCCAGATATTGTGTTTTTAAAAACAAAGGAAATTATGTTTGGAATAAAGAACAACAGCCTTCCACCTTGTATTCTTAGGTTATTTAAATTAAGAGGAGAAAACTACAATCTACGGGGGTGTTGATTTTTGAAATAGGTAAAGTAAGAACGAATATAAAATACAAATGTATTTCACTTTTAGGAGTTATATGATAGAACAAGCTCAGTGATGAGTTGAAGACATGTTGTTCTTTGTTAAGGTTTAGGAAAGCCTTGAAAGGTGAAATAATGGATAATTATAAAATATAGCAATGATTACTTTAATCCCATTGATTTTTTTGAGCGTTGATGTTCCAGGCCAGGTGTGTCAAACTCAAATACAGAGTGGGCCAAAATGTAAAACTGAACAAAGCCGCGGGCCAAGGTTGAACAAATGAACCTTTTAATAGGGACCCAAACAAGTTTTGCATTGAATATTGAACAAGCAAGGCTTATATAACTTTATAGTGACATGCAAAATTAAAATATTAAAAAATATCAATGGCATATCAAATAAATGGAAATAAAAATTGAATGCCTCTTTTCTATTTGCAGCCTTCTGAGGTAAATATCAAAATGAACTTTTTCCACACTCCAATGATACATTTGCAAGTAAAATAACAATAAGGAATGAATCAAACATTCAAGGCTTGAAGTAGCAAGAGAAACTGCATGAATAAAACGTTAATTGTTGCTCAGTTTGCTACACTGTTTTGCTTTAACAGCGCTTATATAACTTAATATCAGAAAAACAAACGAAAAAAACATCACAGAAATAAAATTTAAATAAAAAATGTAATGCCTCTTTTCTGTTTGCAGCCTTCTAATGTAAATATCAACATTAACTTTTTCCACAAGCTAATAAATTTGAAAATAAAATAATAATGAGGTGGTCGGAGTTCGGTGGTAGCGGGGGTGTATATTGTAGCGTCCCGGAAGAGTTAGTGCTGCAAGGGTTTCTGGGTATTTGTTCTGTTGTGTTCATGTTGTGTTTAGGTGCGGTTGTTCTCCCGAAATGTGTTTGTCATTCTTGTTTGATGTGGGTTCACAGTTTGGCGCACACTTATAAGAGTGTTAAACTTGTTTGTACGGCGGCCCTCAGTGTGACCTGTATGGCGGTTGATCAAGTATGTGTTGCATTCACTTGTGTGTGTGTGTGTGTGTGTGTGTGTGCGTGTACGTGTGTGTGTGTACAAGCCGCATATACTATGTGACTTGGCCGGCACGATGAATGCACAGCGGAAAAATAGACGTAACGACAGGTTGTGGAGAACGCTAAAGGCAGTGCCTTTAAGGCACGACCCCAATATTGTTGTACAGGGAGAAATTCGGGAGAATGGTTGCCCCGGGAGATTTTCGGGAGGGGCACTGAACTTCGGGAGTCTCCCGGGAAAATCAGGAGGGTTGGCAAGTATGAGTATAAGCGGTGAATGCGGTGTTGTATAATACCGGCAGGCCAGTTCTAATGTTAATTTGATATTGCCTCAAGGGCCAAATGAAATTACACGGCGGGCCAAATTTGGCTCGCGGGCCAGAGTTTGACACCCATGTCCCAGGCCATCTAATTTTCAGTGAATGTATAAGATAGGCAAATATAAGCCTTGGCTTCAGCCATTTCCTTTTTCGATCAGAGTCTGGGTGAGGCCGGGCCGCAAGAAAAGATTTCTTAAAAAAATATATTCTTAAATATCTTTATTTTTATTTTCAACATAAAATAAAATCTAAATATAAATGAACAAAATGAGAAATAAGTAAATAAACCAGTCATAAGTAATAATAATCATTCAATTTCTCCAGTCAGCAACAATGTGTGAGGCAATGTAAATTAAACAATAAAAAAAAACAAATAACGGTTTGAATTGGTCCAGGTTATCGGGGACTGTTATTACTGATGGACAGGTGTTGCGGTGTGACCGCAGCCAGGCACGTAACAAAAACCTCGTCTCCTTGGCAACATTTCTGTCGATTTCACTCATTTGCCGCTTTTCCGCTAATGCAGGGGTAGGCAACCCAGAACGTTGAAAGAGCCATATTGGGTTAGGGTTAGCGCTGGGGTCTGGTGCACCGGACTGCTTGCCTCCCCGGCCTGGACTGTTTACTGCGGCGCCGGGGGAGGGAGCGAGAGAGAGACACACACATAGTGACAGAGAGAGTTTGAGAGAGAGAGAGAGAGAGAGAGACAGAGCGGGCGAGCAATGGAGGGAAGAAGAGTGCGTGAGGGTAAAGTGGCAAAACGTTTCTCTGCTTGCATCAAGCAAATGACGTCAATGTTTGCCCCTCAAAAGTCAAATACCACACCGTGATTGGTAGATTCCTTCAGCTCCACCCTCAACGCTGTCAAGCGCCATTCATATAAAACTCGCGGGCCGCCCTAACATTAAACTTTCATATCAAGGTGGGGGCTACAAAATAACATCTCACGGGCCGCAATTGGCCGCTGAGACCCCTGATTTAAAAAATGTTTAGTAGATTGCACAGTACAGTACACATTGCGTACAATTGACCACTAAATGGTAAAGTTTTTCAACTTGTTTAAGTCGGGGTCCATGTAAATCAATCTCTCATGTCTCTGTATAGTACTGCATTCATCTTTCCCTCCATCCTGACTAGTCTCCTAGTTCCTGCCGCTGAAAACAACCCTGAAGTATGACGCTGCCACCACCATGCTTCACTGTAGGGATAGAATTGGCCTGGTTTCCGCCGAACAACGCCAAAGAATTCAATCTTTGTCTCGTCAGACCAAAGAATTGTGTTTGTCATTGTCTGAGAGTCTTTTAGGTGCATATTGGCAAAAGTTTTTACTACTGGCCATTCTACCATAACAGGCCTGATTGGTGGTTTGCTGCAGAGATTGTTGTCCTTCTGGAAGGCTGTAGCTTCGACGGCATACGTGCCAACCTTGAGACCTCCAATTTCGGGGGGTGGGAGAGTTTGGTCAAGGGTGGGGCGGAGGCGTGGCTGTGGGGGGGCGTGGCATTGGCGTGGTTAAGAGGGGTGGCGTATAATTCACCAACTCGAGTATTTCATAAATATTTCATATATATATATATATATAAATGTATATATAAGTATGAAATACTTAACTTAAACTGAATTGTAGCTATATGTATTTATTTTCTTATACATATAAATAAAATAAATAGTTGAATTTCAGATGGCACCTATCAAATACACAGTAATAAAAACACAGTTGTTCTACAAACTGTACTCTGCTTGCTGGTTACTAAAAAACAACAACAACAACACTTACCTTTCACTATTTGAGTAACCTTTGTTCTGCCATCTGCATATGGACGAGCAGTCTCAGAATCCGGGAACATCCTTCAAGGATTTGTTGTAGACATCCGCAAATGAGAACAGGATGTTGCTTCTAGCTATCAGCATAGCCATTTGTCTCATCGGGTCTCCATTTTGCGAGGTGGGCCATAATACTGGGTTGTGAACGATGCTGCGCTGTGGACGCTTTGTGCTTTGCTGACTGACCGTTCATGGCTGAGTATATCCGTTCACAGTGTTCAATGGAGAAGTCTGTTTTACAAAATGTACAGGCAACATACCCCTTCCCCTTCGAACTCTCCAGGATAAACTGAAATTCTTGTTTCCAATCGTTCTGGCACTTGCAAGCGTATTTCTTCATTTTGCTTGTCGACGGTGTAATATATTGGGTTGGAGTCAATAACCAGGCGACGTGATGAAGTTACGTCTCTTTACTGTGGGCTTCAGAACAGACATTCTATTCTATGTACAGTAGATGGCAGTATTGTCCTGTTTAAGAGGGTCACAACATTGAGTCAGGTTCTCATGGAGCTGGAGTGGGCTCCGTTTGAATTTCGGGAGATTTTCGGGAGAAAATTTGTTCCAGGAGGTTTTCGGGAGAGGGGCTGAATTTCGGGAGTTTCCCGGAAAATCCGGGAGGGTTGGTAAGTATGTTTGACAGAATGACCATCGGGTCCTTGGTCACCTGCCTGACTAGACTAAAATGAATGCAGCGATGTAAAAGTGAGCTAAATGTGAGAAATATATCTGCTGAACTTTTCCATTCAGCACCCCATAAAAAGACAGACAAATTGAGCAACTGAGTGTATGTTCCTCTTCAAACTGCTTAAGGATGCGGATTTTTTTTTTTGTGGAATATATTTGTTCGAATTCGGTCCGCAGGTGTGAGTGAGTACTTGGGCGCAACCAAACATCACAACACGCTGAGTCAGAGTGATTTGCTCCACTTATCCGGCAGGCTGTCCACAGCATTGCGTCGTGGGACTTTTATGGTAAAACATGAATGAAAGTAGACAAACAGGGCAGAGTTTTGTTTTCCGTATCTTTACTCCCACATAAGCTCAGAAACAAAACAGCAGTGCAGCAGCTTGGTTTAGCTGGAAATGTGTGACCCGGGAGAAAGGTCAAGCCGGTTATTTGATTTCAGCACATCTTGTTAATAATACCGGCCTGATACTCCCTTTTGCCACTATGATTTCATTTAGATGCATAATGTGGAACATTAATATCAATACACACTATTGATTTTTCCTCACTGACTGTTTTGAAAGATGGGGAATTTTAGTGCTGAGAAAAAAAGGGCATTCAATTGCACTGAATTTAATTAGGTGGTCAGCTTAGATATCTTCCCATTTAGACCAGATTCAGAGACAGATGCAGCAGTCTGAAATAGAAGAGTAAAAAGCTTGAAGTTCTTGCCGTCTTTTTTCAGTTTTCACCCACAGATCTCAGTCCAAAAACAGTCCCTCAATGTTTCACACTTTTATGAGACATCTACATTTACATGAACTATTTATCATTTCATCAACCCTAGGACAGTTGTTCTCAATTATTTTGAGAACCACCATAATCATTATTATTATGCCCCCCTTTCCCTTAATAATAATGATTATTATATAGAATAATTATATTATTCTATAGCAGGGGCCAGGAACCTTTTTGGCTGAGAAAAACCAAACATTTTAAAATATATTTCCGTGAGAGACGTATAGCATTTTTAACACTGAATACAACTGTCAGGTACAAACACTGATGACATTTATTGAACAGACAAGAAGCAAGGAATTAAACAGAGACTGGATTCAATTTAGCTCAATGAGGAGAAACTCGTAGACCTGTACACTTGTACAGTGTCGTTCCACGCTCTGACAAGAGATGTCTACGCCTCCTCTTTTATTTGGATTTTCCCTGATTACAACAACTAAATGCATGCATCTCTTATTCTTTAAAAAAAAAAAAAAAAAAAAAAAAAAAACATTGGTATTCTAAAACTAACCAATAATAAATAAAATACTTTTGACCTTTAATGGGACTTCTTGAACAGGTGCGATAGAAAACGGATGGTTGGATTAAAATGCATGACAATGTTTTATAATTTGAACGTTATTTTTAACACTGTGATTACCAGCGGAATTATTAATTACTTATCGAATTAAGCAATGTCAGCTAAGATTTATCTGAGAGCCAGATGCAGTTATCAAAAGAGCCACATCTGGCTCTAGAGCGATAGGTTCCCTACCCCTGTTCTATAGAATAATTATTTATATATAATCACACTAACTTTAGTATGCTTAAAGTCCGTTGCTTTAGTTATTAGCTATTGTGCTCATGTTAGACTTTTTCTAACCTATGCAAGGACAAAACTTCTTGTCTGAGGGGTGGTCTCAGCCACAGATGTTATCTTTGTTTGAGCCCGCTAACAGCCGAGGACTTCAAGGACCTCAACGAAGATAAGATGACAGCACGCAGTCGAGACAGAGACTTCAAGGACCTCAACGAAGATAAGATGACAACACGCAGACGAAGTGGGGACAAGGCAAAATCACAAGGCCCCCAGCCCATTCCGTCACGTACTGTGCGTCCTGGACCTGCTTTGCATAATATATGTGACCACTCCTTTTAGAGACGGCCTCGCTGATGTTGACTACGGAACTCTGAATAAAAAGAGGGACGCGGGAGCTGAACCTTAGAGCGTAGGGCGAGACTGTGACTAAGTAATCAGCGCTGTGCGTTCTCCTCATGAGCTATATTGAACTCTGTCTATGCATGGTTCCTTGCTTCTTGTCTGATTAATAGATGTCATCAGTGTTTGAACCTGACAGGGGTGCACAGGTCCAGTGGCCATGGATGAAGTGCTGGCTGTCCAGAGTCGAGACCCCGGGGGTGGACCGCTCGCCTGCATCGGTTGGGGACATCTCTGCACTGCTGACCCGTCTCCTGCTCGCCCTACCATGGACTGGACTTTCAGTAATATGTTAGATCCACTATGGACTGGACTTTCACAATATTATGTTAGACCCACTTGACGTCCATTGCATCAGGTTTTCTATGGGAGGAGGGGGTTACCCACATCTGTGGTCCTCTTCAAAGTTTCTCATAGTCATTCACATAGACATCCCACTGGGTTGTGAGTTTTTCCTTGCCCTTATGTGGGCTCTGAACTGAGGATTTCATTGTGGCTTGTGCAGCCCTTTGAGACACTTGTGATTTAGGGCTATATGAGTAAACATTGATTGATTTATTGATTGATTTTCTGTATGTCCAGGCCTCATAATTAGAATACAGTGGAACCTCGATGATACAGCTCAAGTAGCACACATTCTTGTGGACACACCTCTCCCACTCCCCCGGCAAAATAAAGAATGATTTTCCTAAAAGTACTTCTAACACTTCTAATTGGATCAGTGCCTACTTTGTTTAGCAATTGACGAGTAAGTTGTATAATACGATATTACGTTCGCAATGTTGCACATAAGAGAAGTTAAGTCCCTACCTTTAGTCAAAAGTGATTTATGACCCCCCATAAATCAATGATTTATGACCCTCAAGGTCAAAGGTCAATGATTTATGAGGGGTCAAGTTCAAAGGTTAATGATTTATGAGGGCTCAAGGTTAAAGGTCAAAGTCAAAGGTCAAAGTCAAAGGTCAGGTTCAAATGTCAAGGTCAAGTGGGTGTGGCTTACCCGGAAGAGGGTGGAGTTAAGACCTGCGGTGGGAGTGGTTAAACCAGGAAGAGGGTGGAGTTTTAAACAGAAAGAGGGCAGAGTTAAGACCTGCGGTGGGAGTGGTTAAACCAGGAAGAGGGTGGAGTTAAGACCTGACAGGGAACAGAGGAGGGATCAGTTTTTTTAAGAAAGCAATGTCATCTGAGCAGCATGTGACCATATATTTGATAGTTTAAATGTTTACGATCGTTTGAAACAACTTCCAGATTTCGATGTATTGATGGCTGGGAATGTTACGTGTGGAGATGTGGACACGCACGCACTTCACACACACACACACACACACACACACACACACACACACACACACACACACACACACACGCAGAGGAGGGGTACAAAAGGGAGGTGTAAGGCTTAGTCATTATTTGGAGCTTTATACGTTAGCGTAAAGACTTTGTTCGATTCGGTCATGATTAGTGAAACGCCTGTGTCGATTTATAAAAATAATAAAACTTACATTGACGCTCCGCAAAAAAGTCGAGTGTTTCTAAATCGTATTCAGATGCCGCCGACCGAGTCTTTGCGTGAGAAATGGGATTTGGAAGGGTTAGGGATGGAGGGATCTTTTGGATTTGTATTCAGATACGAAATGGGTGATATCTGCTTATTTCAGCTAAAAGAAAGAAGAGACGGAAGCCCTTTCTCGATATTTTCATCGTTATCTACCGTGGATTGGGAAGTTTTTGGTGGACACGCACACACACGCACACACACGCACACACACGCACACACACTTCACACGCACACACACACACACACACGCACACACGCACACACACACACACACACACACACACACACACACACACATTCGTACGCACTGAAACAACTTCCATACCTCACGAAAACATATTTAAACAGATGGAAAAAACTATCGCAGAACACAGTGTCACGTAGCAACTGGTCTTTACGGTCGTTTGAATCAACAGGTCAGTTTGGGGTACAAAGGAGGGTTCAGTTTTTATGGGAGCTTGAGAATGTCGTATGAATAGCAACTGGCCACCCATTTGACAGTTTAAATGTTTACGATCGTCTGAAACAACAGGACACGCACGCACGCACACACGCACGCACGCACGCACACACACACACACACACATACACACACACACGCACACACACACACACACACACACACACACCATTACCTCTGCTTTACCATGTTATTAGACATTGGTTTAACTCCATTTAAGCATTTAAACGTTAAAAGCATTGCACTTGTACGACGTTGTAATACTTTTTTTTTACCAGCCGATGACGACGAAGTGAAAGACGATGAACTTTGCTTAAACGGTCTTACAAAGTTGGAAGATGATTATCGAGGTGTGTTTAAACCTTCGAATTATTTAATATTGTGTGTATTCATTATTTTGTTTTATAGAGGATTTGCCGTAAGATCCTAACGCGATCGTTTTAACACAATCGCAGTCTGGTGAGTCAAATGATTCTCATTTTACAAGAAAAAAAACATGCGGTATACGATACATATATACATATATTTACTTACATCTACGGCTCGCTCGTCTCCCTTAAAGCTGGCGGGTCCGTCAACGGCCGTTCCAGGCAGAGGAGAAGGCTTGATTGTGCCAAAGACTCCAGACATCGAATCCTTGCTCCGAGGGGAAATCATCGAAAACGACGGTGAATGTCCGACAGGCACCCGCTGTAAGTTTTTCTCGTTTTCTGTAAGCTTTTTAAGATTCTCAGGAGCTTTAAAGAGCTCCTCTCACTCTAATGTCTTTCGCTCAAATGAATTTCGCGCCTAAGGGGAATGGGCGGGGACTGATTCCGGAGGTGGGCGGTTGTTTCCGCCAAGCAACCTTCTGGTTGAAATGGAGTGTGGATCAAGATGGATCCCTACTCTATATTCTTTTATTTAACCCAATGTTTTTTAAATACGTGTATAATGCTTTATATCCTATGTGTTGTGAATTCCATCCTACAATATCTTCCAAGGAACCCAAAGAAATGTTACCACACCTCCCGCTTTATTTATTCTATAGATTACCTGAACTATTTCATAAACTAAATCTTGTCTAGTTTCTGATGCTATGTTTTTTTATGCTCATCAATGCACTGTTGGACTGCGAGCACACAACTACTTTCCTTGCTTTGTTTTCCTCTATCCAGTTAACTGCCATATAAATTGCTACCAATTCCCCCGTAAAAACAGATAGTTTATCACTGATTATTTTATTTAATACTATGTTTCCTTGTGGGATAACTGCTACAGCTCTTACCTTTATTTTTTTTATATAGTTTTTGATGCATCCGTATATATCATATCTCAATCCATTTTTCTATCCGGTAACTATTTAAATTTCTATTCTTTAGTAATTGCATGTTTTCTTTTGGGTTATCAAACATCCACGGTGGTATTGCAGGCATTGGTACTGTAGGACTAACTTTAATATTGTCAATTTTAACTTTATTACATATGTCTCCTATAATCCACCCAAAACTATTCTTTTTTTGTTTTCTCTTTTTCTTGGCAGATTGGTAGCACTGGACAAGTCGGATATCCTTGCTTGGATCCTTTTAAAGTTGCCCGATAAACTGCTGAGAGTTGATCTCTCCTCTTGTCCAAAGGTTTTTCGTTCATTTTTACTTGTAATACTGGCACTAGGGTTGATGTAGTAGCTCCACAACATAACCTTAAAGCCTGTGACTGGATCCGGTCTATTTTCCCAAGTCATGTTTTTGAAGCAGATTGGTAAATAATGCATCCGTAATCAATAACAGATGGAATTAAAGTTATAAATATATACATGTATTGTTTTCAACGTTAACCTATCAGCCCCCCAATCATTACCCCTCAAAGACCTCATTATATTTAACACCTTTTTACTTTTTCCCCTATTTTTTTATTTTCCGGAAGGAACACTCCTGAAGGAATAAATAAAGTACTATCTAATCTAATCTAATCAATTCTATTTTGCTGATGTGGGTTGACTAGTTCATATTTTTATCAAACCATATTCCTAAATATTTAAATACTTGTACCTCTTCTATATTTTCACCTTAGAGTTTTTATTTGGAGCTTGTTTGGTACTTTTGTCTTTGTAAAATGTATGACTTTTGTCTTTCCAACAGAGAATCTTAAACCTCAAGCCGTTCCCCAGTCTTGAACATTATTTACCACTTTGTTAGTTTTTTGATTATTTCTTTTGACTCTAAATAATATACTAGTCTTTCATTAATCTTTTTTTTTTCCATTACTTTTCCCCAAATTTATAATTTCCTGCCTCTTCCGGGTCTTACCCTGACTTGCATATTGGAATTGTTACCGCTAATTTTCCCCTCTGCCGGTCATTCTCCTTCTTCATATATCCTGTCATATCATTTCAAGACCACTTCTTTGACGATGCCACCTAAGTTTTTGATCATTTGATAACCCGCTAGGTCTTTCCCCGGTGACGTATTTTTAACCTTTTTCAAAATTCGAACCATTTCATTCAAAGAAAATGTCATATCCATAGTGTTGGTAAAGCTATATTAACGTTGTCTTCCATCATTTCCCCAATATTTAAACTCATTGTTTTTTCTCTCTTTTGTTTTTCCACATTTCTCAAATTATCATTACTGTGCACTTCAACAAATGTTTTTGCTAAAGGTTCTGCTGTTTCTTTACCCGTGACTACATCTTCTTTAATAAATGTGGCACATCATCCTCTTTACCCTTCATTCCTATCTTTACGAATCGTTATATATCCTTTTATTATAAAGTTTAATTTTGGCTTCAGCCCTGTTTCTTGAATACAAATTATACGTGGTTTAGTTTTCATATTTTTAATATATCCCTTTAATTCATGTTCGGTTGCTATCAAACTTCTGGCATTCCACCGGACCATTAACAGGGTGTTGGAATGTGGTAACATGACTCCGTCACGTCTACTCTCCGTAGTACAGCTTGCACCCGGTACCAAGATAGTTCTTTCAACAACTTTGATGCTGCTTTGACAATTATTTTGATCTTCTCAGTCTTATTTTTACTTTCATTTTGTATCAAAGCTGAGTTGTGCTCTCTGGTTTATTTTGCAAATGAATCCAAGAGCAAGATACCCTTCGCCATATTTTCTTTTAGGTTGACTTTTTGGTTGATTAGACCCGTCATATTTTTGTTTCTCCGCAGACCTTTGAGGTGCGAGTTGCAAATGTATCCATTTTGTGTAATTGTGGTCCGCACATTAGCCTGCTACCCATCCGCGCGAAAGTTTGTTCCTCTTAGCCCTGCCTGCAAAAGTTACTGTTGCTATGTCTGTCAAACTTTCGCTCCTGCCGAGAAATTTAAAGCCTACAGGAAAAATAAGTAATTTACATTTATTTATACGGCGGATTTCACAGACAGAATCAAAAAGTGATTTACAGTGTGTATAGAAAATGAAAGCATAGTAAAAAAAAATCAAAAATAAAAAATTTCCTCCCTTTCCTCGCGCCCCACCTGTCATGTCTCTATTCCCCACACTTTGAGAAATGCTGAATTAGGTCAACATTTTTCGACCCGTATGTACAGTCACCGTGTGCTCGGAGAAGAGGTAGGATTAAATATAAGTTTTACTTCTTAATATTCCTTTTCAGATTTGTTGAAAGGTGCAAATGGAACCATGTGATGTTACTTGACGTAAACATGTCTGTAACAAATACATCAAAACCATAGCCGCGTGTGTAATGACTAACATTTACATAACATTTTGTAGATGGCATTGCATGTCTTGACTTGTTCTATTCTGTCTTTTGAACGTACAAGTCAATGTCTTGTTTTTTAGTGTGAGGTTTAACTGTTGTGTTTATTTTGTGTCATTGTGAAGTTTTTTGTACCTGAAAATCAGATATCCCGGCCCCCCAGACACATTTTTTCCTCTATATCTGCTCCCCAGGTCAAAATAATTGCCGAGTGTGACCGTGTGTGACCGTGTGTGACCGTGTGTCTTGGCTACCACTCTTTACCACATCTCTCCATGAACCCCGAAAAAAACATCCGACCAGGAGCGTTGGGCTGCAGTGCATTGTGGGTAGGCGAGTCTTGTACATGATCATGTTCTGTCGGTTCATTTGCAAAATAAACCAGAGAGCACAACTCAGCTTTGATACAAAATGAAAGTAAAAATAAGACTGAGAAGATCAAAATAATTGTCAAAGCAGCATCAAAGTTGTTGAAAGAACTATCTTGGTACCGGGTGCAAGCTGTACTACGGAGAGTAGACGTGACGGAGTCATGTTACCACATTCCAACACCCTGTTAATGGTCCGGTGGAATGCCAGAAGTTTGATAGCAACCGAACATGAATTAAAGGGATATATTAAAAATATGAAAACTAAACCACGTATAATTTGTATTCAAGAAACAGGGCTGAAGCCAAAATTAAACTTTATAATAAAAGGATATATAACGATTCGTAAAGATAGGAATGAAGGGTAAAGAGGATGATGTGCCACATTTATTAAAGAAGATGTAGTCACGGGTAAAGAAACAGCAGAACCTTTAGCAAAAACATTTGTTGAAGTGCACAGTAATGATAATTTGAGAAATGTGGAAAAACAAAAGAGAGAAAAAACAATGAGTTTAAATATTGGGGAAATGATGGAAGACAACGTTAATATAGCTTTACCAACACTATGGATATGACATTTTCTTTGAATGAAATGGTTCGAATTTTGAAAAAGGTTAAAAATACGTCACCGGGGAAAGACCTAGCGGGTTATCAAATGATCAAAAACTTAGGTGGCATCGTCAAAGAAGTGGTCTTGAAATGATATGACAGGATATATGAAGAAGGAGAATGACCGGCAGAGGGGAAAATTAGCGGTAACAATTCCAATATGCAAGTCAGGGTAAGACCCGGAAGAGGCAGGAAATTATAAATTTGGGGAAAAGTAATGGAAAAAAAAAAGATTAATGAAAGACTAGTATATTATTTAGAGTCAAAAGAAATAATCAAAAAACTAACAAAGTGGTAAATAATGTTCAAGACTGGGGAACGGCTTGAGGTTTAAGATTCTCTGTTGGAAAGACAAAAGTCATACATTTTACAAAGACAAAAGTACCAAACAAGCTCCAAATAAAAACTCTAAGGTGAAAATATAGAAGAGGTACAAGTATTTAAATATTTAGGAATATGGTTTGATAAAAATATGAACTAGTCAACCCACATCAGCAAAATAGAATTGATTAGATTAGATTAGATAGTACTTTATTTATTCCTTCAGGAGTGTTCCTTCCGGAAAATAAAAAAATAGGGGAAAAAGTAAAAAGGTGTTAAATATAATGAGGTCTTTGAGGGGTAATGATTGGGGGGCTGATAGGTTAACGTTGAAAACAATACATGTATATATTTATAACTTTAATTCCATCTGTTATTGATTACGGATGCATTATTTACCAATCTGCTTCAAAAACATGACTTGGGAAAATAGACCGGATCCAGTCACAGGCTTTAAGGTTATGTTGTGGAGCTACTACATCAACCCTAGTGCCAGTATTACAAGTAAAAATGAACGAAAAACCTTTGGACAAGAGGAGAGATCAACTCTCAGCAGTTTATCGGGCAACTTTAAAAGGATCCAAGCAAGGATATCCGACTTGTCCAGTGCTACCAATCTGCCAAGAAAAAGAGAAAACAAAAAAAGAATAGTTTTGGGTGGATTATAGGAGACATATGTAATAAAGTTAAAATTGACAATATTAAAGTTAGTCCTACAGTACCAATGCCTGCAATACCACCGTGGATGTTTGATAACCCAAAAGAAAACATGCAATTACTAAAGAATAGAAATTTAAATAGTTACCGGATAGAAAAATGGATTGAGATATGATATATACGGATGCATCAAAAACTATATAAAAAAAATAAAGGTAAGAGCTGTAGCAGTTATCCCACAAGGAAACATAGTATTAAATAAAATAATCAGTGATAAACTATCTGTTTTTACGGGGGAATTGGTAGCAATTTATATGGCAGTTAACTGGATAGAGGAAAACAAAGCAAGGAAAGTAGTTGTGTGCTCGCAGTCCAACAGTGCATTGATGAGCATAAAAAAACATAGCATCAGAAACTAGACAAGATTTAGTTTATGAAATAGTTCAGGTAATCTATAGAATAAATAAAGCGGGAGGTGTGGTAACATTTCTTTGGGTTCCTTGGAAGATATTGTAGGATGGAATTCACAACACATAGGATATAAAGCATTATACACGTATTTAAAAAACATTGGGTTAAATAAAAGAATATAGAGTAGGGATCCATCTTGATCCACACTCCATTTCAACCAGAAGGTTGCTTGGCGGAAACAACCGCCCACCTCCGGAATCAGTCCCCGCCCATTCCCCTTAGGCGCGAAATTCATTTGAGCGAAAGACATTAGAGTGAGAGGAGCTCTTTAAAGCTCCTGAGAATCTTAAAAAGCTTACAGAAAACGAGAAAAACTTACAGCGGGTGCCTGTCGGACATTCACCGTCGTTTTCGATGATTTCCCCTCGGAGCAAGGATTCGATGTCTGGAGTCTTTGGCACAATCAAGCCTTCTCCTCTGCCTGGAACGGCCGTTGACGGACCCGCCAGCTTTAAGGGAGACGAGCGAGCCGTAGATGTAAGTAAATATATGTATATATGTATCGTATACCGCATGTTTTTTTTCTTGTAAAATGAGAATCATTTGACTCACCAGACTGCGATTGTGTTAAAACGATCGCGTTAGGATCTTACGGCAAATCCTCTATAAAACAAAATAATGAATACACACAATATTAAATAATTCGAAGGTTTAAACACACCTCGATAATCATCTTCCAACTTTGTAAGACCGTTTAAGCAAAGTTCATCGTCTTTCACTTCGTCGTCATCGGCTGGTAAAAAAAAAGTATTACAACGTCGTACAAGTGCAATGCTTTTAACGTTTAAATGCTTAAATGGAGTTAAACCAATGTCTAATAACATGGTAAAGCAGAGGTAATGGTGTGTGTGTGTGTGTGTGTGTGTGTGTGCGTGTGTGTGTGTATGTGTGTGTGTGTGTGTGTGCGTGCGTGCGTGCGTGTGTGCGTGCGTGCGTGTCCTGTTGTTTCAGACGATCGTAAACATTTAAACTGTCAAATGGGTGGCCAGTTGCTATTCATACGACATTCTCAAGCTCCCATAAAAACTGAACCCTCCTTTGTACCCCAAACTGACCTGTTGATTCAAACGACCGTAAAGACCAGTTGCTACGTGACACTGTGTTCTGCGATAGTTTTTTCCATCTGTTTAAATATGTTTTCGTGAGGTATGGAAGTTGTTTCAGTGCGTACGAATGTGTGTGTGTGTGTGTGTGTGTGTGTGTGTGTGTGTGTGCGTGTGTGCGTGTGTGTGTGTGTGTGTGCGTGTGAAGTGTGTGTGCGTGTGTGTGCGTGTGTGTGCGTGTGTGTGCGTGTCCACCAAAAACTTCCCAATCCACGGTAGATAACGATGAAAATATCGAGAAAGGGCTTCCGTCTCTTCTTTCTTTTAGCTGAAATAAGCAGATATCACCCATTTCGTATCTGAATACAAATCCAAAAGATCCCTCCATCCCTAACCCTTCCAAATCCCATTTCTCACGCAAAGACTCGGTCGGCGGCATCTGAATACGATTTAGAAACACTCGACTTTTTTGCGGAGCGTCAATGTAAGTTTTATTATTTTTATAAATCGACACAGGCGTTTCACTAATCATGACCGAATCGAACAAAGTCTTTACGCTAACGTATAAAGCTCCAAATAATGACTAAGCCTTACACCTCCCTTTTGTACCCCTCCTCTGCGTGTGTGTGTGTGTGTGTGTGTGTGTGTGTGTGTGTGTGTGTGTGTGTGTGTGTGTGTGTGTGAAGTGCGTGCGTGTCCACATCTCCACACGTAACATTCCCAGCCATCAATACATCGAAATCTGGAAGTTGTTTCAAACGATCGTAAACATTTAAACTATCAAATATATGGTCACATGCTGCTCAGATGACATTGCTTTCTTAAAAAAACTGATCCCTCCTCTGTTCCCTGTCAGGTCTTAACTCCACCCTCTTCCTGGTTTAACCACTCCCACCGCAGGTCTTAACTCTGCCCTCTTTCTGTTTAAAACTCCACCCTCTTCCTGGTTTAACCACTCCCACCGCAGGTCTTAACTCCACCCTCTTCCGGGTAAGCCACACCCACTTGACCTTGACATTTGAACCTGACCTTTGACTTTGACCTTTGACTTTGACCTTTAACCTTGAGCCCTCATAAATCATTAACCTTTGAACTTGACCCCTCATAAATCATTGACCTTTGACCTTGAGGGTCATAAATCATTGATTTATGGGGGGTCATAAATCACTTTTGACTAAAGGTAGGGACTTAACTTCTCTCACATATCGTAGGTAGAGATGTCCGATAATGTCTTTTTTGGCAATATCCGATATTCCGATATTGTCCAACTCTTGATTATTGATACCGATATATACAGTTGTGGAATTAACACATTATTGTACCAAATTTTGCTGTGATGCCCCGCTGGATGCATTAAACAAGATTTCCAAAACAAATCAACTCATGTTATGGAAAAAAATGCCAACATGGCACTGCCATATTTATTATTGAAGTCCCAAGTGCATTATTTTTTTTTAACATGCCTCAAAACAGCAGGTTGGAATTTGGGACATGCTCTCCCTGAAGGTATGAGGAAGTTGAGGTGCAAGGTATGGATTAGCGGGAGATGTATATAGTAGCATCCCGGAAGAGTTAGTGCTGCAAGGGATTCTGAGTATTTTTTTGTTGTGTTACGGTGCGGATGTTCTCCCAAAATGTGTTTGTCATTGTCATTTAGTGTGGGTTCACAGTTTGGCGCATACTTGTAAGAGTGTTAAAGTTGTTTATACGACCACCCTCAGTGTGACCTGTATGGCTGTTGACCAAGTATGCTTGCATTCACTTGTGTGTGTGAAAGAAGTGTAGATATTATGTGACTGGGCCGGCAGGCAAACACAGTGCCTTTAAGGTTTATTAATTTGCGGTCCTCTCCAAGGTTTCTCATGGTCATTCACATTGACATCCCACTGGGTTGTGAGATTTCCCTTGCCCTTATACGAGATCTGAACCGAGGATGTCGTTGTGGCTTGTGCAGCCCTTTGAGACACTTGTGATTTAAGTTTACATAAATAAACATTGATTGATTGATATTTGTTTATAATGTATACTTTCTACTGTATCTACTCTATATTTTATGCTGCCCTTTTTAAAAAAAATTTTGCTGCAGCTGTTATATATACTGTAATATTGTACAAACATGGTAATTGGGATTAGTTATATATCGTATATATTATATAGAAATATAATATAATATAACAATATAATATATCAGTACATATTATCTAATATACAGTGGGGCAAAAAAGTATTTAGTCAGCCACCGATTGTGCAAGTTCTCCCACTTAAAATGATGACAGAGGTCTGTAATTTTCATCATAGGTACACTTCAACTGTGAGACAGAATGTGAAAAAAAAAAAAATCCAGGAATTCACATTGTAGGAATTTTAAAGAATTTATTTGTAAATTATGGTGGAAAATAAGTATTTGGTCAACCATTCAAAGCTCTCACTGATGGAAGGCGGTTTTGGCTCAAAATCTCACGATACATGGCCCCATTCATTCTTTCCTTAACACGGATCAATCGTCCTGTCCCCTTAGCAGAAAAACAGCCCCAAAGCATGATGTTTCCACCCCCATGCTTCACAGTAGGTATGGTGTTTTTGGGATGCAACTCAGTATTCTTCTTCCTCCAAACACGACAAGTTGAGTTTATACCAAAAAGTTGTATTTTGGTTTCATCTGACCACATGACATTCTCCCAATCCTCTGCTGTATCATCCATGTATCCATTTTGGTATAAACTCAACTCGTCGTGTTTGGAGGAAGAAGAATACTGAGTTGCATCCCAAGAACACCACACCTACTGTGAAGCATGGGCGTGGAAACATCATGCTTCGGGGCTGTTTTTCTGCTAAGGGGACAGGACGACTGATTTGTGTTAAGGAAAGAATGAATGGGGCCATGTATCGTGATATTTTGAGCCAAAACCTCCTTCCATCAGTGAGAGCTTTGAATGGTTGACCAAATACTTATTTTCCAGCATAATTTATACATTTTTAAAAATTCCTATAATGTGAATTCCTGGATTTTTTTTCACATTCTGTCTCTCACAGTTGAAGTGTACCTATGATGAAAATTACAGACCTCTGTCATCATTTTAAGTGGGAGAACTTGCACAATCGGTGGCTGACTCAATACTTTTTTGCACCACTGTATATATAATATGTACATATTACATATATGATATATTTTATATTACTACTATGGTACATTTTTGGTCTACTTTGTACCTGCATTATCCTTTCCATCCGTACCATTTCCATCCTTTTCAACTGAGCTACTGTGTGGAACAATTTCCCTTGTGCATCAATAAAGTTTCTCTAAGTCCAAGTATAAGAAGAGTCAGTAGTATTTTTGGTGAACAACATCATCATGATCTAGTATGGGAAGTAACAAATGAAAAGGATTTTATTTGCATTTTCTTGCAAATAAAATCAAAATATGGCTTAAAAGGTAAGTTCAGGGTCGATCCAAAGACCAAGATATTTGAATACATAAACTTGCTCCAGTGGAGTTGCACCACTAAAATTAATATGCAACTCAGGTAAATGAGATAAACGATATTTTGCGCCTATCACCATAAAACAAGATTTTTTTTCATATCAATAACAAACCTTTTATTAGGCCAGACCAAGCATTTTACGCTAATACGGGATCAACATGGCTCCCCCGACACCCTCCCACACCCCAGGAGCCCTCTCTTTACTGTTTGAGAAACATTGCGCTTGGTGGTGATTTTGGTCGTATGGCTTCATTAGCTGAAGAAAACAATGCTGCATGGTAATAGCTCCCGAATGGATGATAGATTTTTAAAGCAGGTATTAGGTTGGGCATATTCCTAAAAGACAGCAAATTAGAAATTAAAATTCATGCTCTTCTTTTTTTTTTTCGAAAAAAAAAAAGTTCATTATTAAGAGTAAACCCATCCATTTTCTACCGCTTATTCCCTTTGGGGTCGCGGGGGGGTGCTGGTGCCTATGTCAGCTACAATCGGGGGGAAGGCGGTGTACACCCTGGACAGGTCACCACCTCAGAAGAGTAAACCTTTCTAATTAATTATAATTAGCCTAATGATTTCAAACTATAATACATTTAAACAACTGTAGTTATTGAAGCATTGTTAGAATAATTATGTATATATTATAACACAACTTTTATGCATAAGGGCCTGTGGAGAGACGGAGCCGACAGCGGGCCAGGGCAAATGGTGGTCCTGCCCAAGATGGCGGCCAGGAGGCGGAGCATGTGGCGGAGAGGAGAGGCGAAACGCACTCGGAGCGAAGAGTCAGGTGCGTAAACTACACACCTGCTCTCAATGCTATCATCTTCTGCTACGGCATAAAAGGGGAGAGGGAGGAGCAGTCGTGGCAGAAGTAGGCGAGAAGACAATGGACAACGAACCACAAGAGCGACGAGATCGACCCCGAGCAAGATGAGCCCCCGCAGCAGACGTAGCCACCGGACACCGAAAGGTGCGCCGCGATGAGGAGGAAGAGCCACCGCGCTAGAAAGTGGCTCGACAGACTTCCAAGACAGTATGTTTACTGAAATATTAAACTCGAGTCAAACCTGTCATGTTGCGTCCTGTATCGATCGGCACTGCAACCCACACGAGAACGGCTGGAGACCCGTCCCAGGGCCGTTGCTATAATTATTGTCAATTGTGCTGAAGTGGCATTTTTCTTTGTCTGTGCATAGCTGGCAATCCAAAAGATTGCAAGCCAGTCTGGTATCAATGTCTGTGTCCAGGAACGGCCTGCTGACTGCCAAGGCCGAACACCGCCATGATGCAGACCGAGCAGAGACAAGGCGATATCACCAGTGTCAACACATTTGCATTTCCTGTATAATCATACAAACCCTGTTTCCATATAAGTTGGGAAATTGTGCTGGATATAAATATAAACGGAATACAATGATTTGCAAATAATTTTCAACCCATATTCAATTAAATGCATTACACAGACAAAATATTTGATGTTCAAACTCATAAACTTTATTTTTTTGTTGCAAATAATAATTAGCTTAGAATTTCATGGCTGCAACACGTGCCAAAGTAGTTGGGAAAGGGCATGTTCACCACTGTGTTACATCACCTTTTCTTTCAACAACACTCAATAAACGTTTGGGATTTGAGGAAACTAATTGTTGAAGCTTTGAAAGTGGAATTATTTCCCATTCTTGTTATATGCTTCAGTCGTTCAACAGTCCGGGGTCTCCGCTGTTTTGTTTTACGCTTCATAATGCGCCACACATTTTCGATGGGAGACAGGTCTGGACTGCGGGCAGGCCAGGAAAGTACCCGCACTCTTTTACTGCGAAGCCACTGTCAAGTGTTTTGCTATTTTCGCCGTGCTTATCCCACACTTGAAAGGATGTACCAATGCTGAATATGGATTCTGAAAATACGACAACGGAGACCCCTTTCTTGTGAAAGACTGAGCATTTTTTGGGAAGCTGTTTTTATACCCAGTCATGTTCCAAATAAGTGTTTGATGAGCATTCCTCAACTTTATCAGTATTTATTGCCACCTTTCTCAACTTCTTTGTCACGTGTTGCTGGCATCAAATTCCAAAGTTAATGATTATTTGCACTTTTTTTTTTTATCAGCTTGAACATCAAATATGTTGTCTTTGTAGCATATTCAACTGAATATGGGTTGAAAATGATTTGCAAATCATTGTATTCCGTTTATATTTACATCCATCCATCCATCCATCATCTTCCGCTTATCCGAGGTCGGGTCGCGGGGGCAACAGCCTAAGCAGGGAAACCCAGACTTCCCTCTCCCTAGCCACTTCGTCTAGCTCTTCCCGGGGGATCCCGAGGCGTTCCCAGGCCAGCCGGGAGACATAGTCTTCCCAACGTGTCCTGGGTCTTCTCCGTGTCCTCCTACCGGTTGGACGCGCCCTAAACACCTCCCTAGGGAGGCGTTCGGGTGCCATCCTGGCCAGGTGCCCGAACCACCACATCTGGCTCCTCTCGATGTGGAGGAGCAGCGGCTTTACTTTGAGTTCCTCCCGGATGGCAGAGCTTCTCACCCTATCTCTAAGGGAGAGCCCCGCCACCTGGCGGAGGAAACTCATTTTGGCCGCTTGTACCCGTGATCTTATCCTTTCGGTCATGACTCAAAGCTCATGACCATAGGTGAGGATGGGAACGTAGATCGACCGGTAAATTGAGAGCTTTGCCTTCCGGCTCAGCTCCTTCTTCACCACAATGGATCGGTACAACGTCCGCATTACTGAAGACGCCGCACCGATCCGCCTGTCGATCTCACGATCCACTCTTCCCCCACTCGTGTTAAAGACTCCCAGGTACTTGAACTCCTCCACTTGGGGCAGGGTCTCCTCCCCAACCCGGAGATGGCATTCCATCCTTTTCCGGGCGAGAACCATGGACTCGGACTTGGAGGTACTGATTCTCATTCCGGTCGCTTCACAATTTCCCAACTCATATGGAAACGGGGTTTGTATTTTAAAAATGAGACGACAACACCTGCGATGGGTTGGCGACTTGTCCAGGGTGTACGCCGCCTTCCGCCCGATTGTAGCTGAGATAGGCACCAGCGCCCCCCACGACCCCAAAGGGAATAAGCGGTAGAAATGGATGGATGGATGGAGACGACAACACTATTTCTTCCGCAAATGTAATCGAAAACAAACTTCCAAAGCATTATATAGATTCACCCGGTCACAACATTAGGTACACCGGCACACTCTTTGATCGATACAGAGCTGCATTAAAAATATATATTTTTTTAAAGTCAAGATTAGTTAAAAATAATACTTCATCCTACCTTTTCTTCTGGTTCCTCAAACTCAGCTGACCTCATGGAGCTCTCCTCGCCAAAAAGGCTGATACCGTTACTCAATGTCCAAATAAGTATGTCCACTTTGCTGTGGAACTTCTAGCCGGACTGCAAAACCTTGTGGGGAAAAGCCTCCAAATCGGTGGTGACCATAGCCGTACAAGATGTGTTTTGGCGGCTTTTTTAGCACAACCTTTTTGAGGTTATACTTCTTGACCGTCCTCTGCCTCGAGTTATTCAGTGGTTGCTTCAAAATAATTAGTTTGAGCTCCAACAACAATGTAGACGTTGCCATTGTTTCCAACTACTTCACACAGGAAGCCATAGTAGCTAGTCAACAAGAGTTGTGATTGCTCACTTAGGAAAACACTGCCCTCTGGCCTTTTGGAAGAGAATTGCAAATCAAACGTCAGTCCACGCAAAAAAAAAAGATAATCAAGACGCCGTCAGAGTGGACACAAATTACACTATATTGCCAAAAGTATTTGGCCACCTGCCTCGACTCACATATGAACTTGAAGTGCCATCCCATTCCTAACCCATGGGGTTCAATATGATGTTGGTTCACCTTTTGCAGATATTACAGCTTCAACTCTTCTGGGAAGGTTGTCCACAAGGTGTGTTTATAGGATTTTTTGAACAGAAACAGATGTTATGTAAACAGGGAAAGTCCCCCCCCAAAAAAGGGGCGTACAATCTTTTGTTAGAGCATGGGTGATACTGTATGACGTTTCTCCTCAAATTGAGCTAAATTTAATTATTTATAAGTTTATTTCCTTGCTTCTTGTCTTGTTTAATAGATGTCATCGATGTTTGAACCTGACAGGGCTTTAACATCCATCTAGATTTAACATACACTTTATTGCCAAAAGTATTTGGCCACCTGCCTTTACTCACATATGAACTAAAAGTCCCATCCCATTCCTAACCCATGGGGTTCAATATGATGTTGGTTCACATTTTGCAGATATTGCAGCTTCAACTCTTCTGGGAAGGCTGTCCACAAGTTTGCGGAGTGTGTTTATAGGAATTGTTGAACAGAAACAGATGTTGTTTTGTAAACAGGGAAAGTCCAACTGAAAAAAGGTGGCGTACAATCTTCCGTTAGAGCGTGGGTGACACTGTAAGAGGTTTCTCCTCAAATTGAGCAAAATTCAATTCTGTCTCTGTTTATTTCCTTGCTTCTTGTCTTGTTTAATAGATGTCATCGATGTTTGAACCTGACAGAGCTTTAACATCGATCTAGATTTAACATACACTGTATTGCCAAAAGTATTTGGCCACCTGCCTTGACTCACTTATGAACTAAAAGTGCCATCCCATTCCTAAACCATAGGGTACAATATGATGTCGGTCCACCTTTTGCAGATGTTACAGCCTCAAATCTTCTGGGAAGGCTGTCCACAAGGTTGCGGAGTGTTTTTGTAGGAATTTTTGACCATTCTTTCAAAAGCGCATAAGTGAGGTCACATATGTTGGTCGAGAAGGCCTGGCTCTTAGTCTCCATTCTAATTCATCCAAAGGTGTTCTATTGGGTTCAGGTCAGGACTCTGTGCAGACCAGTCAAGTTTATCCACACCAGACGCTGTCATTCATGTCTTTATGGAGCTTGTTGGAAGAGGAAGGGGCCCGCTCCAAACTGTTCCTACAAGGTTGGGAGCATGAAATTGTACAAAATGTTTCGGTATCCCGGAGCATTCAAAGTTCCTTTCATTGGAACTAAGGGGCCCCGCCCAACTCATGAAAACCAAACCCACACAATAATTCCTCCTCCACCAAAATTCACACTCTGCACAATAAAGTCCGAAATGTACCGTTTTTCTGGCAACCTCCAAACCCAGACTGGTCCATCAGATTGCCAGATGGAAAAGGGTGATTTATCACTCCAGCGAACGCTTTGGAATATTTAGGAGCGAGGAAATTTCACGACTGGATTTGTTGCACAGGTGGCATCCTATGAGAGTTCCGAGCTGGAAATCACTGATTTCCTGAGAGTGGCCCACAAATGTTTGTAGAAACAGACCCCATGCCTGAGTGCTTGATTGTATACACCTGTGGTGGGAAGGAGGAGCACTCTTCTCTGATCGTCTTGACAATCAACACATTTTTGTCAGAAAATAAAAATATTAGCCATAACATCTATACAGGAATCCCGTCTTTAAAATGATAAATGACTGGAGAGCTGATTTGGAGACAAACGGACATCAAAACGATGTATGCTGGTGTCTTATTTAATGGTGTGAGTTTTTCAAATATAGGATAAATAATATCAATATATCTCCTATGTATGAAAAACTTTATGTAACATGCATTTTCCTTCTTCTGGATCATTCCAGTGCACCATCGCAGTTATTGCTCACAGTTTTCTCGAGCGCACCTTGGGCAGGCTACAAATAGGTTCTGTTGTCTATATATTACAATTTTATATTGCAGAGAGGGTGGCAAAGATTATAGTTGTGTGCTGCATTCATCCATCCATCCATCTTCTTCCGGTTATCCGAGGTCGGGTCGCGGGGGCAGCAGCCTAAGCAGGGAAGCCCAGACTTCCCTCTCCCCAGCCACTTGGTACCAGGTCTTCCAGGGGGATTCTGAGGCATTCCCAGGCCAGCCTGGAGACATAGTCTTCCCAACGTGTCCTGGGTCTTCCCCGTTGCCTCCTACTAGTTGGACGTGCCCTAAACACCTCCCGAGGGAGGCGTTCGAGTGGCATCCTGACCAGATGCCCGAACCACCTCATCTGGCTCCTCTCGATGTGAAGGAGCAGCGGCTTTACTTTGAGCTCCTCCCGGATGGCAGAGATTTCTCACCCAATCTCTAAGGGAGAGCCCCCCCCCTCACCCGGCGGAGTAAACTCATTTCGGCCGCTTGTACCCCTGACCTTGTCCTTTCGGTCATAACCCAAAGCTCATGACCATAGGTGAGGATGGGAATGTAGATCGACCGGTAAATTGAGAGCTCTGCCTTCCGGCTCAGCTCCTTCTTCACCACTGCATGTTCTACCACATCGCAAAAAAGTGAACGTTGAACAGCTTGATGACATGAGTGCGGAGGGAAATGTCAGCACCACTTTTGCACTTGTTGTCATTTGTTATACGCAATCTTAATAGATCACCTGCAACACTCCCACTAATAGTACGCACAATGTTACAGTTTGCACGTGCTGTTTAGCACTTGTTATTTGGATCTTTGTAGACCAGGCCTTAAATCAGACCTGAGCAAAATATGGCCCGAGGGGCACATGAATGAATGAAATAAGTTTATTTCAGTCATATAATCAATCAACCATTTTGTGTGATCAGTTTTACAGTACAGGTTATACATAAAAAATCATACACATACACACAAAAGAAAACAAAAAGAATGACTGAAAAAGGAATAAGCTGAAGCCAAAGCTTATATTTGCCTATCCTATATCACATGCAGCCCATTAAGATCCTCAAAACGGCCCGCTGGAGATTCTACATAATTTTGTTTAGACCTTTAGCATCAAAACTTTAGCCGCCGTTATGATGTGCAGTGCTGTTATTAAATTATCGTAAGTCTTGAACTGTCGAAAGTATTGCAATGGTTGAAATCTGCGCTTTTGAGTGTTATACGAGTTATTAGGGTAATCTACGTCAGTGGTTCTCAAATGGGGGTACGCGTACCCCTGGGGGTACATGAAGGTATGCCAAAGGGAACCTGACATTTTTTTTTAAATATCCTAAAAATAGCAACATTTCAAAAATCCTTTATAAATATATTTATTGAACAATACTTCAAAAAAATATGAATGTGAGTTCATAAACTGTGAAAAAAAATACAACAATGCAATATTCAGTGTTGACAGCTAGATTTTTTTGTGGACATGTTCACATGCTCCATAAATATTGATGTTAAAGATTTCTTTTTTTGTGAATAAATGTTTAGAATGAATCCAGATGGATCTCTATTACAATCCCCAAAGAGAGCACTTTAAGTTGACGAATAATTCAATGTGTAGAAATCTTTATTTCTAATTGAATCACTTGTTTATTTTTCAACAAGTTTTTAGTTATTTTTATATATATTTTTCCAAATAGTTCAAGAAAGACCACTACAAATGAGCAATATTTTGCATTATTATACAATTTAATAAATCAGAAACTGGTGACATAGTGCTGTATTTTACTTGGTTATCACTTTTTTTCAACCAAAAATGCTTTGTTCTGATGACAGCAGCAGACAGCAGCTTTATTTTGTCCATTCTCAACATGTACAAGACACATAAGAACTGAAATTACATTTTCGGCACAGTGCCACTAAGAGCAAACACAAGTTACAGGGGCACAAGACGGGACCGCCAACGGATCAGCCACTTACGGCGCTCCTTAAAAAGGTGAGAAAAAGGTGACATTGGGAAAGGGGGACTGAGTCCAAGGAAAAAACCTCACATAGCATGGCACACATAAACATGGTACATGTAATTACACCAACTTGCAACAGAGAGGGGGTGAGAGTTGAGGCTCTGGAGGCCGGCTGCCGCTATAAAGCACTACTCAGCCATCCACAACCCCAGAGGAATTAAGCAGTGGTGAAGGCGTTGATTTGGGGAGGGGCGTGTGCGTGCATGTATGCCCAATTAACTTGGGTGAAATGTTGAATGTTTTTGTGGACTGGGGCCGATCTCAAGTTCGACACCAGGTGTTGTTGAAAAAAAGGAAGGTCAAAAGCGTCCATCTTTGAGGAGTCCCCGGGGGAGTTCTTCAGAACAGCCTGTTCCTGATTGAATCAAGGCCATTCGAGGGAGTCGAATCGTAGATTAAGATGTTGTTTTTCTTCAAGAAGTCGAAACAATGACTTGCCTTCTCTGTGTGTCCATGCTGGATTCTCAAATTCCAATTTAATTATTCCTTCTCAGCAAGCTTCTTCAAGATGAGATCCATTTTGCGATTCAAATCAGAAATGGCTCCAGTCTGTGTTCCCACAGCCCGACCCAATCCTTCCATTGATTAGGGGGTACTTGAATTTAAAAAATGTTCACAGGGGGTACATCACTGAAAAAAGGTTGAGAACCACTGATCTACGTCAGTGGTCCCCAACCTTTTTGTATCCGCGGACCGGTCAACGCTTAATAACTTGTCCCGCGGCCCGGGTGGGGAGGGGGTGTCCTTTTTTTTTTTTTTCATGAAAAAGGGACGTTTTTGTCATGAAAAGGGGAGGTTTTTGTGGTTGGTGCACTAATTGTAAGTGTATATTGTGTTTTTGATGTTGATTTAATAAAAAAAAAAAAAAAAAAAAAACATTTTTATTTTTTTGGGTTGGGGACCACTGATCTACATCACAGCTGCTCAGAGAGGAACAAAGCAGAGTGGGCGGGGCTTGTTTTCAGAGCATCCAGCTCGAAACGCATGTGTCAGAAACAGATGTGGAAGCAAATTTTTACTACACAATTCTGCATAAAAGTGATAATATATCATATTGTAAGTGTTTATTACCCTTTTCTTTCATATTTTGCTGTTTGTTATATTTTTGTTGTGTTTTGCTTGATTGTAAAAGATATCTATGGAGGAGCTAGTAAAAATAAATGAGGAGCGATGTTCATATATTTTTTAATATTCAGTGTTTTATTGTTCATAGTAAATATTGTAAATCCCACTTTCATTGTTTTAATGTATATTTTGGGTGTTACATTCAGTAAAAAAACTGTAAATTCCATTCCGTTTTTTTGAGGTGGACAGTTCAACATTTTTTTTTTAGAATTCTGTGGGAGATTTTAAATTTGTTATTAGTGTTCCTGCAAAAAGGGATCCAAACACACATACTGTACAACATATTTTACAGCTAAATGTGTCTATATAATTTATACCAGGGGTCCCCATACTACGGCCCGCAGGCCAGATACGGGCTGCCAGCGTCGAAAATCCGGCCCGCGGGTAGGCCTGAATCAAAAATTAAAAAAGTGTAATTTATTATTATTTTTGTATTATTATTATTTTAATCTATCCTTTCTAGCCCATCCATCAATCCATGTTCTACCGCTTGTTACTCTCAGGGTCTCCTAGCCGCGCAGGCAAATCATATTGTCTAAAAATGCATTTTCCCATAGATAACATGACGTCATCACGTGCACGCTCGTTCAGTCAATTAGTGCACGCGGGAAACAAATGGCTAAATTGTTGGGGCAACGTAATATAGACCCCGAGTGTAAAGTTTTTAAACTTTAGTGGACATGTGAATTGCTTTTGTTATATATATATATATATATATATATCCATCCATTTTCTACCGCTTATTCCCTTTTTTTGGGGTCGCGGGGGGCGCTGGTGCCTATCTCAGCTACAATCGGGCGGAAGGCGGGGTACACCCTGGACAAGTCGCCACCTCATTGCAGGGCCAACACAGATAGACAGACAACATTCACACACTAGGGCCAATTTAGTGTTGCCAATCAACCTATCCCCAGGTGCAAAACTTTGGAAGTGGGAGGAAGCCGGAGTACCCGGAGGGAACCCACGCATTCACGGGGAGAACATGCAAACTCCACACAGAAAGATCCCGAGCCTATATATATATATATATATATGTATATATGTATATATATATATATATACACGGCCCCCAAGTCAAAAAGTTTGGGGACCCCTGATTTATACACACATACACATTGGCCCCCTAGACAGATTTTTTTCTCTCAATGTGGCCCCTGAGTTAAAATATTTGCCCAGCTCTGCACTAAGTGGTACGTGAGTTTCCACACCACACACAGACTGATAGTTTATTCTTCCCAGATGGCACACAAGATTTATTTTGCGTTGCACTGCGCCTTCTGTGCCTTATGTTGGAATGGAAAAAGTGTCAAAAGGAAATAAGCTATTATGGAATTTGAAAATACTGCGCCAATACATTTATACGTGTTGCGGGATTCATGATAGGATTGCCATAAATTGCATGTCATTTCTGACCTTTCAACTGAAATGAATAACTACAACGGTGTGGTGGTCGGCCTCAGCAGGGCATAGTGACCTATTGCATCTAAGTACTGTACTGTAAGTGCATGGCTAAACATTTTACTATACAATCTAGTGTTGTCAGTGAGGTCTATAGATATATTGTTGCCTGTTCTATTTTCTACAACACTTGTTCTCCGTAGAGTGAACTAGAACTTACTCCACACTGGACTTGCCGCTAGGGCTGCAACTAGCTCAGTGACTTTGTTTGAGGTAGCGAACCCCACCAGTTTCATAGGCGCATTCACCGAACCCTTCTTTAGTTCAAATAAACTGTTATTTTTTTTTCAAAATGTAGACATAGTTATATGTTGTTTTTTTTTTTACTGGTGCGCAAAATTAAGCGTGCATGAACATCACTTTGATCACAGAACAAAACCAACACGAACTGACAACAAATTACACATCTGCAAATTAGATGGAAAATTAGAGGAAACATTGTTTGGGGGTATCCATAATACGCCGACAGGGAGGAGTTATTATTTACCGTAGTTTTCGGGGTATAAGTCGCTCCGGAGTATAAGTCGCACCTGCCAAAAATGCATAATAAAGAAGGAAAAAAACATATATAAGTCGCACTGGAGTATAAGTCGCATTTTTTGGGGAAATTTATTTGATAAAATCCAACACCAAAAATAGACATTTGAAAGGCAATTTAAAATAAATAAAGAATAGTGAACAACAGGCTGAATAAGTGTACGTTATATGACGCATAAATAACCAACTGAGAAGGTGCCTGGTATGTTAACCTAACATATTATGGTAAGAGTCATTCAAATATCTATAACATATAGAACATGCTATACGTTTACCAAACAATCTGTCACTCTTAATTGCTAAATCCGATGAAATCTTATATGTCTAGTCTCTACCGTGAATGTGCTAAATAATATTATTTGATATTTTACGGTAATGTGTTAATAATTTCACACATAAGTCGCTCCCGAGTATAAATCGTACCCCCGGCCAAAACATGAAAAAACTGCGAGTTATGGTCCGAAAAATACGGTACATGATGAGTCGGCTGTGTTTTGATTTTCACGGCGGAGGCTCCGCCGAACCCCTGAGGCGAACTCAGGTTATGAACCACAATGAACTGGCTACTATTTTGATATTTTATCAATCATCGATTAATTAATTGCTTTCGTCCTCTACAAGGTTCTCATAGTCATCATTGTCACCGACGTCCCACTGGGTGTGAGTTTTCCTTGCCCTTATGTGGGCCTACCGAGGATGTCGTAGTGGTTTGTGTTGTCGTTTGTGCAGCCCTTTGAGACACTAGTGATTTAGGGTTATATAAGTAAACATTGATTGATTGATTGATTGATTATCAATTAGACGCCGTGTACACATTAGAATTTCGCTATCACCTTTAAAGGGGAACATTATCACAATTTTAAAAGGGTTAAAAACAATAAAAATCAGTTCCCAGTGGCTTGTTGTATTTTTTGAATTTTTTTTCAAAATTTTACCGGTCCCGGAATATCCCTAAAAAAAGCTTTAAAGTGCCTTTTTTTCGCTCTCTGCGAAGACACTATCCATTTTCCTGTAACGTCATACAGTGCTGCCAATGTAAACAAACAATGGCAAGCAAGATATAGCGACATTAGCTCGGATTCAGACTCGGATTTCAGCGGCTTAAGCGATTCAACAGATTACGCATGTATTGAAACGGATGGTTGGAGTATGAAAGTATTGAAGAAGAAACTGAAGCTATTGAGCGAATAGCTATTGACGCTATTCATAGCCATAGCATGGTCGAATAGCGGCGTTAGCATCGCCGGTAAAATGTGCGGACCAAACGATCAGGACTTTCGCATTTTGTGATAATGGAGCAACTTAAATCCGTCGATTGGTAAGTGTTTTTTTCGCATTAAATGTTGGTGGAAGAAAACGTAATTTAGTTTCAAATGCATCTGCAGGTTATCCATACATCTCTGTTCCATGTCTGTTTTAGCACCGCCGGTAAATAGCATGTTAGCATCGATTAGCTGGCAGTCACGCCGCGACCAAATATGTCTGATTAGGACATAAGTCAACATCAACAAAACTCACCTTTGTGATTTCGTTGATTTTATCATTGCAAATGCATCTGCAGGTTATCCATACATCTCTGTGCCATGTCTGTCATCGCCGGTAAATAGCATGTTAGCATCGATTAGCGTAGCATGTTAGCATCGATTAGCGTAGCATGTCAGCATCGATTAGCTGGCAGTCACGCCGCAACCAAATATGTCTGATTAGCACATAAGTCAACAACAAAACTCACCATTGTTATTTCGTCGACTTTATCGTTGCAAATGCATTTGCAGGTTATCCATACATCTCTGTGCCATGTCTGTCATCGCCGGTCAAATGTGGAGACACTCTGGCACTTTCGCATCTTTGGACCAGTGGTGCAACTTGAATCCCTCCCTGTTAGTGTTGTTACACCCTCCGACAACACACCGACGAGGCATGATGTGTCCAAGGTTCCAAAAAATTGTCGAGAAAACGGAAAATAACAGAGCTGAGACCTGTGTGTGTAATGTGTAGAAAATGAAAATGGCGGCTGTATTACCTCGGTGACGTCACGTTCTGACGTCATCGCCGCCAGAGCAATACACAGAAAGGCGTTTCATTCGCCAAAATTCACCCATTTAGAGTTCGGAAATCGGTTAAAAAAATATACGGTCTTTATTCTGCACCATCGAGGTATATATTGACGCTTACATAGGTCTGGTGATAATGCTCCCCTTTAAATTCAGCTTGAGATATTTTTAGGCATGTTCTAACTAACGATAGACAATAAACACTAAGGTTCGGCGATACTGGGGATTTGGTATCAATCTAATATTGAGTAAATACAGGGCTCGAATCGCCAACTTTGACTTAAAAAAAGTCATAATCACTGAATGATTTTGTGTACTGACCTCAAGTTAGTTGACAAGACTATGATAAGACAAAGGGAATTTATTTTTTCATTCAAATAGCAATGGTTTTATAACTCAATGCAAAGCAATAAAACAATACAATAGTATCAAATTTAAAAAAAATAAGGCCATGTTTGTGTCTGAGCCACAGGGGATATTCACACACTGAGGGGATATGTCTCAGTGCATCTTGTGGCCCAGCGGGAGCGAGCTCTCACTGAATCTGTTTCATCTTTGGCAGTAGAGTAAACACGGATGGCCAACATCCAAACAACAATTCCCTTTGGGCAAGTCCAGATCTGAAAGTTTTGTACCCGGGATACATTAGCATTAGTGGCACCTGCAGGTTTTTGTTCTTAGAAACGTGGCATTTGGAAAAACGCAGGCCTGTTCTTTTTCAGTATTTGTTGACTTGCTGGCCCTTGAACTGTGTGAAATGATCTCAATCAATCAATCAAAGTGTATTTATATAACCCTTAATCAAGAGTGTCTCAAAGGGCTGTACAACGACATCCTTGGCTCAGATCCCACATTAGGGCAAGATTAAACTCAACCCAATGGTATTCAATGAGAAGCCTTGGAGGGGACCGCAGATATTAAGCTCCCCCCACCCCCCCGGGCAACCGGTGCAATGGATGGCAGGTGGATCTAATTAAGAGTGTGAGAGTCCGGTCCATATTGGGGCCAGCAGGGGATCATTTATTCGTGGAGACAAGTCAGCTATGACCTCTCCATGATGGAGAGGGGGGTGGAGCAGAAAAGAGACGGCAGATCAACTGGTCTAAAAGGGGGGTCTATTTAAAAGCGAGCGTATACAATGAGTTTTAAAGGGGAACATTATCACCAGACCTATGTAAGCGTCAATATATACCTTGATGTTGCAGAAAAAAAGACCATATGTTTTTTTAACCGATTTCCGAACTCTAAAAGGGTGAATTTGGCGATTTAAACGCCTTTCAATTGATAGCCTGTCGGAGCGATGACATTTCACCCGAGACGTCACATCGTGAAGCGATCCGCCATTTTCTCAATCTCATTACACCAGGGGCGCTCACACTTTTTCTGCAGGCGAGCTACTTTTCAATTGACCAAGTCGAGGAGATCTAACTCATTCCTATTTATAATTTATATTTATTTATTTATGAAAGAGACATTTTTGTTAACAAGTTAATGGTGTTTAATGATAATACAAGCATGTTTAACACACATAGATTCCTTTCTTTCATGAAGACAAGAATATAAGTTGGTGTATTTGATTCTGATGACTTGCATTGATTGGAATTAGACAGTGGTGCTGATAACGTCCGCATTTTCAAATGGAGGAAAAAAAAAGTCCTCCTTTCTGTCCAATTCCACATGAAAGTGGTTGGATTTGGCATCTCATTTGTCCAACTTGCATACTCGTTTTTAAACACTTTGTTATGAGAGTAGCATATGTGTGTGGCCCTTTAATGTCTGGCAGCAGGTGAGTGACGTCAGTGAGTGTGCGGGTGGGCAAGCAAGTGAGAAAGCGGTCGCTGAGGGCGGGGGAGAAATACATTGGCATCAAACTCCGTAGCTTGCTAGCTTGTGCACGCTAGCTTTCTGAGACTCTTATTTTGTTAGCACAGGCAGGATGAAACAGGTCTTTTATGGTGAAGACAGGAACTGTGCAGTCGGTCTGTAAAGTTTTGACAGTAGGTACGGAGTCTCTAGAAATAAAATGTGTTTCTCTGCGTCCGCCCTGTTAGTGATTTTTTTCTTAAGTATGAGCTCACAGCAGCCAGCGTCATCTCACAAGATCCTCGGGTGCCGAGAATGTCAAACAACTGTCGAAAGTGAAGTCTTGGTATGATTGATGATTGCTCATTTTTATGTCTATTTTTTAATGCCTGGCTTGAGATCGACTGACACACCCTCCGAGATCGACCAGTCGATCGCGATCGACGTAATGGGCACCCCTGCATTACATGCACCAAGTCAAATCAGCTCCGTTATTTTCCGTTTTTTCGACTGTTTTCCCGTACCTTGGAGACATCATGCCTCGTCGGTGTGTTGTCGGAGGGTGTAACAACACATACCAATCGACGGATTCAAGTTCCACCAGTGGCCAAAAGATGCAAAAGTCCCTCGTTTGTTCCGCTCACTTTACCGACGACAGCTATGCTACGACAGAGATGGCAAGAATGTGTGGATATCCTGCGACACTCAAAGCAGATGCACCAAACCTTTAACATTGTGCATGAACGCACAAAAGTGAGTTTTGTTGATGTTATTGAGTTATGTGGAGTTTGTTGATGTTATGTGGAGTTTGTTGATGTTATTGAGTTATGTGGAGTGTGCTAATCAGACATATTTGGTCACGGCATGACTGCAAGCTAATCAATGCTAACATGCTATTTAGGCTAGCTGTATGCGTCATTTGTAGCTATATTTGAGGTCATTTAGTTTCCTTTAAGTCCTCTGAATTCAATTTATATCTCATGACACACTATCTGTATGTTATAAGGCTTTTATTTTCTTGCGACTCCAGACAGATTTGTTTTTGTATTTTTGCTCTCTCTCTCTATTTCCCTCCCACGCTGCATCCAGCCTTTCCCTCCACCCACATTTAATGCCAAACAAACACATACCAATCGTTGGTTAGAAGGCGATCGCCGAATGTGTTTTCGCTTCCTCCCGTGTCGCTGTCCGTCGTGCCGTTTTCGTCGGTTTCGCTTGTATGCAGTTCAAAGCGATATGGCTCAATAGCTTCAGTTTCATCTTCAATTTCGTTTTCGCTACCTGCCTCCACACGCCAACCATCCGTTTCAATACATGGGTAATCTGTTGAATCGCTTACGCCGCTGAAATCCGAGTCTGAGTCCGAGCTACTATCGCTATACCTTTCTGTGCTATCTGCCATGTTTGTTTCTGGTGGCTTCACGCTGTGACGTCACAGAACAATAGACGGGTGGATATAGCGATGGTGTAAATCAGGCACTTTGAAGCCGTTTTTCGGGATATTGCGTGATGGGTAAAATTTTGAGAAAAACTTCGAAAAATAAAATAAGCCACTGGGAACTGATTTTCATTGGTTTCAACCCTTCAGAAATTGTGATAATGTTTCCCTTTAATATGGGACTTAAATCTCGTTAAAAAATGTTTAAACAAGTCAACCGACGGTGCTTATTGTTATTTGGAAAAAAACTGTAGATTGCTGCATATTCTCAATCAAGCATTCATATTCATATTTTTGGTCGGAAATAAATATTCTTAAATTATTTTCTAGTTTAAAATCTGCCCCTTTTTCTCTCCAAAAATTGGTTGTTTCTATCCAAACATCCATCATCTTCCGCTTATCCAGGCTCAAGTCGCCTAGAATTCCCTCTCCCCAGCAACTTCGTCCAGCTCCTCCCAGGGGATCCCGAGGGGTTCCCAGGCCAGCCGGGAGACATAGTCTCCCCAGCGTGTCCTGGGTCTTGCCATAAACACCTCCCTTGGGAAAATCTAGTAGCGTAGAGTAGCTAAAACGTGTATGTAAGTAGGAGTACTGTTACTTTGGAGTATTATGATTCAAGTAAAAGTAAAAAAGAAGTGTTCAAAAAAATTTCTTGAGAAAGAGTAATTAGTATTCAGTGAAAAAACTAGTGAGTAAATAAATGGTAATGATCTCTGTGCTCTTGTCTCATCCTGTTGTGTCCATGATGTTTCCCTTGTGGGTTTTTTTTGCCTTTTGGTTCGGGACCCTTTGGGGCTGTGTGACAAGGGGTGGCACTTTTGTGACTTCTGCCGTGCTTTTTTATGAACTTCCGGATCGGCCTCCCGGCAGCCTTTTGGCCGTGGAGACCAGTTGCTGGGTCTCTGCCACACCAGAGTCCGTTTGGAGGGACTGGTGAAGATGCTGATGAACAGACAGGGGCTGCGGAGCTGGTGCTGAGCTCCGGGACGGACAAGCTTCACAGGGTCTTGGCTGAATGAGCAGGTATCGGACACCTCGGTCCCCTTAGACTAGGGGTCGGCAACCTAAAATGTTGAAAGAGCCATTGGACCAAAAATACAAAAACAAATCTGTCTGGAGCCGCAAACATTTAAAAGCCATCTTACATACAGATGGTGTGTAATGAGATATAAATTGCATCAAGAGAACTTAAAGGAAACTAAATGACCTCAAATATAAATGAGGCATAATGATGCAATATGTACATATAGCTAGCCCATACTTGCCAACCCTCCTGGATTTTCCGGGAGACTCACGAAATTCAGCGCCTCTCCCGAAAACCTCCCGGAAGAATTTTTTTTCCCCGAAAATCTCCCGAAATTCAGCCGGCTGTACTCAGAATGGGTACAGCCTGTTTTCACGTCCGCTTTCCTATTATATAAACAGCTTGCCTGCCCAATCACGTTACATCTACGGATTTGAATAAAAAAACTGCACACACAAGGAGACAAAGCAGAAGGACGAGGAAGTTACAGCCATGGCGACGCCGTCTGTAATAGAGTGATTCTATGTTGTCTGTTGCCATCTCCTGGTGAATGTTGGCTATAGCGTTATGGGGTTGCTTATTAATTGGCCAACGATTTACGTGGTGTTGTGCACCTGACGGCAAGTGACTCTCGCCAGTACGCAGATGGCAGAACAAAGGTTACTCAAATAGTGAAAGGTAAGTGTTGTTGATTTTTTTTGTAACCAGCAAGTACAGTACAGTTAGTAGAACAAGTGTGTTTTTATTACTGTATATTTGATAGATGTCGTCTGAAATTCAATTATTTATTTTATTTAAATATATAATAAAATAAATATATATATATAGCTATAATTTACTGAAAGTCAAGTATTTCATACATATATGAAATATAAATGAAATACTCGAGTTGGTGAATTATACTCCTCCCCTCTAACCACGCTCCCCACCCAAACCACGCTCGCAACCACACCTACGCCTCCCCGACCACGCCCCCCCACCTCCCGAAATCGGAGGTCTCAAGGTTGGCAAGTATGAGCTAGCCTAAATAGCATGTTAGCATCGATTAGCTTGCAGTGACCAAATATGTCTGATTAGCACTCCACATAAGTCAAAAACATCAACAAAACTCACCTTGGTGCATTCATGCACAACGTGAAAAGTTTGGTGGACAAAAAGAGAAGGGAAAAGAAGTGGCATAGAATAGTACTAGAAAGTTGTAGAAAGTTATACATGTAAACAAACTATGGTGCTTTATAACAATTAGGGAGGTTTGTGTCATGTTTGTCCTCCTACAGAAACCATATTAAAAAAATATAGATATTTTTTATATTTTTCCCCTCATCTTTTTCCATTTTTCATACATTTTTTGAAAAACCTCTAGAGAGCCACTAGGGTGGCGCTAAAGAGCCTCGGGTTGCTGACCCCCGCTTTAGATGCATCTTTGCTAAACCATGCGGACAGGACGCTGGCCGAGAAAGTTGGTGGGCGGTCGAGGGTGGAGTCGGCTCTATTGGTTGCTTTGTTGGGTCTGCTCCTGTCTCTGGCTATGCTCCCCTCACCCCAGCAGACGATGGTGTGGAACACCGCAGAGGCCACCACAGCGTCTGTTTTTTGTTGTTGTTTTACTTTTTTGGCTGTGTAGAAGTGGCTGGTTGCATCAGCTCTGCTCTTTTAATGTCTTTAATGTCCTTTGTGTTCTTTGATGTTTTCCTGCGGAGAGGCGGAGCCGACGGCGGGGCAGGACATGCTTTGGCCCTGCTCAAGATGGCGGCCAGGAGGTGGAGAATGCGGCGAAACAAAGAGGCGGGGCTTGCTGAGAGCGACGCCGCCACAATCCAATTTAGGTGCGTGACACACACACCGGCTCACAATTAACATTTCTCCTGACGCTATATGAAAGGGGAGAAGGAAGAGCGATCGAGGCAGAAGGAGTTGGAGAGAATGAAGCAGAAATCGAGGAGTGGAAGCAGAAGAGCGCACGACGAGGCGGCCAACTGAAGGAGAGCGAGGAACGAGCAGGAGGAAAGGAGCTGAAAGAGCGACCGGACCGAAAGACAAGCTTGTATTTGAAAAAAAATAAAAGAGTCAAACCTGCTCAGCAGCGATGTCCTTCCTGAATGGTCCATGCAACCCGCACGATGACGGCAGGAAGCCGTTCACATTCCCTCTTACACAGGTTTATTTGTGCTATGGGGCGGCATAGCTCGGTTGGTAGAGTGGCCGTGGAAGCAACTTGAGGGTTGCAGGTTCGATTCCCGCTTCCGCCATCCTAGTCACTGCGGTTGTGTCCTTGGGCAAGGCACTTTACCCACCTGCTCCCAGTGCCACCCACACTGGTTTAAATGTAACTTAGATATTGGGTTTCACTATGTAAAGCACTTTGAGTCACTAGAGGAAAGCGCTATATAAATATAATTCACTTCCCTAAGGCTATGAGTTTTTTTTCCTTAGCCTCAGTCTGAACCCCCTCTCCAGGGGCAGGCTTGGACTGAATTTTTTTTCCCTACCAGCGTTTACCTGTTTTTCACCTTTTTTGGAAGGGGCAGCAGAAGTCGGTAGACCCATCAGCGATCCTGTTCTGTCTCCCTGTAATGTTTGTCTGCTCTTGAATGGGATTGTGCTGAAAATCTTAATTTCCCCTCGGGGATTATCAAAGTATTTCTGATTCTGATTCTGTAAACCAGGCTATATTACAGTAAAAATTAAAAAAAAAAAATTGGCGTATGAATTAGTTTTTTTTGTACTTGTCTTGAAACAAAGCACTCGCTGTATAAATGATCTTGCCAGCGAACACGGAGTTCTTGTTCAGTTTTCATCGCCATACCTCTGTTGTTACAACAGGAGGCAATACTGCCTGTAGGGCTTGTGGACACCATCCTAATTCACCATTTGTTTCTCCTGGCAGAAATACATTGAGAACATGCCGTACTCTAACCGGATGAGGAAGGGATCGATGTGCTATTGGCTCAGTGCTCTAATTAGATTGAATTTCCACGTGTCACGCTTAAGACAATTTGCTTTTGACAAAGCTGAGGAGGTCGCAGAGATGTAAAAGGAAGGAGCTGGACAATGCAGGGCTGGAGATTATCACCTACTCTCACTGCATTGGATAATTTTCCTTTTTAATTGTATTAGTCGATGCTTACTGACTGATGTTTTCTCTGGCAATAGGTTCAAAGAGGTTCTGGATTTTCTTTTTTATTTCCCAAGTCAAATGGTAGCATTTGCAAACTGTTGGTAATGACAGACGATGATTTAATATATCTGCAGTCCCCATTGCTTCTGTAATGTTTTTTCTCTGAGGGCACTTAATATGTCGGCACTGAAATGACTTCATTTTTTTCTTTTTTCTTTCTAGCCTTGGGTGAACGTTCCAATTCCCCCGTATGAATGGTGACCGTTACAGATCCAACAGCACACGGGGGGAATGTGCAGAGTCCCATGTGTGGATCGTGAAAAGCCCTTCAGTGTCGGCCCTGTTGCTGTTTGGGAAGTAATGCCCGGGGTCAAAGAGAAACTGAGACTGCAGGCGTGTGGTCTGGACAGACAACGACCATAACAGGTCTAATGGGCTAGACTAATGGTCCAATAGGTTGCCATTACATGTCTCACTGACAGCTGCTCACCAGTGTGCTCACAGCAAAAGCTTGTATACAGTTGTGATCAAAATTATTCAACCCCCACACAATTTTGGTGTTTTAGCAAGTTGGACATTTATTCCGTATTTTGTTTATAGTCATATCAAATAAAGATGCATTAATGTTACAACATTGTATTTTGTAACATACCAAACAGTGTCATTTCTCTTAAAATCTCATTGACAAAACTATTCAACCCCTTGAAGATCATAACTCTTAAGAACAGAATTTGAATAAGGTCTTTTCAATCAGGTGTTGAAAACACCTGTAGATGTGATTAGAACCATAACGAGCAACAATTAAACTGATTGAAAAAGACTGTGACGTTCAGCTTCTTGTAGATGGTCAATGGTGTATTTGCAACATGGTGAAGTCCAGGGAGTGGTCAAAGAAGTCAAGAAAGGAGGTAATTTCTCTTCATAAGAAAGGATATGGATATAAGAAAATAGCAAAGACATTACACATTCCAAGAGACACAGTTGGGAGCATAATTCGCAAGTTTAAAGCTAAAGGCACAGTGGAAACACTACCTGGGCGTGGTAGAAAGAGGATGCTGTGTGCAACTGCTGTCCGGTATTTGAAGCGTACAGTGGTGAAAAACCCCCGGGTTACAGCTGAGGAACTACAACAGGACATTGCAGAGGGAGGAACGCAGGTTTTGTGCCAGACAATAAGGCGCGCACTACGAGATGAAGGCCTCCATGCCAGAACTCCCAGGCGCACCCCACTTCTGACTACCAGGCACAAGAAGAATAGACTGTAGTATGCCAAAAATCATCTGGACAAACCCCAAAGGTTTTGGGAAACTGTTGTATGGAGTGATGAGACAAAACTGGAACTCCTTTAGCCTATGAATCAACGTTATGTCTGGGGGAGAAAAAATGAAGCTTACAAAGAGAAGAACACCTTGCCTACAGTTAAGCATGGTGGGGGGTCAATCATGCTCTGGGGCTGTTTCTCTACCTCAGGTACCGGGAATCTCCAGCGCATTCAAGGCATTATGAATTCTATTTCCTACCAGGATATTTTACTGTAGCTGCAAATGTCATGAAGTCAGTGACGAATCTGAGGCTTGGGAGACGTTGGACCTACGGAATAAATGTCCAACTTGCTAAAACACCAAAATTGTGTGGGGGTTGAATAATTTTGATCACAACTGTACATGTGCTCTATCAAGGCTGACATCTCCAGGTGATCTTGTTTTATAATATTTTGTTGACTAAGGATTAAATAAAATCTTAGTGCATGAATGTTTTCATTCAATGGTTGCTAACAAGACCAAGGAGATCATCGTCGACCTCAGGAGGCACCAGTCCAGCCACACTCCACTCTTTGTCAATGGCAAAGCAGTGGAGATGGTAGGCAGCACCAAGTTCCTGGGTTCGGGCAGGTAACTGACAATATGACCTGGTCCCTACACACCGGAGCTCTTGTAAAAAGAGCTCAGGAGCACTACTTTTTGCGTCGGATGAAAAGAGCACAGCTCCCTCCCCCCATTCTCACTACATTCTACATCCGCCTACTCGGTGTTCTAGAGTGTTCGCCCTGAGATCAGTAGGTTGTGAGTTCAAACCACGGCTGAGTCATACCGAAGACTATAAACATGGGACCCATTACCCCTCTACTTGGCACTCAGCATCAAGGGTTGGAGTTGGGGGTTAAATCACCAAAAATGATTCCCAGGCGCGGCACTGCTGCAGCCCACTGCTCCCCTCACCTCCCAGGGGGTGATCAAAGGGATGGGTCGAATACAGAGGACAAATTTCACCACACCTTGTGTGGGTGTGACAATCATTGGTACTTTAACTTTTGTATAATTCTACAGAGGCACTATAGAGAGCCTACTTACCAACTGCATCTCTGTCTGGACTGGAAGCCTGCAGTGCCTGAGACTGGAAGTCTCCCCAGAGAGTGGTGAGGACGGCAGAAAAGACCATCAGGACTCCACTTCCTCCTATCCAGGAAATTGAAAAAAAAACGCTGCCTGACCAGGGCTCAGAAAATCTGTAGAGACTCCTCCCACCCCCACCAAGGACTGTTTTCACTGCTGGACTCTAGAAAAAGGTTCTACAGCCTCCGTAGCAGAACCCCGAGGTTCCGTATCAGCTTCTTCCCTCAGGCCGTAAGACTCTTGAATGCATCAAAATAATCACCCCAAATCCCCCCCAAAGATGGATTAACTTACTGAAATATAAAGACAGTATAACATACATCCATAAACGTGGATGAATATGAAAAAGTGCAATATATTTATTTAGCTCGGTTGGTAGAGCGGCCGTGCCAGCAACCTGAGGGTTCCAGGTTCGATCATCCTAGTCACTGCCGTTGTGTCCTTAGGCAAGACACTTTACCCACCTGCTCCCAGTGCCACATACACTGGTTTAAATGTAACTTAGATATTGGGTTTCACCGTGTAAAGCGCTTTGTGTCACTAGAGAAAAAGCGCTATATAAATATAATTCACTTCACTTCGCTGTGGCGCGTTCTTTCTGATATCACTTCCTGTGTGGGGCGCGGTCTTTCTGGCGTCACTTCCTCTCCGAACTCAGTTTGTAAACGATCAATGAGCCCATACAAAGTTAAGAGCCGGAGATTGAAGAAATTCACGGCGCACTTACCCGTGTAGAAAATTACCGAAGGAGGCTTACCTTAAACCAGGGGTGCCCACACTTTTTCTGCAGGCGAGCTACTTTTCAATTGACCAACTCGAGGGGATCTACCTCATTTATATATATCATTTATATTTATTTATTTATGAAAGAAACATTTTTGTAAACAAGTTAAATGTGTTTAATGATAATACAAGCATGTGTAACACATATAGATGTCTTTCTTTCACAAAGACAAGAATATAAGTCGGTGTATTACCTGATTCTGATGACTTGCATTGATTGGAATCAGACAGTAATGATGATAACGCCCACATTTTCAAATGGAGGAGAAAAAAATTTGTCCTTTCTGTACAATACCACATGAAAGTGGTTGGTTTTTGGCATCTAATTCATCCAGCTTCCATACACTTTACAAGAAAAACATTGGCGGCAAATTCCGTAGCTTGCTTGATTGACATTCACGGCACCCGAGGGTCTTGTGAGATGACGCTGGCTGCTGCCAGTTCATTATTATGAAAAAATGACAGAGAGGAAGGCGAGAAACACTTTTTATTTCAACAGACTTTCGCGCCGTCCCTTCCGTCAAAACTCTAAAGGCCGACTGCACATTTCCTATCTTCACAATAAAAGCCCTGCTTCATGCTGCCTGCGCTAACAAAATAAGAGTCTCGGAAAGCTGGCGTGCACAATTGATGTGCACGCCAGCTTTCTGAGGCATCGCTTGTGCACGCCAGTTTTCCGAGACTCTGTATTTAGTTAGCGCATGCAGCATGAAGCAGGGCTTTTATTGTGAAGATAGGAAATGTGCAGTCGGCCTTTAGAGTTTTGACGGAAGGTACGGCGCGAGAGTCTGTTGAAATAAAAAGTGTGTCTCGCCTTCCTCTCGGTCATATTTTAATAATAATGATCTTGCAGCAGCCAGCGTCATCTCACAAGACCCTCCGGTACCGTGAATGTCATTTAAGTGACGTCTTGGTGAAGATTGATGATCACTAATTTTTAGGTCTATTTTTTTTAAAAGCCTGGCTCGAGATCGACAGACACACCCCCCGCGGTCGACTGGTAGCTCGCGATCGACGTAATGGGCACCCCTGCCTTAAACAATGATTTAGTGTGGCTGACACAATGCTTAGGCTAAATAATTATTTGTTTAAAGGCATATTCCGCTTAGTGTAGACATAACCTAAAATAACACACTTATTTGAAGTCACACTTGGTGCTGTGACCCGGATTAGAATTCAGTATAGTGGGGTGAGTCTATAACGGAAGTGTCTATCTTAGTATATTTCACTCCTAACCACTCAAAAGCTTTTTTCTTGATGCCAATTTTACAGCTTGGGCTTTTACTGTTGCTGTAACCTAGTCTCTCATTCAGGAGCACCCAGGTTTCTGGAACGATCTCCCTGTTCATGTGAGACATGCCCCTTCTTTGGCAACTTTTAAGACCCTTCTTAAAACCCACTTTTGTCACTGGCTTTTAACCCAGCATGAGACTTTAATCTGTTTTTAACTTTGTAACTGCTTTTATCTAACAAATCGTTCTTAAGATCATTTGAATTTGCTTTTTCAATGTGTATTTTACTTCTGTTTTAAATGTTATTTTTTAGTTAGAGATGCCACCTCAGTAGAAGCATTGGAGTTCCCTCTTAAAACTCATTTGTCTACTCTAGCCTTCAATCAATCAATCAATGTTTACTTAAATTGACTCCCCTTTTTAGACAAGTTGATCTGCCGTTTCTTTTTTTTTCTCCTCTGCCCCTCTCCCTTGTGGGTGGGGGGGTTACGGGTCCGGTGGCCATGGATGAAGTGCTGGGTGTCCAGAGTCGGGACCCGGGGGTGGACCACTCGCCTGTGCATCGGTTGGGGAAATCTCTGCGCTGCTGACTCGTCTCCTCTCGGGATCGTCTCCTGCTGGCCCCACTATGGACTGGACTCTCACTATTATGTTAGATCCACTATGGACTGGACTTTCACAATATTATAACAGACCTACTCGACGTCCATTGCATCCGGTCTCCCCTTGATGTCCACCCACATCTGCGGTCCTCTCCAAGGTTTCTCATAGTCATTCGCATTGACATCCCACTGGGTTGTGAGTTCTTCCTTGCCCTTATGTGGGGTCTGAACAGAGGATGTCGTTGTGGCTTGTGCAACCCTTTGAGACACTTGTGATTTAGGGCTTTATAAATAAACATTGATTGATTGATTGATAGTCTGTCCTTTGCCTGTATTTCTTTGTGGTGTACAGCTCTTTGTTCTTCAACTGTGGTTGTTATAAATAAAGTTGGTATGGTATGGTATGGTATGGTATGGTTTCAGTCCTGGGTGGAACTGAAGCAGGTGCAGGACCGGGCAGGTTGTATCAGTATTAGTGTCGGCTACACATATAAAAACTACCGTATTTCCTTGAATTGCCGCAGGGTATAAAGTATGCGCCTGCCTTGAATTACTGCCGGGTCAAACTCGCTTCCCAAAATAATTAGCGCATGCTTAGTATTACCGCCTGGTCAATCTCGTGACGTCACGAGTGACACTTCCCCTGTCATCATTTTCAAAATGGACTAGGCTGATTTCAATTCCGCTAATTTGAAATCACATAAAGCGAAGAAGATTAAGAGCTATTCAGTAGGATTTAAGGTCCAAGCTTACATCACACTCAAATTTTTACTGCATGCCTTTGGTAAGTGCCGGAGTGAGAATAGGTTTTAAAATAATTAGCGCGTGCTTATTTTTACCGCCTGCCTTTGGTAAGCGCAGGAGTGGGAAGAGGATTTAAATTAATTAGCGCCCCGGCGGCAATTCAAGGAAATATGGTATGTTGAGAGTCGGGACCCGGGATGGACCGCTCGCCTGTGAATCGGTAGCGTCGTCTCTGCGCTGCTGATCAGTCTCCGCCTGGGATGGTCTCCTGCTGGCTCCACTATGGACGGGACTCTCGCTACTATATTGGATCCACTATGGACTGGACTTTCACAATATCATGTTAGACCCGCTCGACATCCATTGCTTTCGGTCTCCCCCAGATATGCGGTCCTTTCCAAGGTTTCTCATAGTCATTGTCATCAACGTCCCACTGGGGTGAGTTTTTTCTTGTCCCTATGTGGGCTCTATACCGGGGATGTTGTTGTTGCTTGTGCAGCCCTTTGAGACACTTGTGATTTAAGGCTACTGTATATAAACAAACATTAATAGATTGATTGATTGATTGCTGTTTTTGTATGAATGCCCAAGACTCCAGGCTCGTTTCCTTTTACAGGAACTTCCCAATTTAATTCCCCCTGTCTTTCCACCAAATATTACCCAGGTAGATGTAGTTATTCAGGAACTTTTTTTAGTTCTTATCAGCTATGCATGGGACTTTTGGAAAGTTCCTAGATACTTATAGCGGGTACGGGCTGTGCTGTCGAGTGCTGATTAGTTTAATAAAGTTGGGGGCGTTCGTAAAACGTATTTTTCGAACAATAATTACAGAGAATGCTGGACAAGTTGTTTATATCCATGTATTATGTATTTCTATTAAACTAACTCAACAGGGAGAAAGAAACAGAAAGAAACTTCGAATTTTAAGAACTTTTGTGGGGCATCTTGGTGCTGAAGAACGCTGATCAGTGGAGATATTTTGGAAACTTTTTACTACGCTGTAGTCCTTAAACTAAATTGAGTTTATTGTTAATTTGTTTTTAAAAACTGAATTTTACTACGCGTAGCTACGAGAAGTGGACGGACTCTTCTAAACGTATTTACGGAGGAGAGTGACGCGTTGACCTCAGCTGCTTACCACTCTGAGACTTTGATGGATAAATGTGAAATACAGGGGCAGTACTCGAGTGGAACTAAGGTAAATTATATCAAATATTAACTATTTTTTTATTACATGTTGCAAAATTAGTCAGGGACACTGCATCTTGCAGAATGCTAATACTAGCAAGCTAACGCTAAAGCCGATGTATTTGTGTTGTCGGTGTGAGATAAACTAAATGGTAAATGGGTTATACTTGTGTAGCGCTTTTCCGCCGTCGAGGTACTGAAAGCACTTTGAGACTATATCCACATTCACACACTGATGGTGGGAGCTGCCATGCAAGGCCCTAACCACGACCATGAATTGATTAACGTAGAACCCGACTTAAACAAGTTGAAAAACTTATTCGGGTGTTACCATTTAGTGGTCAATTGTACGAAATATGTACTGTACTGTGCAATCTACTAATAAAAGTTTCAATCAATCAATCAATCAATCAAACAAACCCATAAGGAGCAAGGGTGAAGTGTCTTGCTCAAGGACTGGGATGGCGGAAGCTGTGGATCGAACAAAGAAACCCTCAAGTTTCTGGCACGGCCGCTCTACCAACCGAGCCACGCAGTCCCAAAAAAACACTGACATTTATTATTTATATATTGTTAATTACAGCTGAAATGGACCGAGAGGAACAGGCTGACCCTCATGAATTCATCATTTACTGAGAGGACGACTTTCTGACTGTTGGACATTGCGGACAAATGCCTAACTTTTTATGAACAATTTGGTAAATTACATTTTTTAAATCATACATTTTTCTATATTATTGCAATGAAAAATATTTATTTACTTTTTGCAAAATAATGCTGACCTTGTATTGTACATGGTATCATTGTAGAATGATACCAAACCACTTCTCCAAATGATATCAGCCTGATTTGTATAAACTACTCTGAACTGCCAGAGGAGGTGGTTCCGGCATCTACTCAGGATGCCCCCCGCACGTCTGCCCGTGGAGGTGTTTAGGGCACGTCCGACCGGTAAGAGGCCATGAGGAAGACCCAGGACACATTGGGAAGACTATGTCTCCGAGATGGCCCGGGATTGCCTCGGGAAGTGGCTGGGGCAGAGGGAAGTCTGGGCTTTTCTGCTTAGGCTGCTGTCCCCGCGACCTGTCTTCAAAAAAGCGGAAGAAGATGGATACCTAGAGTGTGAAATGTGGTGGAAACACAAACCACACACTTCTATATTCCAAGAACGAGAGGTTCCAGGACCGTAACGTTCCTGAACATTTTAAATGAAAAGGCCTTTATGTCTGCCCGATTTCTGTTCCAGCCACCATCTTCCGGTTTATTGTTTATTATTTATAACTTAGTGGGTGAAAAACATTCATGTCAATTTTGCTTACTGGTCGAGTCAATGTGACTAATTAAAAGAACCCAGCATGCAATTTGAAGCATCTGCTACAAGTAGTTAAAACTTGATTTCAGTCATAAAGTTTAATAATAAATATTTTATCATTTTTTTTTGTCTCTGACTTGAGCAGTCTGGTGACATTCTGTACAGTACGGTGAGGCGTTGTGATTCGTTAGCATGCAATGCCTCACAGACCAGAAGTTCTGAGTTTGAACCTCGGCTTGGACAGGCGCTTCTAGGTTCGGACCTTTGAGTGCAGTTTGCATGTTTTTTTCCATGTGTGTGTGGCCAAATAAAATGGTGCCTTAACTTACGAATATTTTGAGACACAAGCTGTCTCTTGGCTTTTTCCTATACTTTAAAATGGGAGCATGAATATGAGATCAGTATGAGCCTCCTCATTGCTAGTGATTGTCAGAAAAAACCCTGTAAGATCCGACCCTAAACATGAATTCTTACTCGCTAGCATTGGCTTATAGGTATGGGTCGACAAATCTTTTGTAACGGTACATTAGGAGAAGGAGACAGCACAGATGCAGGGACGTTGTTAGCTTGCTGGGTATTTATTTGTACACAGAAATGCAGTATGTAACTAATCCAAAGATGTGTGTTGAGACTATGTGAAGCAATTATCTGTTGAGTGTTACCGGGAGGGGTTGGAGGTACGTGTTGAGAGAGATGCAAAAGTCCAGAGAGGGCAAAGCAAGCTTAGAGGTCCATGGGCATGGAAGAGGTCAAAGGCAGGAGCGAGGCGTCAAGGTCCGTGTCCAGGCGAGAGGTCGGAATCCAGGAAGGCAGCCAAGGAACCAGAGGGAATTCTGGGAGACGAGACACACAACTCGAAAACCAGGAAAGGGAGGAACGCTGCAGGATGACGACACAGGACTCAAGACGATGAGCACAGAGTTGGATAAACACACAGAGAGAGAACACACATAGGGAGAAAGCTAGAGACCTGTAGGCTTACTGTACCATACAGGGGGCTACGTTCTGGCGCTGGAACGCAGGACACGCGTCAGGTGTGTTGATTGCAGATAGATTGCAGCCGTGAAGAGGAAGAGGAAGAAGAAGAAGCGGATGATGCTCATTGAATTGAATCAAAAAGATTGTCAGGCAGTTGAAACGTAGCAATAGTAGTCGGCAGACTTAACCATAAATTGATTAACGTGGACCCAAGTTGAAAAACGTATTCGGGTGTTACCATTTAGTGGTCAATTGTACAGAATATGTACTGTACTGTGCAATCTACTAATAAAAGTTTCAATCAATCAATCAATCAATCAACCTGAAGCAGGAGAAGACAGCCTTCGTGCCCGCGAGAATGTTGAAATAATTTCTAAACGATGGACATTTATTCATGAAAATATCGAGAAGCTGCTGATGATGTGTGATGGCGAAGCACAGACTGTAAAAGTCTGCTTTCCGAAGACAACTTTTTCACTTCCAATATGACACCAATATTAGAGCCTTGAGTAGTAAATGACACATACTTGATTATAAAAAAGGCTTGATCAAGTGAAATTACTAGGAGGACAATGAACATGAAAAACACAAACAGTTTGACTGAAAAATATATGCTCTGGTGCACGAACCTTGTGTCTGTGTACCTGTCTGTGTATCCACCTGTCTCGCAGCGTCACTATTTTGTGCCCGCAGCACATTGACGGTGGGTGGGCTGATTAATCTCGGTGCTTTTTTAGCCAGCACAGCAGAGCTGTAGCAGCATTTCTGCTTTTAGCTACTTTGTGTGCCTTTTTTAGCCTTCTCACAACGTTTTTCTCTTTTTTCTCGCTTAGTAGGAGTCAAAAGAATGCAATTGAAAAGCGATGTGTGGTTTGAAACATTCAGAGATACATCCACAGCCTGGTGGACACTGCCTTTCCCCCCTATCCCCTAACTCCCTTTCTCTGCAGGCAAAGGTTAACCGACAAGGTCAAATGAAATGTTTTTTTTAAATTCCGAATTGTTGTAGTCACTTGGCTGTTAAAGTGAAGAAGTTTTGTAATCTCAAACTGAGAGTGCACTACATGGCTAGTGACCGTGTATGTGGGTCTTGTCAAATAAGGACAATTCAGCTACCTTTTTGTGAGGGGTGTGGCCTGCGGATCTGCAGCAAAGTGGGATGTGCCAGGACCGGCTTTGATATTAGCGACAGGTGCGTAGATGACACAGCTGAGAGTGTTTGTCTGATCACCTGTCGCTCTGTTAAAGGCAGCATCGGGAAGGAGAGGGGGAGTTTCTGATGAACGTTGTTGGTGGATGGCAGAGCACGTCGAGAGAGAGAGCGAAATTGACCGACAGATCCAAAAGTCGTATGCTGAAAAGCAACAAGGAAAACATTTGTGTGCCCGGATTCAAAAAGAGCATCAGAATATCATTTCTATGATGAGGTGGGAAAAGAAAAAGCATGAGAGAGTGAAAATATGGATATTGCTGAAACTGACAAAAAGGACATTTTATTGAAAAATACAAACCCCGGCGGGAGTAACTATGACTCTCTTAAGGTAGCCAAATGCCTCGTCATCTAATTAGTGACGCGCATGAATGGATGAATGAGATTCCCAAATTGTGTTAGATGTAAATATAAACGGAATACAATGATTTGCGAATCATTTTCAACCCATATTCAGTTGAATATGCAACAAAGACAACCTATTTGATGTTCAAACTGATAAATATATATATTTTTTTGCAAATAATCATTAACTTTAGAATTTGATGCCAGCAACACGTGACAAAGAAGTTGGGAATGGTGGAAATAAATACTGATAAAAGTGAGGAATGCTCATCAAACACTTATTTGGAACATCCCACAGGTGTGCAGGCTAATTGGGAACAGGTGGGTGCCATGATTGGGTTTAAAAGCAGCTTCCATGAAATGCTAGGTAATTCACAAACAAGGATGGGGCGAGGGTCACCAATTTGTAAGCAAATTGTCGAACAGTTTTAGAACAACATTTCTCAACGAGCTATTGCAAGGAATTTAGGGAGAGAATCTGGAGAAATCACTGCACATAAGTGATGATATTACGGACTTTAATCCCTCAGGTGGTACTGCATCAAAAACCGACATCAATGTGTAAAGGATATCACCACATGGGCTCAGGAACACTTCATAAAACCACTGTCAGTAACTACAGTTGGTCGCTACATCTGTAAGTGCAAGTTAAAACTCTACTATGCAAAGCGAAAGCCATTTATCAACAATACCCAAGAACATCGTCGGCTTCACTGGGCCCGAGCTCATCTAAGATGGACTGATGCAAAGTGGAAAAGTGTTCTGTGGTACGACGAGTCCACATTTCAAATTATTTTTGGAAACTGTGGACGTGGTGTCCTCTGGAACAAAGAGGAAAACAACCATCCGGATTGTTTTAGGCGCAAATTTGAAAAGCCAGCATCTGTGATAGTATGGGAGTGTATTAGTGCCCAAGGCATGGGTAACTTACACATCTGTGAAGGCACCATTAATCTTGAAAGGTGCATACAGGTTTTGGAACAACATATGTTGTCATCCAAGCAACTTTAACATGGACGTCCCTGCAAAATTTCAGCAAGGCAATGCCAAGCCACGTGTTACAACAGCGTGGCTTCATGAATAAAGAGAGCGGGTACTTTCCTGGCCCGCCTGCAGTCCAGACCTGTCTCCCATCGACAATTTGTGGCGTATTATGAAGCGTAAAATATGACAGCGGAGACCCCGGACTGTTGAACAACTGAAGCTCTACATAAAACAAGAATGGGAAAGAATTCCACTTTCAAAGCTTCAACAATTAGTTTCCTCAGTTCCCAAACTTTTATTGAGTGTCGTTAAAAGAAAAAGTGATGTAACACAGTGGTGAACATGCCCTTTCCCAACTACTTTGGCACGTGTTGCAGCCATGAAATTCTAAGTTAATTATTATTTGCAAAATAAAAATAAAGTTTGAGTTTGAACATCAAATATCTTGTCTTTGTAGTGCATTCAATTGAATATGGGTTGAAAAGGATTTGCAAATCATTGTATTCCGTTTATATTTACATCCAACACAATTTCCCAACTCATACGGAAACGGGGTTTGTAAGACACTGTTTAAAACCCTGAATGCAGTTGTCATGTCCGTGGTGGTCTAGTCCTGAAGCACTAGACTTTCACACTTGTTTTTTGTTTTGGCTAGTTTTTCCCAACCCCTTGTTATAATAATAATTATTGATTACAATTTTCGAGACACTCAAAGCGCTTCATAGAGTACTGAGAACCCATCATTTATTCACATAAATGATGGTGGTTTGCTTGAATTTGTAGCCACAACTGCCCTGGGGTAGACTGACGGAAGCATAGCTGCCAATTTGCGCCTAAGGACCCATCACTAAAGATTAATTCCCTTTCATAAGCGGAAAGGCGGGTGAAGTCTCTTCGCCCAAAGGACAAAACAGCTGACGAGGATGGCAGAAGCTGGATATGGAACCCGGGGCCCTTAAGTTGCTGGCACGGCCGTCGTCTTGATGTGTGTTTGATATACACTACTGTATCGCGGTTTAAATTGTGTACAAACTATGAAAGTTACAGTTAAAGTACCACTGATGGTCCCATCCCCTTTTTCCACCCCCTGGGAGGTGAGGGGAGCAGTGAGCAGCAGCAGTGGCCGCACTCGGGAATCATGTTGGTGATTTGATCTGTTAATGGCGATGCTGTTTTTGAAAAATAGGTTTTCGGAACGTCCCCAACTGTGTTCAACCAATCAGTGTTCGATAGCTCAACCCAGTCCCGAAAAGTTTCTGAGTACCTTCTAAAAGTTCCACCTAGCTGGTAGGAATTCCACAAGGTTTCTGAAGAACTAAATCTACTCGGGTACTTTTCGGTGGAAACACTGGGGGAACTTTATTTATCCGGGTAAATGGGAAAGTTCCTGTTAAAGTTCCTGCGGTGGAAAACGGCCAAATGTTGTTGTAAGCGCTAACGCAGAAAAAGTATTCATAGCAGCGCAGTGATTACTAGGTTGTGTGCCAATGTTGACATCACTCACAGGCTGGTGAATTGCCTCCTCGCCTCGGTGCTGGTGCCTTGTCAGTTTACGTAGTGGCTGAGTTGCTGTTGTTCCCAAACTCTTCACTTTTCTCATAATAAAGCCGACAGTTTTGGAATATGTAGGAGCGTTTGTAGAAACTGTCTCAATGCCTAAGTGCTTGATTTTATACACCTGATTCTGATCATTTGGATGGGTGGCCAAATACTTCTGGCAATATAGTGTATGTTCATGTCTAATATAAGGATTGTGAATGATAGGCAAAATTCTAAAACAAAAAGTTTCGTTCCCCTTTAAGTTTGTATATCCAAGTTCCACTGCACAGGTAATTGGTAAGTATAAATGTGAGTCTGGAAAGTTGTCTATTGTGTAGGTGCCCTGTGATTGTCTGGTGACTGTTAGAATAATTGTATTTAAGTTATCACAAAATGTTGTGTTACCATAAGTTTGTATGTACTGTATTAACATTAACATGGCAACACATGCCAATACGGCCGGTTTAGTTTACTAAATTGCAATTTTAAATTTCCCGTTGAAAACGTCACGGAATGATGACGCGTGCGCATGACGTCACGGACTGTAAGGAAATATTAGCCCACCACCATTTGCGGCTAAAAGTCGTCTCTTTTCATCACGCAATTAAACAGTATTCTGGACATCTATGTTGCTGAATCTTTTGCAATTTGTTCAATTAATAATGGAGACTATAAAGAACGATGCTGTTGGTGGAAAGTGGTGTATTGCAGCTGTCTTTAGCACCGAAACACAGCCGGTGTTTCTTTGTTTTCAACACAGAGCGGTCAAGCGAACATGTATCTCTACGTCAACCAGCATGTTTTTGGATGGGGAAATTGTGATATATATCTTACTGGAGACATTATTGGATTATTCATCCTCCTGCAGTAGCTGTTTAAAAGGCAGCTGTGAGCTTGGCCCCTCGGCTTCCGTCTGAGACACTTCGTGTTCACCGCAGCCATCCGACCTCGAGGTATGTCTTTACAATCTCACTAAAACACTATTAAAACAATAAGCAGATAAGGGAACCTCCAGAATGAACCCAGTAAATGTGTCTAATTAAATTTGTAAAGCTCACACTGCCGCCGCCTGGAGCCGTCGCTTTTAATTTAATTTTATTTTTTTAAACATTTTCTAGTCCTTTGCTATCAATATCATCATCCACGAATCTTTCATCCTCGCTCAAATTAATGGGGAAATTGTCGTTTTCTCGGTCCGAATTGCTCTTGCTACTAGAGGCTCCTATTCTAAACAATGTGAGGACGTGAGAAGCCCTCACCCTTGTGACGTCATCGTCTGCAACTTCCGGTAAAGGCAAGGCTTTTTTATCAGCACCAAAAGTTGCGAACTTTATCGTCGATGTTCTCTACTAAATCCTTTAAGTATGACACATAAAATGGACCTGCTATCCCCGTTTAAATAAGAAAATCTCATTTCAGTAGGCCTTTAAGCAACATGAAGGTGTTCTGTTTCCTTGATGTATTGTAATCCACAGAAAGATTTTGTTTTGACTAGAGAACTACGAAGCAGAGAGGAACCAGAACCAGACTCCCCTCCAGGCGGCCTTTTCTTTGAACTCTTTTACAACCTTTTCTTTGAACTGTTTTGTAATCAAAGGCGATTTCTGTTTATGACCCCTGACCCTTTAGAAACAGCTTATGCCATGTAATCAGGGAACGTCCAGATAAAAGAGGCGGCGTACATTTTTTCGTCAGAGCGCAGTGACACTGTACATACAAGGGTACAGGTGTACGCGTTTCTCCTCATTGAGCCAAATTTAATTCTGTCTCTGTGTAATTCCTTGCTTCTTGTCTTGTTTCATAGATCTCATCAGTGTTTGAACCTGACAGTGACCAGACCAGGGTGCACCACACCTTATTGCGGTAGGCTTCAGCACACACGGCCCAGGATGAGAAGTAGAAAATGAATACGTGTGCATGAGCGAGGGAAGGACGGAGCGTGAGATCAACAAAACAATTGATGCAACATCTGCAGTGATGCGGTGATTGATAATTTAGCGGTCAATCTGCGCTCCCACCCTCAATTATGGTCATGAGTTGGCCAGAGAAGAAAGTCCGGGCCTCCCTGCTGTGCCCGTGCAGCAACCCGCACCCCAGACGAGCAGAGGATAATAGATGACGAGATGAAAAGCACATCAGCGATTCATCACAGCATCTGAGAGCGATCGTTCCAATTTAAATCTCATCTAGCCAGTTTGGATGGCATGCCTTCATTCTTGCTCCACGGAGTTTATTAAATAAAGTTCCTCTGAAACCCCGCCCGCTAATGTTCCGGCGCATTATGCACACACATTTGTATTGGAGGGCGGCAGTTTGTCTTGTAAGTAAATTACTCTCTGGAGCTTAAAGAAAATTCATTCACTTACCGCTGAAGCTACCTGTCTGCTTCCTGCCTCTCTAAATAGCCATGGATCATCATCAATGATTGAGAGCTTTTTTTTTTTTTTTTTCCCCCCCCCTTCTCTGCAGGTTGGCAGGCGCCTTGTTTTCAGTATGTAAACGCCCTAACTCAGCATTTGTGTTGATGGATGGAGGCCCGTTCGAGCAGACGCATTTTTGACCATCCATCAGACGCACCATTGTTCCAGGCATTCATCTCGCGTGTAAGAGCATGCATTTGTCGACTGTAAGGTAAAGCGAGCAATTAAGGAGGTCCATATTGTCGGGCCTGCACGCACAAAAAGCCGCGTCTACCGTAATTAATCACCGAATGCGGCAACGAGCAGGCATTGTCTATTGTATAAGCTGGACCTCACAGATTGTTCAAGTTTGTTTAACGCCTCCGGTTTTTACAAGGCTGATTTATTGCAGTAGACTTTCCAGAGGGGAAATTTAACAAGGGTGATGACATTCTCCTCTCATATAAAATTTCAATAGATGCTGCAATGTTGTGTTCACAGCCACGAAAAGCCCAGACTAAAGTGACAAGTCGGGACTAAAGTGACATGTGTCAGTGTCTATTGAGCCACACGTGCCCAATTCCCTAACTCTATTCCCACATACATTTTACATACCAAAGAATTAGGGCTGTCAAACGATTAAATAATTTAACGTTAAAGTTAAAGGCCTACTGAAACCCACTACTACCGACCACGCAGTCTGATAGTTTATATATCAATGATGAAATATTAACATTGCAACACATGCCAATACGGCCTTTTTAGTTTACAAAATTGCAATTTTGAATTTCCCGGGAGTTTCGTCTTGAAAACGTCGTGTAATGATGACGTGTCCGCAACGTCACGGGTTTTTAGGAAGTATGAGCGCTACGCACACACACAGCTAAATGTCGTCTACTTTAACGGCATAATTATACAGTATTTTGGAGAACTGTGTTGCTGAATCTTTTGCAATTTGTTCAATTAATGTTGGAGAAGTCGAAGTAGCTAGATGGAGTTGGGAAGCTTTAGCCTTTAGCCACACAAACACACGGTGATTCCTTGTTTAAAATTCCTGGAGGTGAAAATTTGCTATGGATCAGCGCGCGGTCAAGCGAACATGAAACACGACGGAATGTCAACCAGCAGGTTTCGGTGAGAAAATTGTGGTTAAAAAGTCAGTTCTTACCGGAGAAAAGCTGAGCTTGTGCCGTCCATAGCTGCCGTCGACTCCCCTGAGACACTGCACTTCAAGACACCTGTGGACGTACACCTCTGACTATCAGGTACTATTCAACTCACTAAAACACTAGCAACACAATAGAAAGATAAAGGATTTCCCAGAATTATCCTAGTAAATGTGTCTAAAAACATCGGAATCCGTCCCAATGCAATCGCGTTTTTTTTTTTTTTTTTTTGTAGTCCGTCGCTATCAATATCCTCAAACACAAATCTTCCATCCTCGCTCAAATTAATGCGGAAATTGTCGTTTTCTCGATCCGAATAGCACTTTTTGCTGGCGGCTACCATTTATAAACAATGTGAATATGTGAGGAGCCCCTATACTTGCGACGTCATCGTCTGCGACTTGCGGTAAAGGCAGGGCTTTTGTCTTAGCACCGAAAGTTGCGAACTTTATTGTGGATGTTCTCTACTAAATCCTTTCAGCAAAAATATGGCAATATCGCGAAATGATCAAGTATGACACAAAGAATGGACCTGCTATCCCCCGTTTAAATAAGAATGGACCTGCTATCCCCCGTTTAAATAAGAAAATATCATTTCAGTAGGCCTTTAAAGGCCTACTGAAACCCACTACTACCGACCACGCAGTCTGATAGTTTATATATCAATGATGAAATATTAACATTGCAACACATTCCAATACAGCCTTTTTAGTTCACTAAATTGCAATTTTACATTTCCTGCGAGTTTCGTGGAATGATGACGTGTACGCGTGACGTCGCAGACTGTCAGCAAATATTAGCGCCGCACCACTAGCGGCTAAAAGTCGTCTGCTTTAATCGCATAATTACACAGTATTTTGCTGAATCTTTTGCAATTTGTTCATTTAATAATGGAGACTATAAAAAACAATGCTGTTGGTGGAAAGCGGTGGATTGCAGCTGTCTTTAGCACCGAGACACAGCCGGTGTTTCTTTGTTTGTTGTGAAGCAGAGCGGTCAAGCGAACATGTTTTCTTTACCTCAACCAGCATGTTTTTGGATGGGGAAATTGTGATATACCGGAGAAATCATTGGATTATTCGTCGTCCTGCAGCAGCTGTTTAAAAGGCACCTGTGAGCTTGGCTCCTCGGCTTCTCTCTGAGACACTGTGTGTTCACCGCAGCCATCCGACCTCGAGGTATGTCTTTACAATCTTTAAAATCTCACTAAAACACTATTAAAATAATAAGCAGATAAGGGATCTTCCAGAATTATTCTAGTAAACGTGTCTAATTACATCTGAGATGCTCACACTGTTGCCGCTTTTTATTCATTTTTATTTTTTTTCTAATTCTTCACTGTCAATATCCTAATTTACGAATCTTTCATCCTCGCTCAAATTAATGGGGAAATTGTCGCTTTCTCGGTCCGAATTGCTCTTACTGCTGGTGGCTCCCATTAAAAACAATGTGAATATGTTTGGAGCCCTGCAACTCGTGACGTCACACGCACATACTTCCGGTAAAGGCAGGGCTTTTATATTAGCCACCAAAAGTTGCAAACTTTATCGTCGATGTTCTCTACTAAATCCTTTCAGCAAAAATATGGCAATATCGCGAAATGATCAAGTATTATACATAGAATGGACCTGCTATCCCCGTTTAAATAAGAAAATCTCATTTCAGTAGGCCTTTAAAGTACCATTGATAGTCAAATAAAAGAATAGGTGTGGTGGAATTACCCTCTGCATTTGACTTATCCCATTGTTCCACCCCCTGGGAGGTGAGGGGAGCAGTAAATCATTTTGGTGATTTAACCCCCAATTCCAACCCTTGATGTTAGTGCCTAACAAGGAGGTAATGGGTCCCATTTTTCTAGTCTTTGGTATGACTCGGCCGGGGTTTTTAACTCACGACTTATCGATCTCAGGGCGGATGTTATGATCCGTTTTGTTCTGTTAGTTTTGACTACTTCAGTTCTGTTTTCTGCACCCGTGGGTTTGTGTTTTAGTTGCCATTAGTTCCACCTGCCTCTGAGTAGTGTTCGGGACGCTCACCTGCTCCTGGGCACTAACCAGAGAGCTATTTATTTACGTTTCTCTCCACATTCAGTCTGGTTTCCTTGTTTGCATCACGCAACAGCTAATGTCGATTATATGGTTTTATAGATTTTTGATTCCTGTTTATATGCAAGCTCCCATGCTAGCCTCCTTAGCTTTGCCTCCGGTGCTATCAGCAAGCTTTTGTTTTTTCCTGTTTGTTCCTGCACGATTTATACAAATAAACAATTTCCCACCTGCACGCTTCATTCGGAGTTGTCCGTATGTAACTTTGGAGAACGACCTCTGCATAAATATGCAACCAACTCGTTACAGCCGACACGATAACCACAAGGCCACTGAGCAGGACTCAATCGTGATTATTCGATTTGTTTATAACTAACTCAAAATTAATCCCGATAATTTGCAAAAATACATATTTTTTCATCATTAAAAAGTGTACCCTAAAATATATTTTTTCAAAATGTTACTACCATGACTGGACAATCCATTTGTTTTAATAACATGTTTTTAAACATTATGCTTAACACAAAAAACTCTTGATGACAATAACAAAAAATTACCTGCAGGACGTTGGTGACTTGACTTGTATTTTGTAGAAATACATCATTTGTATTCTTGCTGTAGGAGCACTTGCATTCAAAGGGGGAGCTACACCATGTTTAGATATAAGTTGTACGCATTAATAACAGGGCAGCACGGTGGACAAGGGGTTAGAGCATGGGCCTCACAATATGAAGGTACGAGGTAGTCCCGAGTTCAATCCCGGGCTTGGGATATTTCTGTGTGGAGTTTGCATGTTCTCCCCTTGACTGCGTGGGTTCCTTCCGGGTACTCCAGCTTCCTTCCACCTCCAAAGACATGCACCTGGGGATAGGTTGATTGGCAATACTAAAATTGGCCTTATGCAGCTGAGATAAGCTCCAGCACCCTCTGCGATCCCAAAAGAAGTGGATGGATGGATGGATGGGGATTAATAACACAAAATGTGGATTGTTTCTTATGATTCGTTACCCGGATCACAGTTTGTTTACGTCTATTTAGGTTGTAATTCACTTGCGGTTTCAGTTCTGTTTTCAGCACCCTTGAGTTTGTGTGATTTGGTTGTAATGGTTGCTGATTATTTTCCCCTGCCTCTGATTAGTGTTCAGCATGCTCACCTGCTGCCGGGGACTAATCAGAGAGCTACTTAGCCCTGCCTTTTGCCTCACTCATTCTGGTGCTTTTGTTTGCTTAACGAACTTGTTACATTTGATGATTTCTGGTTCTCTGTGTTTGTCTTGCGCTAAGTCACGCCTTAGCGATCAATCCTTGTGAGCTATCCTGTTAGCTTCCCGTGAGTTAGGCACACCTGTTTTGTTAGTTCCAGTCTTTTTTTTGTTTGATTTATGCGACTAAATCATTTTCCTTACCTGCAACCTGCTTCCTGTCATTCCGCCACATCCTGGGAGGAGGACCCCCGGCATTGTCATGCCACAACCCCGCTACATTGTTACAACCACGGTTTGATTGTCAAAGATGTTTTGTAATGTAATCTGTGATATTGCTACCTAAATAAGTGTTTTCTGGCATATTGAAATAAAGTGTATATTCTTTCATAACCTTTTCTGATTGACGGTCCGCAATTACATTATTTTTAGCAGGCTAAATATACATATGTAATGTCAGACTGTCAATCAGAAAAGGTATGAAAGAATATACACTTTAAAAAAACATAACCAAACTGTCAGTAACAAGCCTCATGCAAAGGCATAGTAAATCATTCTACCAGCAAAAAGAATAGTGTTTGTTTAACTACCACCATGAGCAGAGGTGGGTGGAGTAGCCAGAAATCTTACTAAAGTAAGAGTGCTGTTACTTTAGAGATGTATTACTCAAGTAAAAGTAAGGAGTAGTCACCCAAATATTTACTTGAGTAAAAGTAAAAAGTATGTTGTGAAAAAACTACTCAAGTACTGAGTAACTGATGAGTAGCCTGTTCGTTTAATGATGACGGCAACAAGTAATGCACAAAAACATAAAAATAACAATGAAAAAATTCAGAGCCAGGAATATTTCTTAAGCCACTAAAATATATATATATATATATATATATATATTACATAATATGTATTTGGTTTTACAGTGTGTTGAAAAAAAAATTGAAAATTAATTTTACTTTTGCAACCTTATTATACTTTTGGCTAAGTTTTATATTCATAAATGTAAGTTTCTCAATACCCGACCTGTTTTTTGTGTTTTTAAAAAAGATTTAGAACTCTACATTAAAACACTCTACCTCTAACAACTAAAAGGCATTGAAAGCCATAATGCTGTGTTCCAAATATAAGTTATTTACTGAGATTGAGTGAGCCTATGGCTTTGCACTTTGTTTATTTTATTTTTTTGCATTCTATTTTAGTTACTTTGAATTTACAACCCCCTGGCGCTGTTTTGTACGGCTTTTATACTGTTTTGTACTGTTTTTGTACTTACTTTGATTATTATTTTCAACTGTTTGTAAATGTTCCATCCATCCATTTTCTACCGCTTATTCCCTTGTTGAAATTCATAAATAAAGGTTTATTTTAAAAAAGTGTGCAGTTAATCATGTGATGTCCTGGCTCTGTTTGATTGGTGAAACTGAGTCAAACGTCACCAGTGACTGCATTTGATTGGTGAAACGGAGTCAAACGTCACCAGTGACTGCATTTGATTGGTGAAACGCAGGCATGTGATAGATCCTACTTTGAAGGTCTGTCTGGCAAACCAAAACAAACAAAGCGTGCATTAACAGATCGATAAAAATGAGTAGCGAGCTGAATGTAGATACATGGAGCTGAGTAAAAGCGTTTCTTCTCTATAAATATATTAAAGTAAAAGTAAACGTATGTTGCATTAAAACTTCTCTTAGAAGTACAATTCATCCCAAAAGTTACTCGAGTAGATGTAACGGAGTAAATGTAGCGCGTTACTACCCTCCTCTGACCGTGAGACGACGTCACTGCCTGCCGGCACGCTTTTGCCGCTTGCAGAGAGGTGGAGCTTCACTTCCATGTTTGGATTCCAATTGACTGCATTGAAAACATAAAATGTAGATTGTTTTACTGCTTTAGTAAGATGTACTGATTGACAGTCCTTTGACTGCTTTAGTAAGATGTACTGATTGACAGTCCGCAAATACATAATTTTTAGCAGGCTAAATATACATAAGTAATTGCGGACTGTCAATCAGAAAAGGTTATGAAAGAATATAAACTTTATTTCAATCTGCCAGAAAACACCTATTTAGGTAGAAATATCACAGATTGTATTGCAAAACGTCTTTGAAGTGTAAGGCGATTTTTCATTTTGTTACGGTAGTTAGACTGGATGTGTAGCTGGGTGCTATTTTTGTGAAGGCGGAGGACGTGTTTGAGACATCTTGCTTGTGTCTTTCCTTGCTGCTGAGCTTTTTCATCTTACTGTCACGTTTGGGTCGCATCTTTATGCTGGGTCGTTCTCCCAGGGATGCAGACGGACCACTCCGGACAAAGCGTTCAGGTAAAAACATGATTTTTCCTCAAAACTAACGCAAAGTACCAAAAAACAGAAAACAAGCAAAAGGAAAAAGAGTGCCGGTCGCACTGGATGCTAAACTAACACTTAGCATGAACTATAAACGAGAAAAACTTACTAACTGTAGCATGACCAAACAAGATTTACATAGCAAGGCATTAAGCAAATAACTAGAGACAAGGAAAAACTCACGTAACAGCTGCTTGTAGCAAATAATGACCCCAGGTTCACTGACTGGCAAGGGCAGGCTTAAATAATGTTTGAGACATCTAGCTTAAGTTTTTCCTTGCTGCTGAGATTTTACATCTTACTGTCACGTTTGGGTCGCAGCTTTATGCGGGGTCAATCTCCCAGGAATGCAGACGGACCACTCCGGACAAAGCGTTCAGGTAAAAACATGATTTTTCCTCAAAACTAACGCAAAGTACCAAAAAACAGAAAACAAGCAAAAGGAAAAAGAGTGCCGATCTCACTGGATGCTAAACTAACACTTAGCATGAATTATGGACGAGAAAAACTTACTAAATATAGCATGAACAAACAAGACTTACGTAGCAAGGCATGAAACAAATAACTAGAGACAAGGCAAAACTCACATAACAGGTGCTTGTAGCAAATAATGACCCCAGGCTGAAAGACCGGCAAAGGCAGGCTTAAATAATGCCTCTGATTAGTGCTCGGGTAGCAGGTGAGCGGCCTAACACTAATCAGAGACAGGTGAACATAATGAACAACCATTACAACCAAAAAAAACTCGGGAGGTGCACAAACAGGAACTAAAAGGAGTCCAAAACTAACAGAAAACACAACAAACAAGATCCAGACCAATGATCATGACACTTACTAAAGCAGTAAAACAATGTACATTTTATGTTGTCAATGCACTCAATTGGAATCCAAACACGCCAGTGAAGCTCCACCTTTTTGCAAGTGGCAAAAGCGTGTCGGTAGGGAGTGACGTCGTCTCACGGCGGTAGTTAATAAAATAGTCTTCTTTTTGTCGGTAGAACAATTTACTATGCCTTTGTGTCAGGCTTGTCACTGACAGTTTGGTTTTTCCCTCTGTGTTTATGTTTCATTTCCTGTCACAGCTCTTATTTTGGTTCCTTTTCCTGCAGGTCTCCCTAAGGCGCTTGTTACCCTCACCTGTACCTGATTGGCAGTCTGGCACACTTGGTGGCATTTGCCAATCTGGCTACTATTTATACCTGCCTCGCCCTTCAGTCAGTGCTGGGTGTACTGTATGCTGTGGACAGTTTGCTGTCTCCAGTTCTCCCTAATTCCTCATCCTGTTTCGAGTTTGCCTGTTTCCTGGTTCCTGATTCCTGCATTTTATTTTTGACATTGAAAGTCATGTTTTCCTGCAACAAGCCAGCCATCTATGCATCTTGGGGTTTGTCACCAATACTTCCTGACCCTTTAAACCAGGGGTGGGCATTACGTCGATCGCGGTCGACTGGTCGATCTCGTAGGGTGTGTCAGTCGATCTCAAGCCAGGCATTAAAAAATAGACATAAAAATGAGCAATCATCAATCATACCAAGACTTCACTTTCGACAGTTGTTTGACATTCTCGGCACCCGAGGATCTTGTGAGATGACGCTGGCTGCTGCGAGCTCATATTTAAGAAAAAAATCACTAACAGGGCGGACGCAGAGAAACCCATTTTATTTCTAGAGACTTCGTACCTACTGTCAAAACTCTAAAGACCGACTGCACAGTTCCTGTCTTCACCATAAAAGACCTGTTTCATCCTGCCTGTGCTAACAAAATAAGACTCTCAGAAAGCTAGCGTGCACAAGCTAGCAAGCTACGGAGTTTGATGCCAATGTATTTCTCCCCCGCCCTCAGCGACCGCTTTCTCACTTGCTTGCCCACCCGCACAGTCACTGACGTCACTCACCTGCTGCCAGACATTAAAGGGCCACACACATATGCTACTCTCATAACAAAGTGTTTAAAAACGAGTATGCAAGTTGGACAAATGAGATGCCAAATCCAACCACTTTCATGTGGTATTGGACAGAAAGGAGGACTTTTTTTTTCCTCCATTTGAAAATGCGGACGTTATCAGCACCACTGTCTAATTCCAATCAATGCAAGTCATCAGAATCAAATACACCAACTTATATTCTTGTCTCCATGAAAGAAAGGAATCATGTGTGTTAAACATGCTTGTATTATCATTAAACACCATTAACTTGTTAACAAAAATGTCTCTTTCATAAATAAATAAATATAAATTCTAAATAGGAATGAGGTAGATCTCCTCGACTTGGTCAATTGAAAAGTAGCTCACCTGCAGAAAAAGTGTGAATGCCCCTGCTTTAAACCATGTGTGTCAAACTCTGGCCCGCGGGCCAAATCTTGGTCCTTGAGGCAACATCAATTTAGTATTAGAGCTGGCCCGCCGGTGTTATTCAGCGTCGGTGCCGCTGTAACACCGCTTTCACTCATACTTGCCAACCCTCCTAAATTTCCCGGTAGACTCCCGAAATTCAGTGCCGCTCCCGAAAATCTCCCGGGGCAACCATTCTCCTGAATTTCTACCGATTTCCACCTGGACAACTATATTGGGGGCGTGCATTTAAGGCACTGCCTGTAGCGTTCTCTGCAACCTGTCGTCAAGTCCGCTTTTCCTCCATACTAACAGCGTGTCACATAATATTTGTGGGTTTTACACACACACACACACACACACACACACACGTGAATACAAAGCATACTTGGTCAACAGCCATACAGGTCACACTGAGGGTGGCCGTATAAACAACTTTAGCACTGTTACAAATATGCGCCACACTGTGAACCCACACCAAACAAGAATGACAAACACATTTTGTGCGAACATCCGCACCGTAACACAACAGAACAAATACCCAGAATATCTGCAGCACTAACTCTTCCGGGAAACTTCCAGCAAACTGACCAATAATTAACGTTTTATTCATGCCTTTTCTCTAGCTAGTTCGAGGCTTGAGTGTTTGGTTCATTCATTATTATTTTATTTTCACATTTATTATCAGCCCGAGGAAAAAATTTGATATTTACCTCAGAAGATTGCAATCACAAAAAAAGGCATTACATTTTTATTTAAATTTTATTTGATATGCCTTGGATATTTTTATTATTATTATTATTATTATTTGAAACTGGATTTTGCATGTCACTAAAGTTATATAAGCCTTGCTTGTTCAATATTTAATGCAAAACTTGTTTGGGTCCCTATTAAAAGGTTAATTTGTTCAACCTTGGCCCGCGGCTTTGTTTCGTTTAAAATTTTTGCCCACTCTGTATTTGAGTTTGACACCCCTGCTTTAGACATAGGATTTCCATACCACCTTTTCTTTGTGCATTTCTGATCACTATTTTAGAGCTTGTGGCTCAACAGTAACTGAACGCCATTACATTTTTTCCACACTATGCAAAGGATCCAAGTAGCAACCATTACAATAACATCAGTGAATCTAACAAAGTCTAGCACTATCCATCCCTATATCGACATCCCGCTCTTCAACGATTAATATTAACCGTTGACTGACTCTTACGGGTCAGCATCCCACAAACTGCACCTCTGTATGCCAATTACTCAACACATAATGTCTGCGATGGCTATATGACTGTTACCGTCATTACCACACTGAACCCGAACCAGCATTACCCTCTCCTAAGTAAGGTTATATAAATATTCAATATCGCCTTCCAATAGGCTGACCTCAGCAGTTTCAGTTTAACATGCCAATTCTCAGAGGTCGGCTTCACAACTCTATTATAGACGCCAATAATCTCATCCTCAACCTTTTCTACATACCTGTCTATTATACCTACTATCCTATTCACAATTTATGCTCCACTGGCTTCCATTTGTCTCTGACTGAACAATATTGTGTTTGTTATATTGTGGCACTGTTTGCATGTAATGCCATTCATTATTTCCTAAACCACGGTACTTCCGGTGGGATATTTCCCCCCAAGCCGCGGAAAAAAGATGTAAAACACCTTCCTGTAATATGAGTTTCTGATTCATCACATAAAGCGCCGATGTTCGCTCGCTTCGTGTCTGTCTTGCCGTGATTGTGACTTAATTTAAGCATCAATTATGAGTAACTTTGAGGAAATCCGTGAGCGTGTGGTGCCCTCGTTTACTAGGCGGAAAAAGAAAGGTTGTACGGATTAATTTGAATGGTCTGTGTGGGAGAAAGCTCGAAATATCCTGTTTTTTTTCCTGTGTAAATAATGTGTAGGACTTGTGTGTAGCAACCACACCCTCGAAAGACAAACTGATGCATGTGTTTATTCTGCCGTATCGCACCACTGATAAGGTATAACAAGATACCATTCTGAAGACCAGGGGTGCCCACACTTTTTCTGCAGGCAAGCTACTTTTCAATTGACCAAATCGAGGGGATCTACCTCATTCATATACAGTGGGGCAAAAAAGTATTTAGTCAGCCACCGATTGTGCAAGTTCTCCCACTTAAAATGATGACAGAGGTCTGTAATTTTCATCATAGGTACACTTCAACTGTGAGAGACAGAATGTGAAAAAAAATCCAGGAATTCACAAATTTTAAAGAATTTGTTTGTAAATTATGGTGGAAAATAAGTATTTGGTCAACCATTCAAAGCTCTCACTGACGGAAGGAGGTTTTGGCTCAAAATCTCACGATACATGGCCCCATTCATTCTTTCCTTAACACGGATCAATCGTCCTGTCCCCTTAGCAGAAAAACAGCCCCAAAGCATGATGTTTCCACCCCCATGCTTCACAGTAGGTGTGGTGTTCCTGGGATGCAACTCAGTATTCTTCTTCCTCCAAACACGACAAGTTGAGTTTATACCAAAATGGATACATGGATGATACAGCAGAGGATTGGGAGAATGTCATGTGGTCAGATAAAACCAAAATAGAACCTTTTGGTATAAACTCAACTCGTCGTGTTTGGAGGAAGAAGAATACTGAGTTGCATCCCAAGAACACCACACCTACTGTGAAGCATGGGGGTGGAAACATCATGCTTTGGGGCTGTTTTTCTGCTCAGGGGACAGGACGATTGATCCATGTTAAGGAAAGAATGAATGGGGCCATGTATCGTGAGATTTTGAGCCAAAATCTCCTTCCAGCAGTGAGAGCTTTGAATAGTTGACCAAATACTTATTTTCCACCACAATTCACAAATAAATTATTTAAACTTCCTACAATGTGAATTCCTGGATTTTTTTCACATTATGTCTCTCACAGTTGAAGTGTACCAATGATGAAAATTACAGACCTCTGTCATCATTTTAAGTGGGAGAACTTGCACAATCGGTGGCTGACTAAATACGTTTTTGCCCCACTGTATATTTTATATTTATTTATTTATGAAAGAGACGTTTTTGTTAACAAGTTAAATGTGTTTAATGATTATACAAGCATGTGTAACACATATTAATGTCTTTCTTTCATGAAGACAAGAATATAAGCTGGTGTATTACCTGATTATGATGACTTGCATTGATTGGAATCAGACAGTATATGACAACGACCACATTTTCGAATGGAGGAGAAAAAAAGTCTTCCTTTCTGAACAATACTTATTTATCCAGCTTCCATACACTTTACAAGAAAAACATTGGCGGCAAATTCCGTAGCTTGCTTGATTGACATTCACGGCACCCGAGGTCTTGTGAGATGACGCTGGCTGCTGCGAGATCATTATTATGAAAAAATGACCGAGAGGAAGGCGAGAAACACTTTTTTATTACTCTCGCGCCGGACCTGTCGTCAAAATGAATAAAGAGTCTCGGAAAGCTTGCGTCCACAAGCGCTTGTGCACGCCAGCTTTCCGAGACTCTTTATTTAGTTAGCGCAGGCAGCATGAAGCAGGGCTTTTATTGTGAAGATAGGAAATGTGCAGTCGGTCTTTAGGCTTTTGACGGCAGGTATGGCGCGAGAGTCTGTTGAAATAAAAAGTGTTTTTCGCCTTCCTCTTTGTCATTTTTTCTTAATAATGATCTTGCAGCAACCAGCGTCATCTCACAATAACCTCGGGTGCCGTGAATGTCAATCAAGTGACGTCTTGCTGAAGATTGATGATCGCTGATTTTTAGGTCTATTTTTTTAAAAGCCTGGCTGCCGATCGACTGACACGCCCCCCGCGGTCGACCGGTAGCTCGCGATCGAGGTAATGGGCACCCCTGCTGTAGACCAACTTTGATTGATTGATTGATTGATACTTTTATTAGTAGTTTGCACAGTTCAGTACATATTCCGTACAATTGACCACTAAATGGTAACACCCGAATAGGTTTTTCAACTTGTTTAAGTCGGGGTCCACGTTAATCAATTCATGGTACAAATATATACTATCAACATAATACAGTCATCACACAAGTTAATCATCATAGTATGTACATTGAATTATTTACATTATTTACAATCCGGGGGGTGGGATGAGGAGCTTTGGTTGATATCAGAACTTCAGTCATCAACAATTGCATCAACAGAGAAATGTGGACATTGAAACAGTGTAGGTCTTATTTAGTAGGATATGTACAGCCAGCAGAGAACATAGTGAGTTCACATAGCATAAGAACAAGTATATACATTAGAAGTACATTTGAGTTGTTTATAATCCGGGGAGATGGGACGTGAATGGAGGAGGGTATTAGTAAAGTGTTGAAGTTGCCTGGAGGTGTTGTTTTAGAGCGGTTTTGAAGGAATATAGAGATGCACTTACTTTTACACCTGTTGGGAGTGCATTCCACATTGATGTGGCATAGAAAGAGAATGAGTTAAGACCTTTGTTAGATCGAAATCTGGGTTTAACGTGGTTTGTGGAGCTCCCCCTGGTGTTGTGGTTATGGCGGTCATTTACGTTAAGGAAGTAGTTGGACATGTACTTCGGTATCAGGGAGGTGTAGCGGATTTTATAGACTAGGCTCAGTGCAAGTTGTTTTACTCTGTCCTCCACCCTGAGCCAGCCCACTTTGGAGAAGTGGGTTGGAGTAAGGTGTGATCTGGGGTGGAGGTCTAAAAGTAACCGGATTAGCTTATTCTGGGATGTTTGGAGTCTAGATTTGAGGGTTTTGGAGGTGCTGGGGTACCAGGAGGTGCAAGCGTAATCGAAGAAGGGTTGAAAAAGAGTTCCCGCTAGAATCCTCAAGGTGCTTTTGTTGACCAGAGAGGAGATTCTGTAGAGGAATCTCATTCTTTGGTTGACCTTTTTGATCACCTTGGTTGCCATTTTATCACAGGAAAGATTAGCCTCTAGAATGGAACCTAGGTAGGTGATCTCATCCTTCCTGGTGATAACTGTATATGGATCCCCCCAAAAAGGTGTTTGGATAAAATAACTAATTACAGCGATGGAATTAGCATTCCTTCGAAAACATTTTGCATGTTTTTACTAAATTTTAGAGCCAGACTGGCATCGTGGGCTTAGTCTGTATTAACTGAAAAATATTGTACAAAAATGATCAAAATACGAATTTTGTAATTCATTCTATTTTTTCAAACTGGGACTTTCATTTTGGATGTTAGTAACGATTTAGGTGCAACCCACATCACCATAAAACGCTCCACACAAAAAAGTGGAAATTTAACAAGGGCGATGACGTTCTCTTCTCAAATAAAATTCCAATGGATGCTGCAATGTTGTATTCACAGCCACGAAAAGCCGAGACTAAAGTGACATGGGCTGTCAAACGAGTAAATTATCTAATCGTGATTAATCAATTTGTTCATAACTAACTCAAAATTAATCCCGATAATTCGCAAACATATCATTTTTCATCATTAAAAAATGTACCCTAGACAGATACTTTTCAAAAAGTTATCACCATGACTGAAAAATGAATGTGCTTTAGTAACATGTTTTTAAACATTATGCTCAACACAAAAAAACGCTTTTAAAGGCCTGCTGAAACCCACTACTACCGACCACGCAGTCTGATAGTTTATATATCAATGATGAAATATTAACATTGCAACACATGCCAATACGGCCGGTTTAGTTTACTAAATTGCAATTTTAAATTTCCCGCAATGTGTCCTGTTGAAAACGCCGCGGACTGTCAGGAAATATTAGCTCAGCACCACTTACGGCTAAAAGTCGTCTCTTTTCATCGCATAATTACAAAGTAATTTGGACATATGTGTTGCTGAATCTTTTGCAATTTGTTCAATTAATAATGGAGACTATAAAAAACAATGCTGTTGGTGGAAAGCGGTGTATTGCAGCTGTCTTTAGCACCGAGACACAGCCGGTGTTTCTTTGTTTTTAACAAAGAGCGGTCAAGCGTACATGTTTCTCTACGTCAACCAGCATGTTTTTGGATGGGAACATTTTGATATATATCTTACCGGAGACATCATTGAAATATTCGTCCTCCTGCAGTAGCTGTTTAAAGGCAGCTGTGAGATTGGCTCCCCTGTTTCTCTCTGAGACACTGCGTGTTCACCGCAGCCATCCGACCTCGAGGTATGTCTTTATAATCTCACTAAAACACCATTAAAACAATGAACAGATAAATGATCTTCCAGAATTATCCTGGTAAATGTGTCTAATTACATCTGAAATGCTCAAACTGTTTTTTTTCTAGTCCTTCACTATCAATATCATCATCCACAAATCTTTCATCCTCGCTCAAATTAATGGGGAAATTGTTGTTTTTTCTGTCCGAATAGCTCTTGCTGCTGGAGGCTCCCATTAAAAACAATGTGAGGATGTGAGGAGCCCTCACCCTTGTGACGTCATCGTCTGCGGCTTCCGGTAAAGGCAAGGCTTTTTTTATCAGCACCAAAAGTTGCGAACTTTATCGTCGATGTTCTCTACTAAATCCTTTTAGCAAAAATATGGCAATATCGCGAAATGATCAAGTATGACACATAGAATGGACCTGCTGTCCCCGTTTAAATAAGAACATCTCATTTCAGTAGGCCTTTAATGAAAATGACAAAAAAAATTCCCTGCAGTACGTCGGTGACTTGACTTGTATTTTGTAGAAATACATAATTTGTATTGTTGCTGTAGGAGCACTTGCATTGAAAGGAGGAGCTACACCATGTTTGGATATACGTTTTACGGATTAATAACACAACATGTGGGTTGTTACAACCATGGTTTCATTGTCAAAGATCTTTGGTAATGTAATCTCTGATATTTCAAACTGAATAAATGCCTCTGATACTAAATGTTGTACAAGTTAATGATATTCATATCTCTCTATGACAATCTTTTCACGTTCTCTTTTTATTAATAACATTTATTTAAATGTGTAAAATGTATATTTAGATAATTATGTAATTGCGGACTGTTAATCATAACATGTTATAAAAGAATATACATGTGTATTTAAAACAGCAAGAACAATGGATTCATCCATTTTTTTACCCGATATCTTAAAATAAAAAAGTGTAAAATAACAAACAAAGCCAAAATACAAAGTAAGTTTATAATAAGTAATTATCATGTAAAGTAGAATACAAGCAATCCCAAGTAAACTAAAGTTTGTTTAAAGCAGACCAAACTGCTGCAGCGTGAATGTGCCCTAAGGGAAAAGGGTTATAAAAAAACAAAGTTTTTAAGTTGTCAAGTCAATTTCATTGCAGCAACAATTCACAACAAATGTTTCCTCAAGACACTTCAAACATCATAGAGCAAGTGTAGAACCACATTCTTTATACATCCGAGACAACCAACTGAACCTCATATGCATAAGCGTTTAGTGACGGAGGCGAGGAAAAACTCTGGGGAAGAAACCTCAAACAAAACCCAGGCTGTGCGGGATTGCCAAAATTTAAAGAACCTTCTGTGAAAGAAAGTAAACAACAGTGAGCAGTGAAATCATTCGACGCTGAGAAATGTACCGTATTTTCCGGACTATAAACCGCACCCACTAAATTTTAGAGGAAAGAAATATTTATTTAATATATTAGCTGAATTGTGATATTGAGAAAGATTTTGTAAATTTTGATTTACATACACACCTGCCTGTAACACAGCAGTAAAACGGCTGTTCAAACAAAACATACAAGTCATTGATGTCTTTATTCATCCTTAATGAGATGTATAAGATTTTCTCCTTTTTTAATAAGGTTCAATATATTTATCAGGATTGTTCTTCCTCGTGTGTTGTAAACACTTTGAGTTTCAACAGTTTTTTTAAGTGGATCATTTTAGTATATTGTTTGATTTCCAGGCATTATCTATTCCATAACTTATCCGTTAGCCAAGAAAAATCCATAGATAAGTGGCACCTTTTGTATAAACCGCAGCGTTCAAAGCTTAGGAAAAAAAAGCAGGGGTTTGTGGTCGATAAAATACAGTAATAACTACACTTTCCAAAAGGCTTATTGACAAAGTCAAAAAGCTTCGGGGAAACAAATCTGGAGCGTTTCTTGACAATTCACATAAGCTCTATGTTTATAGACGCAACTTAAACAATAATAAAAATCAGAGAGACGGCTTGCATCTTAAGTAAAGGATATTGTATTACTGACTAAAATTTCAATTATTCAAGAGTAAACCACAAAAGGTTTTAATTAACTGGTGTCGAACGGTAATGTTTAATCCATGGGTCTTCAACCCAATGTGTTGAAATAGCCGTATTGGACCAACAATACAAAAACAAATTTGTCTGGCATACTTGCCAACCTTGAGACCTCCGATTTCGGGAGGTGGGGGGTGGCGGGTGGGGGAGGGGTGTGCGGTTGGGGGTGGTGTGGTGGTGGGCGTGTTTAAGAGGGGAGGAGTATATTTATATTATTCATGTATTATATATTATATATATTATATTATTTATCATTATCATTGTTTATTGTGAGCGAACTGTGGTGCTGAATTTCCCCCAGGGACCAATAAAGTACATTATGTTCTATTCTATATTTACCCCTAGATTCACCAAGTCAAGTATTTCATATATTAATATATATACTGTATGTATATATCCATCCATCCATCCATTTTCTACCACTTATTCCCTTTTGGGATCGCGGGGGGTGCTGGCGCCTATCTCAGCTACAATCGGGCGGAAGGCGGCGTACACCCTGGACAAGTCGCCACCTCATCGCAGGTCCAACACAGATAGACAGACAACATTCACACTTACATTCACACACTAGGGCCAATTTAGTGTTGCCAATCAACCTATCCCCAGGTGCATGTCTTTGGAAGTGGGAGGAAGCCGGAGTACCTGGAGGGAACCCACGCATTCACGGGGAGGACATGCAAACTCCACACAGAAAGATCCTGAGCCTGGATTTGAACCCAGGACTGCAGGACCTTCGTATTGTGAGGCAGACGCACTAACCCCTCTGCCACCGTGAAGCCCTATATGTATATATATATATATATATATATATATATATATATATATATATATATATATATATATATATATATATATATATATATATATATATATATATATATATATATATATGTATATATATATATATATATATATGTGTGTGTATATATATATATATATATATAAGAAATACTTGACTTTCAGTGAATTCTAGCTGTATATATATATATATATATATATATATATATATATATATATATATATATATGTATATATATATATATATATATATATATATATAAGAAATACTTGAATTTTAATATTCATGTATTTACACATTTACACACACATAACACTCATTTACTCATTGTTGAGTTAATGGTGGAATTGTCCATCCCTGTTTTTCTAACCATATGCATGTACAGTAGATGGTGGTATTGTCCTGTTTAAGAGAGTCACAACATTGCTGTTTATGGCAGACGAACTGCTTTACGGTAGACGAAAACGGACTGCTGTTGTTGTGTGTTTTTGCCGCGCTGGGAGGACGTTAATGAAACTGCCTAAAAATAAACCCACATAAGAAACCAAGAACTTGCCCTCGATCATGCTACAGTTATAAAGTCATTGGGCAGACACGCTTTTTATACACGTCACTCAGGTATGCATGGAGCTGGAGGGGGCGTGGCCTCCAGCTCCGCCTGAATTTCGGGAGATTCGGGAGAAAATTTGTCTTGGGAGGTTTGTGGGAGAGGCGCTGAATTTCGGGAGTCTCCCGGGAAAATCCGGGAGGGTTGGCAAGTATGCTGTCTGGAGCCGCAAAATGTTAAAAGCCTTATGTAATGAAGGCAAAACATTGAGTTGATGTCAAAGGGTTAGATAAATCCTGGATATTACTGTCTTAAAACTGTCAAAAGTATAGATGTGTGTGCCCAAGGCGAAGGAAAGGACAGGATGTCTTCTTCCAATGGATTTAGTACAATCTTTGCAAGCTGGGTAAAGTTAGCTGTGGTCTGGAATAACATGGAACACAATCATAAATGCAGCCAATATTACACACAGATAATGTGTCATGAGACATGCAAATATAAATTAAATACACACAAACCATAAGTAAAGGAAATTAAATGATCTCAAATGTACCTACAAACGAGGCATAATGATGCAATGTGTACACACAGTCAATAACATCAACAAAGCTCATCTTTGGGCATTCACGCACAGCATAAAACGTTTGGTGGACAAAATGAGACTAAAGAGGAGTGGCATAAAACATGTCTTTTTGTGGCAGCGACGGAGAAAGTTGTACATGTCATCCAACTAGGGTGAGTTCAAGAAGCGCCAAAAACAGCGCTGGCAAATTACTGTCATCAGTGAAGCATAAACAGTAGGCTTTCTAACAACTAGGACGGTTTGTGTCATGTTTGTCCTCCTACAGAAACATTATTAAAACAACAAAAATATTCTATATTTTTCCTTTTTACATTTTTGAAAAAGCTCCAGGGAGCCACTCGGGCGGTGCTGAATAGCTCGAGAGCCGTATGTTGCTGACCCCCGGTTTAATCCAACAACTAATATCTGAGTCCGGCAAAAACTATATCTGAAACAGAAACACATGCAATTGAAGGACTGGTGTTCACATCCTTGGACCGGTTTGCTTCTATTTGTCCATGGTTGAAGTTTTGTTTTACATATTTCAAGAGCCACTTAGCCAATGTTTCATGGCTAACTGCCTGGAACAGAAGAAAGGTATTCAATGTTAAACCTGAATAAGGGTATTTCTTCTTGTACAGAGTCCTGGGGAAACTAACATTTAATTGGCAAAAATTGCAGGTTTATAAAGGACTCTACGTACAACTCTTCTTGGAGACAAACGGTATTGGATCAAACAGTTTTTTACTGCTTTATTGAGGTGTTTGTGATCTCAACACAGAATGATACAGAGGGTTGAATGTGATGATAAACTGCAGAATTGGAAGTAATATCACTATTAATGATAATAACAATAATACTTGATTAGATCTATCTGTGTTGGCCCTGTGATGAGGTGGTGACTTGTCCAGGGTGTACACTGCCTTCTGCCCGATTGTACTTAAGGTAGGCTCCAGCACCCCCTGCGACGGATGGATAGATTTACAGTTCATAGTACTTTTCTAGGCTTTATAAGCCCTTCACACTAAGCTCATTACTCATTCAGTCTACATTCACACATCCGTGGTACATCTGCAGCCACCACAGCCTCGGGGCAGACTGACGGAAACGTGTCTGCCAATTCGCGCCAACCGCTCTCCGACCGACAAGCACTGAAACCTATTGTGACATTGGAAAACACACACCAGTATTAAGGAAAACAGACCCACTGAGTAGAATCATTTGGCGAAAATCTTACTTATATTCCGCGTGACCTATATATTGCTTGACAGAATGATTCGACCCGAGCTATGCATCAAAATGCGTACCATGCATTTCTAGGTCCCCAACATTTAAATGTCAGAGTGGAAACGGGCCGTGTTTAAAGGCCTACTGAAATTAGATGTTCTTATTTAAACGGGGATAGCAGATCCATTCTGTGTTATCATTTCGTGATATTACCATATTTTTGCTAAAAGGATTTAGTAGAGAACATCCACGATAAAGTTTGCAACTGGAGAAAAGCCCTGCCTCTACCGGAAGTCGCAGACAATGACGTCACAAGAGTGAGGGCTCCTCATATATTCACATTGATTTTAATGGGAGCCTCCAACAAAAACAGCTACTCCGACCGAGAAAACGACAATTTCCCCATTAATTTGAGCGAGGATGAAAGATTCGCGTTTGAGGATATTGATAGCGACGGACTAGAAAAAAAAAAATACGCGATTGCAATCGCGTTGCATTGGGACAGATTCATATGTTTTTAGAGACATTAACTAGGATAATTCTGGGAAATCCCTTATCTTTCTATTGTGTTGCTAGTGTTTTAGTGAGTTAAATAGTACCTGATAGTCGGAAGCAGGGACGCCGCGAGGGATTTTGGGCCCCATGAAAAGAATCTTTACAGGGCCCCTGTATCTTTATCAATCAATCAATCAGTGTTTATTTATATAGCCCTAAATCACAAATGTCTCAAAGGATTGTACAAACCACTACGACTACGACATCCTCGGAAGAACCCACATAAGGGCAAGGAAAACTCACACCTAGTGGGCAAGGAGAACTCACACCCAGTGGGACGCCAGTGACAATGATGACTATGAGAACCTTGGACTTTAGGAATCACTAATAGGGCCGGAGTCCTTTGAAAGCAGATTTCTTGCCGGGACATATGGTAGAATACAATCGGCAAGATAGGATGGAGCTAGACCGTGTAGTATTTTATACGTAAGTAGTAAAATCTTAAAGTCACATCTTTACAGGACCCCTCTGTATTATAATTTCCTCATCATTAGGGGCCTCTCTCAGCCCATCATGGGCCCCTAGAATCCGTCTCCTTTACCCCCCCTTTTCGGCGTCCACGGCCGGCTGTTGACGCGCAGTGTCTCGGGGAAGTCGACGGCAACTGTACGGGAAACAGAAGCTCAGCTGATATCCGGTAAGAGGCGACTTTTTAACCACAATTTTCTCACCGAAACCTGCTGGTTGACATGTAGTCGGGATCCATGTCCGCTCTGATCCATAGCAAAGTTTAACCTCCGTGAATTTTAAACATGGAATCACCGTGTGCTTGTGTGGCTAAAAGCTAAAGCTTCCCAACTCCGTCTTTCTACTTTGATTTCTCCATTATTAATTGAACAAATTGCAAAAGATTCAGCAACACAGATGTCCAAAATACTGTGTAATTATGCCGTTAAAGCAGACGACTTTTAGCTGTGTGTGTGTGCGCAGCGCTCATATTCATAACAGCCCATGACGTCACGAGTACACGTCATCATTACGCGTCGTTTTCAAGAAAAAAGTCCCGGGAAATTCAAAATTTGCAATTTAGTAAACTAAAAAGGCCGTATTGGCATGTGTTGCAATGTTAATATTTCATCATTGATATATAAACTATCAGACTGCGTGGTGGGTAGTAATGGGTTTCAGTAGGCCTTTAAGACCGGCAGACTGGATGCCCTGAGCGGTGAATTAGCTTAGCTCAGTGGCTATCACTGTTGTGGTATAAAGAGTCCATCATCTGTAGCTATTGTGGTAAATGTCAATAACTGTCACGAACAAAATACGTTTACAAACAATACATCACAGAGAAGTATGGAAAATGCAAAAAATGAAACTAACTTTCAGTTGTCCATTGGCTGTCCAACATCAATGATGAATCAATGACCACAGGCCTTAGCTTTATGAATAAACAAGAACAATTTGCACTGACGACAAACACGCCACTGCCTCGGGGTAGCTGAGATTAATCAATGTGTCATATTTGTGTTGGGTCTGATCATATCACGACAATGAGCGATGACACCTTTCTCATTTTCAATCAGTCAATATAAAAACCAATGGTGAGGCAGATATTGCAATACATATTCCATTGTGCAGAATCATTCTGAATTCTGCATGTTTTTCCACGTGTCGCTTTGGCATTACCTGTTGAAATGAAGACACTCGTACGTGCATTAAGCTCAATTGCGCTGTTATTATATCATGGATCTATAATCTGTTTTTTTTTTCTTTATTGCATGCGTGTAACTCGACTGCTAGTACCGGAGCCTTCCTTCGTTGCAATAATGTATGATTTTTGCCACAGGGAAGGCATGTGTTAGACAAGTCTCCGGGATATCTGAATAATGGAGCAGGGGCATATTGCAAGGAGTCCCTTCTGATCACATGAAATTCAGAAAACATCCCATCTTGCATGCACACGGAAACCCCAGAGTCATTCATTCTCTCATTCTGCTATGAAAAATACGATTGGCCTTGAAAACACGGCCGCGGTCTCATAAAGTCAAGTGCACACGTACAATGTTCTAAGCCTGACAACTAACAAGATATCAGATAATGAACTCAGTCCAAGGTATTGATAGCTAGGGATGGGTACCAAAATTGTTGTTTATATGGGCGCCGATCAAATTCCATTGGGAACACCGGGTAAAATCAAAACGGCACCAATCAGTAGAATAGTGGTTAGAGTGTCCGCCCTGAGATCGGTAGGTCGTGAGTTCAAACCCCGGCCGAGTCATACCAAAGACTATAAAACTAGGACCCATTACCTCCCTGCTTGGCACTCAGCATCAAGGGTTGGAATTGGGGGTTAAATCACCATAAATGATTCCTGGGCGCGGCACCGCTGCTGCCCACTGCTCCCCTCACCTACCAGGGGGTGAACAAGGGTGATGGGTCAAATGCAGAGGACACATTTCACCACACCTAGTGTGTGTGTAACAATCATTGGTACTTTGACTTTAACTTTAATTGCGATTCCTGGATTGCATGTGATGTCACATTCCGTTACAGACTCTACACTGGCTCAAGTATTGCCTCTTGGTTACGTTGCAATTTTCCATGCCAACAATGCAAGCGTGACCAATGGAAAACACCCAATATTTCAAGTTAGCTTCATGCTAATTTACATCGGCTATGCCATATGCATGTGTGGCCCGCTGTCATGACTAAGACTATGGTGTGGTTTGTTTTCCCGAGGTGCAAAACAACTGGATCGAACAGGATGTGAAGGTAACGACATATTTTAATCTTAATTCAAGAAAGGAACAAACGAAAGGCATTCACAGAGGAGGTACAAAAACTTGGCTATGCGACAAAACTATTACAACAACATAAACTATGGACATAAAACAAAACTTGCAAAGTATGGCATGAATAACAAAACCTACGGGGAACGAGAAAAGAGCATTGATCATTAGCATGGAGCAAGGGTTTGTAGAGGATGATGTCACCAGGCTGACTGCCTGGCAACTACAGGCTTAAATAATGCTGGTCCAAATGAACCAGGTGCGTGACATGACAGGTGAAAACTAATTGGTAGTCATGGTGACAAAACAAACAAGAGTGACAAATGAGTCCAAAAACTAATTGGTAGTCATAGGGACAAAACAAACAAGAGTGACAAATGAGTCCAAAAACTAATTGGTAGTCATAGGGACAAAACAAACAAGAGTGCCCAATGAGTCCAAAACCACAAAACATGACATGACCACAAAACATGACACCCGCCTTTGTTCAGTCCCTGCTTTCTCTACTCCGTCCTGGACTCAAACCTTTGTCATACAGCATGAGAGGCGAGCGTGCTAGCTGCCGAGCTAAAAGCCCGAGCTGTCAACACTGGCTGGCCTCGGTTTGCAGGGCAATTTTAACAACTCCAAATGTGGCAATCAAAAATACAAATACAATGCACGAAGCAATACAACTGGTGTGTACAATACTTTCAACATAAATACTTTGTAGGACTCAACAAAAGTTGGTTGGAATATATTTCAATGTAATAATATTTTATTGATATTTTTGCATTTTATGTTATTCTATTGTAAATACCGTAAATTCTGAGAGAGTTGTGTGAGCTGAGAGGTATCAGAGCAAAATTGTCTTTAATGATTGTCTGTAATTGTTTGTTGTGTAACTTGTCCTGTGTTGTACTGTATTATCCATCCATCCATTTTCTACCGCTTATTCCCTTTCGGGGAAGCGGGGGGTGCTGGCACCTTTCTCAGCTACAATCGGGCGGAAGGCAGGGTACACCCTGGACAAGTCGCCACCTCATCGCAGGGCCAACACAGATAGACAGACAACATTCACACACTAGGGCCAATTTAGTGTTGCCAATCAACCTATCCCCAAGTGCATGTCTTTGGAAGTGGGAGGAAGCCGGAGTACCCGGAGGGAACCCACGCATTCACGGGGAGAACATGCAAACTCCACACAGAAAGATCCCGAGCCTGGATTTGAACCCAGGACTGCAGGAACTTCGTATTGTGAGGCAGACGCACTAACCCCTCTGCCACCGTGAAGCCCCTGTACTGTATTATATTAACTTTAAATGTCTTCGGTCCCCCTTAAAAAAACGAGATCCTGCATCTCAATGGGCTTTCCATTAAGAAAATATATTTATAAAGGATTTTTGAATTGTTGCTATTTTTAAAAAATCTCACGTACCCCTTGGCATACCTTCAGGTACCCCCAGGGGTACGCATACCCGCATTGGAGAACCACTGTTCCAAGGCATGTCGAACCAAACGTAATGCAAATTTATCAACCAGAAAAAGTGGCAAAATTCTACTCAAGGAACAATTGAAACAGTGCACAAGATCAGACCGGGAGCCATTAATATTTAATGCCTCGGTCCTTCAGTGGCGGAGTGCAACACATATTTGATGCCACTAATGGTGTGAGTTCTTGCTCTGCTTGACGTGAGTGTGAGCAGTTTGTCTAACCAAATCTCAGCTATCTCTCTCTCTCTCTCTCTCTCCCATTGTATTGAAAAAAGCTTTGTCTCTCTGTTTGTTTTCCTCTGACATTGAAAGGCCCATCTCTCAACCTCAATTAAGCATGTCTAACTACCCGCGCTCACTTTTTCCTCCTTTAATTAAAACATTTGTTGCACTGGCAGGTTGGAATGGCCTCGGCAAAGCAGAGGCGTACGTCACGGGGAGGATTATGAGAATCTAACTCGGGACAAGGAAAGGTGCTTAACGGTGGAATTACTGCTGAAATGAGTTTTTAATCACGCAGTTAGTGTTGGGGAAATGCAAAGCCCAGAGACAAAGACTGTGTGGATTGCTACTAGGAGGGATGAGACTGCATCAGGATATCTCACATCTATATCTGTCTGCATCTTTGAATAGACTATATATTACAGTGTAACCACTAAGGAGATATTATATATATATATATATATATATATATATATATATATATATATATAAGGGCTGCGAATCTTTGGGTGTCCCACGATTCGATTCAATATCGATTCTTGGGGTCGCGATTCGATTATATATCGATTTTTTTCGACTCGACGCGATTCTCGATTCAAAAAACATATTTTTCCAATTCAAAACGATTCTGTATTCATTCAATACATAAGATTTCAGCAGGATCTACCCCAGTCTGCTGACATGCTAGCAGAGTAGTAGATTTTTTTTAAAAGCTTTTATAATTGTAAAGGACAACGTTTTATCAACTGATTGCAAAAATGTAAACATTTGTTTTAACTAATAAACGAACCAAAAATAGGACTTATTTTATCTTTGTGAAAACTTTGGACACAGTGTGTTGTCAAGCTTATGAGATGCGATACAAGTGTAAGCCACTGTGATACTATTGTTCTTTTTTATTATTTTTATAAATGTCTAATGATAATGTCAGTGAGGGATTTTTAATCACTGCTATGCTGAAATTATCATTGATATTGATACTGTTGTTGATAATATTCATTTTTGTTTCATTACTTTTGGTTTGTTCTGTGTCGTGTTTGTGTCTTCTCTCAATTGCTCTGTTTATTGCAGTTCTGAGTGTTGCTGGGTCAGGTTTGGTTTTGGAATTGGATTGCATTGTTATGGTATTGCTGTGTAGTGGTTTGTTGGATTTTTTAAAAATGAGAATCGATTCTGAATCGCAAAACGTAAACGATTCGATTTGTATTCGAATCGATTTCTTCCCACACCCCTAATATACATATATATATATATATATATATATATATATATATATATATAGATACACATCTTTTTTATATCTTTTATTTTCCTGTTTATATTACCAAAATATTGTGTATGCACCTTAGGGGATCTGCTCCAATGTTGTTGTTCTTTGAACCTGCTCTCTGCTATAATGACAATAAAACTCTATTCTATTCTACAGAGCTCCAAACTTCATGTGACCTTCCAATTAGCCCACGTACAGTACGCAGAAAGCTGATTGGAATTAGAGCCAGGCCTTTTTGACCAACATCAGTGTTTGACCTCACAGACGCGCTTTTGGAAGACTAGTTGAAAATTCCTATAAGCATACTCTGCAACCTTGTGAACAGCCTTCCCAGAAGAGTTGAAGCTGTAATAGCTGCAAAAAGTGGACCGACATCATATTGAACCCTATGGTTTAGGAATGGGATGGCACTTCAAGTTCATATGTGAGTCAAGGCAGGTGGCTAAATACTTTTGGCAATATAGTTTTACTTTAACTGTAAGGATTAATACATGTTTTATGAACCAATAGTTTACAATTACTCTACCTTATAGATGAATTCTGCATTTCTAACCAAATTTGGTGCATACTTTCTGTGTTGCAATAAAGAAATTCCCTATTTTAGTTACACTGCGACATCAGGCAAGCCGAATATTTTTTAGTTAATGAGATACTGATCATAACTAAAGCGCACTTGGCCTCCCACGTATTTCCTCATTGTGTTTCAGACAAGAAAGCTCAGTGTTATTAGTCTTGAAATACGGTAATGGAACACAGTCTACCAAGTTCTATGAAGGGTTGCCATGACCCAGTAGGAGTAATGGGCTGGGGATGAAGACTGTTATTATGTGGGATGTTGTATGTTAAATAAAATGGAAATTTGCGGCTTCACAGCTTCTTCCGGAGCTGTGTGTGCTTCTTTTCTCTGGAATTCATTGCTCCCTGTAATGTAAAAAAAAAAAAAAAAAGAAAAGAAATCCCCACATTTTTGCCTTACCATGTGTGTTAATAGAAAAAAAAAAAAAAAGCACTATAATGCGGGTCGCACCTGAGCATGTCATGTCAAGGCGCAAAGAAATTGCAAATATGGTTGAGGGTCGTCCTTAAGACTGAGTTCGTTACATCAGCAAAACTCGTCATTTTTTTTTTTTATTATTACAAATTGAGGACTTATTTCCTTTTAATTCATGGCGGTTCAAGCAGAGACAGCATTTTTTATTATTTCGGCTTATGCGATAACATCTTTAATTCCGTTTTGAATAGGTTTATATGTCCAGCATAAAACACTCCCTTGTGACTTTAATTATTGCTGGGTGATAAGAGGTAGGAAGAAAAGGAAGAAAGTCATTTGGAAAGATGGCCACAGATGATGAAGCTCGGCATCCTTGTTATGTCTTATCGCTTGCAACATCACTTCCTCCAGCTCGCGTTTTGGTTTGGATTTATCTTGTCTTATCATTTAGCGGAGACAATGAATCGTACCATTAAGTTAGTCGATGCTATGGTTCATTTACGTGACGATAAACTTATACTCGATTCTAGTTTAAAATGCACGCCAAATCTGACGTCAAAACGCCCCAAAGCACTTTGAATCTGATATGTTCGCATCAGATTCAGGTCACATCAGGATGTAGTCCAAATTTGATTGGAATCTGATATTTTCAAATGTGACTTCTGTCTAAATGAATCAGCTTTTTTCATATCAAGCCATCAAAGAATGGAATGGTCTCCCAGACAATCTGAAGAGCAACTCTAGTTTTCAAAGCCTCTCACAAGCAGTAAAAGACTGGATTTTAGACCATCAGTTCTGCTTATATTAGCAATACCAGGCAGGTAGTTGAGCATTATAGCTTGAGGGTTGCAGATTCGATTCCGGCTTCCACCATCCTAGTCACTACTGTTGTGTCCGTGGGCAAGACACTTTACCCACACTGGTATAAAGGGGAACATTATCACCAGACCTAAGTAAGTGTCAATATATACCTTGATGGTGCAGAAAAAAGACCATATATTTTTTCAACCGATTTCCAAACTCTAAATGGGTGAATTTTGGCGAATTAAACGCCTTTCTATTTATCGCTCTAGTGGCGATGACGTCAGAACGTGACGTCACCGAGGTAATACAGCCGCCATTTTCATTTTCAACACATTGCAAACACCGGGTCTCAGCTCTGTTATTTTCCGTTTTTCCGACTATTTATTGGAACCTTGGAGACATCATGCCTCGTCGGTGTGTTGTCGGAGGGTGTAACAACACTAACAGGGAGGGATTCAAGTTGCACCACTGGCCCAAAGATGCGAAAGTGGCAAGAAATCTGCCGCCAGACCCCCATTGAATGTGCCGGAGTGTCTGCACATTTTACCGGCGATGCTAAGGCAGACATGGCACAGAGATGTATGGATAACCTGCAGATGCATTTGCAACGATAAAGTCAACGAAATCACAAAGGTGAGTTTTGTTGATGTTGTTGACTTATGTGCTAATCAGACATATTTGGTTGCGGCGTGACTGCCAGCTAATCGATGCTAACATGCTAAGCTAATCGACGCTAACATGCTATTTACTGGCGGTGCTAAGGCAGACATGGCACAGAGATGCATGGATAACCTGCAGATGCATTTGCAACTATAAAGTTCAAGAAATCACAAAGGTGAGTTTTGTTGATGTTGACTGCTAGCTAATCGATGCTAACATGCTACGCTAATCGATGCTAACATGCTATTTACCGGCGGTGCTAAAGCAGACATGGCACAGAGATGTATGGATAACCTGCAGATGCATTTGCAACGATAAAGTCAACGAGTTTTGTTGATGTTGACTGCCAGCTAATCGATGGTAACATGCTACGCTAATCGATGCTAACATGCTATTTACCGGCGGTGCTAAAGCCGGCATGACACAGAGATGTATGGATAACCTGCAGATGCATTTGCAACTATATTACGTTTCCTTCCACCCACATTTAATGCGAAAAAAACACTTATCAATCGACAGATTTAAGTTGCTCCAGTGTCACAAGATGTGAAAGTCCTGATCGTTTGGTCCGCACATTTTACCTGCGATGCTAACGCAGCTATTCGACCATGCTATGGCTATGAATAGAGTCAATAGCTATTCGCTTAATAGTTTCAGTTTCTTCTTCAATACTTTCATACTCCAACCATCTGTTTCAATACATGCGTAATCTGTTGAATGTCGCTATATCTTGCTGTGGTATTCGCCATTGTTCGTTTACATTGGCAGCACTGTATGACGTCACAGGAAAACGGACAGTGTCTTCGCAGAGAGCGAAAAAAAGACACTTTAAAGCTTTATTTAGGGATATTCCGGGACCGGTAAAATTTTGAAAAAAAAATTCAAAAAGTACAAAAAGCCACTGGGAACTGATTTTTATTGTTTTTAACCTTTTTGAAATTGTGATAATGTTCCCCTTTAAAAAAAAATGTAACTTAGATATTGGGTTTCACTATGTAAAGCGCTTTGAGTCACTAGAGAAAAGCGCTATATAAATATAATTCACTTCATTAGATTAAACCCTGGCGGGAGGAGTCTGATGACCACCAGAGTACCATTCCAATCTTGTAAAATTGCAAACATTTTTATGTATGCAATATCAATGGGGTATATAGCTATTGAATTATACCCTTATGGGTATCATCTAATGAATGCCTGGGCAATTATTTTGACTCAAGGGCCACATTTCGAGAAAAAAAATGTGTCTGGGGGGCCGGTATATCTGTTTTTAGGAACATTGACACAAAACTGTTACGTTTGAAACGCATTTTGAATAAGCGAGTTGACACCCCCAGATGCTGCAGGACTCGGAAAAGGCAGGATAGCAGGTAAGAACTCGTTTTAATATAAAAATGCCAAAAGAACGGGAAGCTAAACGCTAATAGTTAGCAAGCATCGAGTTCAAAGTCCCAGGAAAACGACGTGCAGAGCGCACGCGAAGCTAAGACGTAACTTAGCAAGGTAAATATAAGGCACAATAACAAACATGACCGTTGCATGGAGCAAACAAAACACCCAGAACAAACACAGGTAGCAGGCAGGTTTAAATACTCAAACAATAATCAAAAACAGGTGTGTGTCAGAAAGTCAGTGCAGGTGGAGCAAATGCGGTAACCATGGAGATAAGAAACAGGAAATGCTCAAACTTGGGGATCGGAAGAGTCTAAAAATAATTAGAAAACACACAAAAGGACTAAAAACAAAACTGTGTCAGATCCGGGAGGCGGATCGTGGCAAAAACCTCACAATAATGTCTGATTAAATGCTAAAAATGTTGTGACAGACCGCCTTAAAAAACATAATGGAATTTTACATTTTTCTACAAATGATAAAACACTGAATATTGACCAAATGTGAACGTCACACCCCCTTTCGATCACCACATTTTACAATCAAGTGAACCACAACAAAAATGCAATAAACAGTGAAATATGAACGCGAAGGGTACAAAACAAACCCACCAACAATCTGATAAATCTGATATATCACTAAGCTTTGGAACTTTGATGTGAAAAGTTCCTTCCGCGTCTGTGGAAACGCTTCCCGCCCACACTGTTTGGTGCATCGTTTGAGCTGCTGTGACATAGATTACCATAGTAACTAATTAGATGACCATAGTAACTAATTAGGTTACCATAGTAACTAATTAGATGACCATAGTAACTGGCATATCACCCAAAAAAGCGGATTCCAACCATTGAAATACAAACCCCCTTTCTATATAAATTGGGAAATTGTGTTAGATGTAAATAAAAATGGAATACAATGATTTGCAAATCATTTTCAACACATATTCAGTTGAATATGCGACAAAGACAACATATTTGATGTTAAAACTAATTACATTATTTTTTTGCAAATAATCATTAACTTTAGAATTTGATGCCAGCAATACGTGACAAAGAAGTTGTGAAAGGTGGCAATGAAAACTGATAAAGTTGAGGAATTCTGATCAAACACTTATTTGGAACATCCCACAGGTGTGCAGGCTAATTGGGAACAGGTGGGTGCCATGATTGGGTATAAAAGCAGCTTCCGTAAAATGCTCAGTCATTCAGAAACATGGATTGGGAAACGGTCACCACTTTGTGAACAAATGCGTGAGAAAATAGGCAAACAGTTTAAGAACAACATTTCTCAACGAGCTATTGCAAGGAATTTAGGAATTTCACCATCTACGGTCCGTAATACCATCAAAAGGTTCAGAGAATCTGGAGAAATCACTGCAAGTAAGCGATGATATAACAGACCTTCGTTCCCTCAGGTGGTACTGCATCAAAAAGCGACATCAGTGTGTAAAGGATATCACCACATGGGCTCAGGAACACTTCAGAAAACCACTATTTGGAAAAAAATGATATAAAAATACTTGTTGAAAAATGAACAAGTGAATCAATTATAAATAACAATTTCTACACATAGAAGTAATTATCAACTTAAAGTGTCCTTTTTGGGGATTGTAATAGAGATCAATCTGGATTTATGCTGTCAGGACTATGACTTGGATTTATTTTGTGTCTTCCACGCAAAGGATGATTTGCACAAGCAAGACGTGAATGTAAGTACATATTCTTTTATTTATACACTATAATAGAAAAAATGGCAATATGTACTTACATTCACGTCTTGCTCGTGCAAATCATCCTTTGCGTAGAGGAAGCAAAATAAATCCAAGTCATAGTCCTGACAAAAGTAGCCAGCCCGAGGAAAAGAAAACAAATGACTTAAATACTGCCTGTGGTAATTAGAAACAGGTGTGTTGAGCTGAGGGACAGGGCGTGACTAGGAGGGCAAGGTGAAAATCAATGAGTTGTAATGGTAACAAAAACAAACCAGGAAGTGCAAAACGGAACTGAATGTCCAAAAAACAAAACATAACTGATTTACAGGCATGACGTATGCACTTAATTCTAAACATTTCTTCACAAAAAAGAAATCTTTAACATCAATATTTATGGAACATGTCTTCAGAAAATCTTGCTGTCAACACTGAATATTGCATTGTTGCATTTCTTTTGACGGTTTATGAACTTACATTCATATTTTGTTGAAGTATTATTCAATAAATATATTTATAAAGGATTTTTGAATTTTTGCTATTTTTAGAATATTTTTTTTTTAAATCTCACGTACCCCTTGGCATACCTTCAAGTACCCCCAGGGGTACGCAAACCCCCATTTGAGAACCACTGTTCTATTGTATTATTTATGGTTGTACAATTGCGATGTATAATAGCAAAGGTATTAATAGGTGGATTAAGTCAGTTGGGTCTCTGCTGAAGTCCTAGACATGAAATGCATGGTCCACCACTGATTTTAGCGATAAGGTAAAATTCAATTTCTTTCAAAGCAAATATCTGTCTACAAAAAAAGGTTATTCGCTTTCTCTTCATCTGTCTTCTGGTGTACTTTCTCCTCTTTCGGAATTGACACACTGTAACCCCCATCACTCACTTGGTTAATCTTTACTTATCGCTTTATCTGTGGCAAGAAAGGATCACCTGTCCGATTGACCTTTTAACTTAACCATCAAAACATAGCCGTGTTTCTTCAATGAAAAGCCACAGGTCAGCGTTCAGTCGACTATAGTTCTTCAAGGGAACATATTCCTGCATTTGCAAGTTCCTCCTGGCGTACCACCTTTGAGTCCACTTTGAAGAGGTCATGGCTTCATAACGGTTCGCTACTCAAGGCTCGAGTTTCTCCACCTCCAAACAAAAGCTCTAGCCCATGTCTTTGGACTCGGAAACGCCATGAAACAGTAGTGTTAAGAAAATGATCGAAACACATTTGTGTTGTTCCCTACATGCATACCTACGGCATTGTTGTATATACACCCACTCAGAGTCGTCGAAATTCATTATTCTATAGTAAATAACACCTTTGTTGAAGTATGAAATGTTTATCATCACAATGAGCAATTGTTTCCAGTGTTAACACAAGGACTTATGGCTTTTGTGCTACACGTGGGGTCCACATTCCTTTCTGTCTAATGTCTGACGTGAGACATTTGTTGTAAACAATGAGCAGACGTGTTTTTCTACTCATCGTCAGCCTGCCCTGTCTAAGTATAAAAAAAAGCAAATTACCGTATTTCCTTTAATTAATTTAAAACCTCTTCTCACTCCTGCGCTTATTCAAGGCATGCGGTAAAAGTATGCAGGCGCTAATCATTTTAAAACCTCTTCTCACCCCTGCGCTTATCAATGGCATGCAGTAAAAAAATTGAGTGTGATGTAAGGATACCATCATGAAAAGCACATTTAATAAAAAAAAACAAAAAACGTTATTATGGTTATTATTTTCTGCACCGAAGGCTTGGAATAACCTACAATCGAATATTCAACTTAAAACCCTTGTTACTTTAAATGAGTTTAAAGCTTCTGTGAAAGGATTGCAGTCTACCTTGTCTGTATGCACATGTGTCATATGAGCAAGTTTTAATGTTGTAAATGTGATGTTTTATGTGTTGTTTACTGTTTTTAATGTAACCTTGCTGCTGCCCTCTTGGCCAGGTCTCCCTTGGAAAAGAGATCTTTGATCTCAATGGGATTTTACCTGGTTATTAAGGCTAAAGGTAAAAAATGGTCTTACCTTTACTTATAAATGAAATCCATGCCAGCTCCTTCTGATCAAAAGCATCGATAACTTGTTTTTAGAAGTATTCCTTATCTTTCTTCAGTTTTAAAAGGTCTCTCAGAAAACTGCTATCAGACCGATGCTATCGGTTAGCTCGGGTGTGGGCAACTTCCCCTCTCGTTCTGCTCCATGGGTGATCTCTTTATCCCAGGACCACCAAGAAAGGACATGCCTTGAGCAATTTGACTTTGTTTATTTTTCAATAAAACCTCAGTTCAGGTCGCTCTTCCGCTCGCTCGCTGGTATCTTGGGCACGGCTGCTACAGCTAGCGTGCCCTGCCTGTCTGTCGGACTGTCGGCTCCACAGGTGGTACCGGTATATTAATAAAACATAGCTGCTTACGGTTCTTTTTAGCATACCGGTATTCAATAGCTTGGACCTTAAATCCTTCTGAATAGCTCCTAATCTTCTTACCTTTATGCAATTTCAAATTGTTGAAATAAGCCTCCTCCATTTTGAAAATGATGACAGGGGAAGTGTCACTCGTGACGTCACGAACTTGACCCGGTGGTAATAGTAAGCATCCACTAATTATTTTGCGAAGCGAGTTTGACCCGGCAGTAATTCAAGGCAGGCGCATATTACATGCCCGGCGGCAATTCAAGGAAATACGGTACTTCAATGACACCCAATTTCCAAGACATGTTTAAGGAAATGTGTCTTAAACTTTGATACTTTTAATGTTATTTACACCTATATGGTATATGTTTGGTTAAATGGCAACACTAAATGGTCCCTAGTGTGTGAAGGTGAGTGTGAATGTTGTCTGTCTATCTGTGTTGGCCCTGCGATGAGGTGACGACTTGTCCAGGGTGTACACCGCCTTCCGCCCGATTGTAGCTGAGATAGGCGCCAGCAACCCCCCGCGACCCCAAAGGGAATAAGCGGTAGAAAATGGATGGTATATGTTTCCGCTTTGTCCACTAACTGTTGTGAAAAATTTGAATAATACATACTGTTGGATATAGAGAACATACAAACCCTTTATTTATTGAATCACAATTATTGAAATTTAACGATTTGGTGCATTTGCAAACAGCTAAAATGATGTACAAAGCAAACTATAACCTGCTACCCAAGAATGTATAACAATTCTTCTCCACAAAAGAAGAGAAATATAACCTTCGAGGAAAATGTAATTTAAAACATGTGTATGCTCGTACAACACTTAAAACCTTTAGTATATCAGTATGTGGAATTAAATTATGGAATGGATTAAACAAAGAAATCAAACTGTCGGGACTTGGACTATGGAATAGTTTGTTTTTCCAACGCAAAGGGAAATTGGCACGAGCCAGACGTGAATGTGAGTACATTTTTATTTATATACTAACCAAAAGGCAAACAAAGGAAGCAAAACAAAGGAAGCAAAACAAAGAGCGCGCACGAGGGCAGAGAACAAACTTCACTAGACAACAAAATCTATCACTATGGCATGACTATAGAAACAAACAAACAAAACTCAACAACTGTGACATAACCAAACTCAAAAACATATGTGGTATTAGCGGGAGGGAAACTAGGCAAGGCATGGCATGAAAGGAGTTGAGGGATACGAAGTTGCTAGGCAGACTACCGGGCAACTGTGGCTTAAATAATACTAGTGATCATTACAAACAGGTGTGAGGGCTGAGGACAAGGGTGTGACATGAGGGCAAGGTGAAAATTAATGAGTAGGCATGGTGATAAAACAAACAAGGAAATGCAAACATAGGAACCGATTGTCCAAAAAACAAAACCTGATCTCATGGGCGTGACACAAACAAGGCACCAATGTGATTCAGTTTAAGAGATGGTCCAAACTACAAGTGTTCACAAAGTACACAGAATGATCTTTAACCCATTTTTTCCCATTTTTTTAGTGAGACAAATATTATTTATGTATTTAATATTTGTTTGCTTACTATGGTATATTATTTATTTATTATGTATTTGTTCACTGTTCTGTTACAGAGAACAACGACAATGGATAAAATTGCTATGGTATGAAAAGGTGTAGGATTAAATAAGCTCTGCTTCTTCCTACTCTTCTTCGGACATGCTGTAATGAAACAACTGGAAATGTGTGATGCGTTACATTGTATCGTGTGGATGTTCAAATAAACTGAAACTGAACGGAACCTGTCTGTTGAGTAATCATGGTTAATGATTAAATGATTAATATTGAGTAAGGTGGGTATTTGAAAATATTCTCACAGACAAAGTTCGAATCTCATATTACCGGTAACTTAAATTACAAACCCTGTTTCCATATGAGTTGGGAAATTGAGTTAGATATAAATATAAACAGAATAGAATGATTTGCAAATCATTTTCAACCCGTATTCAATTGAATATGCTACAAATACAACATATTTGATGTTCAAACTGATAAACCTTTTTTCTTTTCGCAAATAATCCTTAAATTTAGAATTTGATGCCAGCAACACGTGACAAAGAAGTTGGGAAATGTGGCAATAAATACTGATAAAGTTGAGGAATGCTCATCAAACACTTATTTGGAACATCCCACAGGTGTGCAGGCTTATTGGGAACAGGTGGGTGCCATGATTGGGTATAAAAACAGCTTCCCAAAAAATGCTCAGTCTTTCACAAGAAAGGCGATGTACACCCCTTTGTCCACAACTGCGTTAGCAAATAGTCAATCAGTTTAAGAACAACTTTTCTCAAAATGCAATTGCAAGAAATTTAGGAATTTCAACATCCATGGTCCATAATATCATCAAAAGGTTCAGAGAATCCGGAGAAATCACTCCACGTCAGCGGCATGGCCGGAAACCAACATTGAATGACCGTGACCTTCGATCCCTCAGACGGCACGTATCAAAAATCAACATCAATCTCTAAAGGATATTACCACATGGGCTCAGGAACACTTCAGTAAACCAGTGTCACTAAATACAGTTCGTTGCTACATCTGTAAGTGCAAGTTAAAGCTCTACTATGCAAAGCGAAAGCCATTTATCAACAACATCCCGAAAAGTTGCCGGCTTCTCTGGGCCGGAGACCATCTAAGATGAACTGATGCAAAGTGTTTTGTTGTCTGACGAGTCCACATTTCAAATTGTTTCTGGAAATATTCGACATCGTGTCATCCGTACCAAAGGGGAAGCGAACCATCCAGTCTGTTATCGACGCAAAGTTCAAAAGCCAGCATCTTTGATGGTATGGGGCTGCATTAATGCCCAAGGCATGGGTAACTTACACATCTGTGACGACACCATTAATGCTGAAAGGTACATACAGGTTTTGGAACAACATATGCTGCCATCTAAGCGCCGTCTTTTTCATGGACGCACCTGCTTATTTCAGCAAGACAATGCCAAGCCACATTCACTACATGTTACAACAGCGTGGCTTCGTAAAAATAGACTGAGGGTACTTTCCTGGCCTGCCTGCAGTCCCGGCCTGTCTCCCATCAAAAATGCGTGGCCTATTATGAAGCGTAAAATACGACAGCGCAGACCCCGGACTGTTGAACGACTGTAGCTGTACATAAAACAAGAATGGGAAACAATTCCACTTACAATAAGTTTTCTCAGTTCCCAAACGTTTATTGAGTGTTGTTAGAAGAAAAGGAGATGTAACACTGTGGTGAACATGCCCTTTCCCAACTACTTTGACACTTGTTGCAGCCATGAAATTCTAAGTTAATTATTATTTGCAAAAAGAAAAATATAGTTTATGAGTTTGAACATAAAATATCTTGTCTTTGTAGTGAATTCAACTGAATATGGGTCGCAAATCATTGTATTCTGTTCATATTTACATCTAACACAATTTCCCAACTCATATGGAAACGGGGTTTGTAGATGCGGGAAATATCACTCAAAGGAAGACTGGAAACTGCTCCAAGAAAATACCAAAAATGGAGAAAATGCCACGAAAATAGCCGGAAAACATACAGGAAAACGACAAAAAACTCAAAATAAGTCACGGCGTGATGTGACAGGTCGTGACAGTACACCTACTTTGAGACAGGAGCTATATAGATGCATGGTCGGTTATGGTTTAAATTCAGATCCAACAATTGCAAGAACGACTTTTTACCTTTTTTAATGTTTTTTGCTGGTGGTGTGCCTTGGCTCAAAAAAGGTTGAAAAACACTGCACCAGGCGACCATGCAAACCGTAGTCCAATGTCTCCGTCTGCAGAATAAATTTGACAAAAGACAAATATGTCTTGAATGTTTTTCTTTGCACTAGTGCTGGAAAAAATTTTTGAGAGACACCATTCGATCACGATCAGATGACAGCGATGTTATTGTATGAACCTCATTGTTGCTTGTGGAGAGGAGAATGATTGTGAAATTCCTGGGCCTTCAAGAGAGTTAAGAGCACCCTAGAGGACGGAGAACATCCATCTTATTCTTCAGTTTAGCTGGAATAACACAATAGGGAGCATCACTACGTGGGTTTCTGTATAATAAGCCCTCTTTCACTTACTGTCAAAAATTATTAAAAAGGACACGGAGGAGAGGATGAAATATTACATCCCCACTTGACTTATACCAGGAACATTTAATTCCTCAGCAGGACGACGACAATACAGTCTCAACTATTCAGTGTGTTTGAGAGCAGGTTCTCTGTTGGAAAGGTACTGGTGCCTGCCTGACCAAGCCACTGATGCTATTGACTAGCTCAGGGGTCGGCAACCCAAAACGTTGAAAGAGCCATATTGGACCAAAAATTCCTAAAACAAATATTTCTGGAGCCACAAACAATTCAAAAAGTCTTATACAAGTGTTATAATGAAGACAATACATGATGTAAGTGTCTATATATGCTATAATAGCCTACTATCAACATGACTACGTGTCGCAGGCTGAAGCAAATCTTCTTTGACAGAAATGTTGAAATGTAACAGTTATTTACACATTTTTACAACATTAGAAACATTAGTAAATCAGAGGCTACTCAGAGGGTGAGATAACTCGTGCATGGCCAAATATATACAGTAGATGTTTGGAACAACATGGCACACAAACAACGATATGAAATGCAGCCAATATTACATTGGGATAATGTGTCATGAGATATGCAACACGAAATGTCAGAAAAATTGTATCTAAGTTATCACAATACTTTGTGTTTCTATGAGTTCACAGGCGAGAGGACAAAAGCTGTCTTTGATCCTGCCAAAGAAAAGGCTTGTAAAACTCCACTGGGTGGGATGGGAAGCGACATGAAGGTGTCGGTTTCTCTGATGTATTGTAATCCACAGGAAGATTTTGTCTTGACCCGAGAGCTACAAAGCGGAGAGGAAGCAGGACTTGACCCCCCTCCAGGCACCTTTTGTTTGAACTGTTTTCTGAACAAAGGCATCGGTGGTTTACGACCCCCCGCCCTTCGAAACAGCTGTTGTCATGCAATCAGGGAACGTCCAAATAAAAGAGAAGGCGTTCAATCTTTCGTCGTAGCGTGGTGGAAGACCGTACAAGAGTACAGCCCAGACGTTTCTCCTCAATTGAGCCTAATTGAAGTCTCTCTATGTTTAATTCCTTGCTTCTTTGTCTGTTTAATAGATGTCATCAGTGTTTGAACCTGACACTAAATCACTTAGAAAGAGGACAAAAGTAAAGGAAATTAAATGAGCTCAACAATAGCTACAATTGAGGCATAATGATGAAATATGTACATACAGCTGGCCTACATAGCCCGATGAGCACTCCAACAAGTCAATAACGTCAACAAAGCGCACCTTTGCACATGTTTTGCTCACAGCATAAAACGTTTGGTGGACAAAATGAGACAAAGAAGGAGTGGAAGATTTTACATGAAAATAAACTGTTGCGTCACAGTCCACAGTATGGTGAGGTCAAGAACCGCCAGAATTAGTAGGAAAAAACGATGTTCACCAAATACTCTCATCAGTGAAGCATACACACAAACATATTGAACAAGTGGGATTTCTAACGATTAGGAAGGTCTGTGTCATGTTTGTCCTCAAACAAAAACCATGCTTTAAAAAAAATGAAAAAATTCCCCCATCTTTTTTCATTTTTAATCCTTTTTTAAAAAAGGCTCCAGTAGAAGACGATTTGCGCGTGACGTCACGGGTTGTAGGGCTCCTCACATTGTTTATAATCATAGCCACCAGCAGCAAGAGCGATCCGGACCGAGAAAGCGACGATTTCCCCATTAATTTGAGCGAGGATAAAAGATTTGTGGATGAGGAAAGTTAGAGTGTAGCAATAGAAAAAATTAAAATTAAAAATGAATAAAAGGCGATGGCAGTGGGACCAATCCAGATGTTAGACACATTTACTAGGATAATTCTGGAAAATCCCTTATCTGCTTATTGTGTTACTAGTGTTTTAGTGAGATTATAAAGTCATACCTGAAAGTCGGAGGGCTGCGGTGACCGCCAGTGTCTCTGAGGGGAGCCATATGGAGGAGCCTTTTTGACAGCTGCTGCAGGAGGACACAAACTCTGCTCACGTCTCCGGTAAGAGCTGACTTAATATCACAATTTTCTCATCCAAAAACTTGCCGGTTGAAATGTGGTAGAGAAACATGTTCGCTTGACCACTCTGTTCCATATTAAAGCTTCACAACAAACAAAGAAACACCGGCTGTGTTTTGGTTGCTAAAGGCAGCTGCAATCCAGCGCTTTCCACCAACAGCATTCTTCTTTATAGTCTCCATTATTAATTGAACAAATTGCAAAAGATTCAGCAACACAGATGTCCAAAATACTGTGTAATTATGCGATTAAAGCAGACGACTTTTAGCCGTGAGTGGTGCTGGGCTAAAATGTCCGCTCCAACCAACAACTTCACAAGCACACGTCAACATAAGCGTCATCCTTCCGCGAAGATTTCAACTGGATACTTTGTGGGAAATTCAAAATTGCAATTTAGTAAACTAAAAAGGCCGTATTGGCATGTGTTGCAATGTTAATATTTCATCATTGATATATAAACTATCAGACTGCTTGGTCGGTAGTAGTGGGTTTCAGTAGGCCTTTAAGGGTCAGGGTTAGGGTTATTTTAGTTCTGTGTTTTGTTATGCAAGAACAGACCATATTCATTAAGTGGTATTGAAGGAGGAATCATATACAACAACTTCCTTATTTAGTACTAATAGGCAATAATTCTGAGGTAATTGAGGGAAGACCATTAGTTAATGGCTTACTGGTTGTATAATAAGACCATGCCAAATAAGGCATTAATAAGTACTTAATAATGACTAATTAAGAGCCAATATGTTAATAATTGGCATCTTAATAAGCAACTAATTATTGGTGAATATGATTCCCATACTAAAGTGTTACCAAATTTACATATGCCTAAAAAATGTTTTTCTTTTGTGTTTTTTTTGGGGGGATGAATTAAGTCACGTTTATGACAACCTTTTTTCAAAACACAATGTAATATGTGAGATATAACAGAATAATGCATACAATTATCATTTGTTTTCAAAACAGTTACAGAAAAGTGGGACCCCATTTTTATGACTTGATGGGGTCCAAGGGACCTCTCTTTGAAGATTCCTAGCGCCAACACTGCAAGTGTTTATTTTAAAATGTGAAAAGTTCTGCAAGTGTTTAGGACATATATCCACGGTCAACTAATGGTTTGTACTTTCTGCAAGGCTTTAAAAAAAGATCCCGCAATGCAACTTTACTATGACCAATTTGCCAAAGTATTTTTGTTCCTACTTATTTGAAAATAGCAAGCCAATTTATCCTTTGGAGAGAAAAAAAACCCTACACGCACGCAGTAGATCTGCCAGCTGCTATTGCTGATCCGCAAATCAAGACCAGATAATGAAAAGAAATACTTTCAAGAAGCCTGGTTTTAAATGATGTGCTGCCCCATGGAGCGCAACTTTGGCAACCCAGTTTACTTGCGAGGAAAAAGATGCTTTTGCCTTGTTGAGCCTGGCGCCTAAAATATTCTTACAAACCAACATATGTAAAAAAAAAATAAAATAAAAAAAAAAAAAAACACAAACAAAAAACTTTATCATTTAACTAACATAGCCTGGAGAGGCAAGCTGTCACCACCTTTGATCTAACAGAAAACTGAAGATCAATGAGCACACCAGCATGAACCCAGCAGGATGCAGAGAACCACAACCAAGACATGCTTCGGAACAAATTCATGCACGAGTGACAGCAGCGCGGTAATTTGTCGGAGCCCGTGTGAATTTTTCATATCGCTGCCGTGATCTAATTCTCACCCACAAAAACAATATTTGTGCAGTCAGACTTTTGTTTATAAGAAGTTTGGATAACTCCTGCAAATTAAACTAGAAAGTGGTCTCAGATGATGGTTTCTGCAGGATTTTTCAGACAACTATGCATGTCAATCCTCCAGTCTTTGTCTAAACCTTTGAGATGGAATACGAATGGAAACCGAGGTACCGCTGTATGAATATACACACACATAGTATGAATCCATATGTTTTGTATGGACTGTAGACAAAATGCCATGCATTGCAGAGTTAAACTGTCCACTAATGTATTATTGTGCATTAATCTGGTCATGGTGGTCAAAATAAGTGACCCCCTTTTAGTGACCTGAGATGAATAGCAAGGAGTCTAACAAGCCTGTCCATGGACAGCATGGGAGAGAACTGACAGGAGCTTTATCACTGATCTAATGAATAATGTTTTATTAACAATAATGTGATAAGGTTACCTTTATCTCAATGAAAACCATCAATCTTTGCAGCGCTGCGAACACTCATTAAGCTCTGCATAGATTTCCGGCTCCAAACCAATGGAGATCCTACAAAGCTCAGAACGCAATTAGGTGAACGGTAGTTTTAATGTTTAACCGTATTAAATTAAACATGCCGTTATATAAGTCAATTTAATGTTATGAGAGAGGGGCTATTGATAGTTAAATTTAGAAAGCTCCTCATCGGTTGGTAAGATGAAAAACTGTAATTGACTGAAACCTGAATGTCATAATGGGAGAATAATTTTGTGTGGTGTGCAATTAATATATATATATATATATACATATATATATATATATATATGGCCTACAACCAGAGCTGTAGGCCACACCCCCTCCAGCTCCAAGCGAAAATTAGTGGGGACAGCCTGTTTTCACGTCCGCTTTCCTGTTATATAAACAGCTTGCCTGCCCAATCACATTACATCTACGGATTTTAATAAAAAACTGCACACACAAGGAGACGAAGCAGAAGAACAAGGAAGTTACAGCCACGGCGACGCCGTCTGTATTAGAGGGATTCTATGTTGTCTGTTGCCATCTCCTTGTGAATGTTGGCTATAGCGTTATGGGGTTGCTTTTTGATTGGCCAACGATTTACGTGGTGTTGTGCACCTGGCGGCAAGTGACTCTCGCCAGTACGCGAATGGCAGAACAAAGGTTACTCAAACTGTGAAAGGTAAGTGTTGTTGTTTTTTTTTAAAGTAACCAGCAAGCACAGTACAGTTAGCAGAACAACTGCGTTTTTATTACTGTGTATTTGATAGGTGCTGTCTGAAATTCAAATATGTCTTTTATTTATATATATATATATATATATATATATATATATATATATATATATATATATATATATATATATATATATATATATATATATAATAAAATAGATATATATAGCTAGAATTCACTGAGAGTCAAGTATTTAATACATATATATATGAAATATATATGAAATCCTCAAGTTGTGAATTATACTCCTCCCCTCTTAACCACGCCCCCCGCCCCAACCACGCCTCCGCCCCACCCCCGACCACCCACCTAACGAAATCGGAGGTCTCAAGGTTGGCAAGTATGCAGGGAGAACATGCAAACTCCACACAGAAAGATCCTGAGCCTGGGATTGAACTCAGGACCTTCATATTGTGAGGCACATGCACTATATATATATATATATATATATATATATATATATATATATATATATATATATATATACACATGGAAAAATACTTGAACAAATAAATAATAAATACCTTTTTTTGTCCGCGGAGACACCAGGCAAGTGAAGAAAATAGACCCTTTATATGCGAGAAAGCGCAGGTAACACAAAAACAAAGCTGTGCAGCCGGGAAATGCACAAAGAGCAAGCATGTGTACGAACAACAAAGCAAATGAAGCAAAATGATCCAATCCCATTCAGAGGACAGGGCTGGCAGAAGCGTCCTGATTGGCACCCAGAGACAGGTGTGTCCCGATTGCCAACCAGGGTCAGGTAAGGGACTGGAAGAAAACAGGAAGTGGAAAACAAAATAAGAGCGCAGGACAGGAGACGATACAAAATACAATAAACTAATACCTGTCATGTGAGTTTGATTGATTGATTGAAATATTTGCATTAGTAGATTGCACAGTACAGTACATATTCCGTACAACACCTGAATAAGTTTTTCAACTTGTTTAAGTCGGAGTCCACGTTGATCATGGTATATCACGCCAGAGACTAATTTAATGCAGGTGGATTGAGGTAAAATAACGTTTCCGAAAAACAAACATTTTTGTGTTCCGGCTGTTTCCTCACCCTTGCCTTGCACGGAAGCAATAATCAACGTTGTGTGTCGAACGACGTAATCGTCTTACTTCCAGAGCTTTGATGTGTTCAAGCCAGCCGTGACGTCTGACAGCCTGAGCCCTGTGTTGTGCATCCAGCGTGGCTGAGTGGCAGCCGGCGAGGCTCTAGTCTCCGAGGTATACCGTGACGGCCCCTCCCTCTCTCCAGCTTCATCTATCAGAGACTTGACACAGGTCGGAGAGATTGATCTCTCTTTCGCATGAGCTCGGCACCCGTGGAGCTTTGATGAGGCTTGTTTAACAAGCAGCATCCTCACTGCCAATAAAAAAAAAAACTCTTTTTTTTTTTCCCAACCCCACCCGCCCACCCTGCAGGCATCTCACTGAGACCGCTCAGCGAATATATTAGCCACAAACGCTGGATTTATAGACCCCCGCCACGGGGATATATGACAAAGTCAGTGAATTAATTATTCCAAAACAATTTGATATATCTGATTATTAATCCTGGAACACAAGCTTCGCTTAGAGCAGGGCTTGCTTGTAAAGGTTGGATTTATCATGTTGACATTTTGCTTCAGCCAACGTTTCTATCTCGCTCTCTCTCGCTCGCCCCCCCCCAACATATTCAAAACTCTGCCCAACAGGTTTTTACCTGCCGCACAAGCATGACCTTTTCACCTTTCTTGTTCTGCCTCTTTTCTCTTTGTCCTCCTCTCTCTATTTCACTGACTAGCTGCACAAACATATTGTTTTGCGTGCGCACTGATGACAAGTGTTGCCTGTGCTGGTGCCGCATGCACGGAGGCACAGGCAAACGAAAGGTCAGGCCCATCAAACGCCATCCCTTTCTCTAACTGCGGAGACACTCGACTAATTCTGCTCTTTGCACAAACAACACAGGCCCAGAAAATGAAGAACTCCACCGGATGCATTAGTGGGCTCGTTTTAGAGAAGGTTAAAACCTCCCACTTTGTTCGGCAGGCAGCTAAAATTCGTTGAAATGAACAGAGTTTTATTTTTATCAGAAAGTGCCTTCTTTTGTTCTTTTTTTTTTACCTAATATTTATTGTTAAGGGCTTCACGGTGGCAGAGGGGTTAGTGCGTCTGCCTCACAATACGAAGGTCCTGCAGTCCTGGGTTCAAATCCAGATTCGGAATCTTTCTGGGTGGAGTTTGCATGTTCTCCCCGTGAATGCGTGGGTTCCCTCCGGGTACTCCGGCTTCCTCCCACTTTTAAAGACATGCACCTGGGGATAGGTTGATTGGCAACACTAAATTGGCCCTAGTGTGTGAATGTGAGTGTGAATGTTGTCTGTCTATCTGTGTTGGCCCTGCGATGAGGTGGCGACTTGTCCAGGGTGTACCCCGCCTTCCGCCCGATTGTAGCTGAGATAGGCGCCAGCGCCCCCCGCGACGCTAAAAGGGAATAAGAGGTAGAAAATGGATGGATGGATTTATTCTTAAATTCGTTTTGTGAGAGTGCATGACTTTCTGGTTTCACATTCATATTTTGCTTTGATATTATTTTTCACCCTTAAAATCATCATGCACTCCTCCTCTACAAAACACTTAAAGGGGAACATTATCACAATTTCAGAAGGGTTAAAATCAATAAAAATCAGTTCCCAGTGGCTTATTTTATTTTTCGAAGTTTTTTCAAATATTTTTCCCATCCCGGAATATCCCGAAATAAGGCTTTAAAGTGCCTGACTTTCGCTATCTGCGAAGCCACCGTTCCATTTTCCTGTGACGTCATCCAGTGATGCCCTTTCAAACAACATGGCGGATACCACAGCAAGATATAGCAACATTAGCTCGGATTCAGACTCGGATTTCAGCGGTTTATGCGATTCAACAGATTACGCATGTATTGAAACGGATGGTTGGAGTTTGGAGGCAGATAGCAAAAACGAAATTGAAGAAGAAACTGAAGCTATTGACGCTATTCGGCCATGTCTGCCTTAGCATCGCCGGTAAAATGTGCAGACCAAACGATCGGGACTTTCACATTGACACTGGAGCGACTTAAATCCGTCGATTGGTAAGTATTTGTTTGGCATTAAATTTGGGAAACGCTGGATGCAAATACAGCTACAAATGTACATACAGCTAGCCTAAATAGCATGTTAGCATCGATTAGCTGGCAGTAACGCCGCAACCAAATATGTTTGATTAGCACATAAGTCAATAACATCAACAAAACTCACCTTTGTGATTTCGTTGACTTTATCGTTGGAAATGCATCTGCTTTGAGTTTCGCAGGGTATCCATTTATCTCTGTGCCATGTCTGTCGTAGCATCGCCGATAAAATGTGCGGACCAAACGAGGGACTTTCGCATCTCTTGACATTGGAGCAACTTAAATCTGTCGATTGGTAAGCGTTTGTTTGGCATTAAATGTGGATGGAGGGAAAGGCTGGATGCAAATATAGCTACAAATTAGGTATAACGATGTAATATATAAATACAGCTAGCCTAAATAGCATGTTAGCATCGATTAGCATGCCCTGCTAATCAATGCACATTCTACGTAAATCAACTTGAATCCGTCCCTGATCGTGTTAAAACATCCTCCGACAACACACCAACGAGGCATGATGTTTCCAAGGTACCGGAAAACAGTCGAAAAAACGGAAAATAACAGAGCTGATTTGACTTGCTGTGTATAATGTGTTTGAGAAAATGGCGTTGACTACCTAGGTAACATCACGTTTTGACATCATCGCCCCTAGAGCAAATAATAGAAAGGCATTTAATTTGCCAAATTTACCCATTTAGAGTTCGGAAATCGGCTAAAAAAATATATGGTCTTTTTTCTGCAACATCAAGGTATATATTGACGCTTACATAGGTCTGGTGATAATGTTCCCCTTTAAAAATGACACTTATGTGAGCTCCACTGCGGTTCTCTTTGAAACTGCTCCAGCCACCACCTACAAAATAAATATTTTCTTTTTGTGAAACAATTTTCATATGAAAAAATATAAAATTTTAGTTTTTAAAAATTTGTATTAATCCATCCAACAATACATAAAGTTAAAGTACCACTGATAGTCTCACACACACTAAAATTACCCTCTGCATTTAGCCCATCCTTACCAAGGACAGCACACACCCTGGCTTCCACCTGTTCAACTTGCTAAAATCAGGCAGGCACTACAGGTGCATCAGAGCCAGAACAAACAGGCTCAGAGACAGCTTCTTTCCCAAAGCTGTCACCATGTTGAACTCTAACTTATAATAATAATAATAATTCACCCCTATACAATATCATGCCCTAATACCGCAATACTACCCTTCGAGTGCAATACGTCCGACACCGATTGTTATTTATTACTTGGGTACTCTTGTCTTGTTCTGTATATTGTACAGTATTTTGTATTTCTATAGTGTTTTGTATATTGTACAGGATTGCTTATTATTTTTATTGGATAGTAGTCTGTTTATTTCAATTGTTAGTTTTTCCTTTATTACCTGTTGTGTTATTTATTTCACCCCATATTTGTTCCCACTACCGCACCTTAAGTTGGTGTCTTTAATCTCGTTATATGCAAATATAATGACAATAAAGTCCATTCTATTTATTCTATTCTATTCTATTGTTCAACCCCCCTGGGAGGTGAGGGTAGCAGTGAGCAACACTCAGGAATCATTTTGGTGATTTAACCCCAATTTCAACCCTTGATGGTGAGTCCCAAGCAGGGAGGTAATGGGTCCCATTTTTATAGTCTTTGGTACGACTCGGCCGGTTAGAACTCACAACCTACCAATTTCAGGGAGGACACTCCAACCACCAGGCCACTTAGTAGGTGGCCTAGTGATTAGAGTGGTCAATCTGTCATGTGAGAGTGATTGATTGATTAAAACTTTTATTAGTCTATTGCACAGTACAGTACATATTCCGTACGATTGACCACTAAATGGTAACACCTGAATAAGTTTTTCAACTTGTTTAAGTTGGGGTCCACGTTAATCGATTCATGGTAAATCACGACAGAGATAAATTGAACCGTGAGCCGCACTCAGGAATCATTTTGGTGATTTAACCCTCAATTACAACCCTTGATGCTGAGTGCCAAGCAGTGAGGTAATGGGTCCAATTTTTATCGTCTTTGGTATGACTCAGACGGGGTTTGAACACACGACCTACCGATGTCAGGGCGAACACTCCAACCACAAAGCCACTTAGCAGGTTATATACATATATATAATAATACCATAATAATACAATTCCAATTCCAAAACCAAACCCAGCCCAGCAACATTCAGAATAGCAATCAACAAAGCAGTTCAGAGGACACAAAACAATCCAAAAGTAGTCAAACAAAAATGAATAACAACGGTATCAATATTAATAAGAATGAATGAATGAATAAATGAATGAATGAATGAATGGTTTATTTTGAGCCATGCAAAAACAAAAAAAGAATGACATAAAATACAAAAGAAATATATATATATATATATATATATATATATATATATATATATATATATATATATATATATATATATATACACATTATATTTACACCTACATTGTAAACATTACATGTGACTAATCTTTTGTAGATGTCAGGATTGGCTCAAAAAGGAGTGGGAAGAAGTAAACTTATTAGGTCCCACCTCTATACATATACAATATATATATATACAATATATAATACAATATTATATATAATATAATTCAATTCGGTGGTATGCTGCGTAAATGCTAGAAATGATTTATATATAATACATTTAAATTCACACACACTTACATATATACTGTACATATGCACACATTTGTTGTGTTTGGAGGAAGAAGAATGCTGAGTTGCATCCCAAGAACACCACACCTACTGTGAAGCATGGGGGTGGAAACATCATGCTTTGGGGCTGTTTTTCTGCTAAGGGGACAGGACGATTGATCCGTGTTAAGGAAATAATAAAAGGGACCATGTATCGTGAGATTTTGAGCCAAAACCTCCTTCCATCAGTGAGAGCTTTGAATGGTTGACCAAATACTTATTTTCCACCATAATTTACAAATAAATTCTTTAAAATTCCTACAATGTGAATTACTGGATTTATTTTCACATTCTGTCTCTCACAGTTGAAGTGTACCTATGATGAAAATTACAGACCTCTGTCATCATTTTAAGTGGGAGAACTTGCATAATCGGTGGCTGACTAAATACTTTTTTGCCCCACTGTGTGTATATATATATATATATATATATATATATATACTGTATATATAAATAAAATAAATAATTGAATTTTAGTGTTCATTTATTTACACATATACACACATATAACACTAATTTACTCATTGTTGAGTTAAGGGTTGAATTGTCTATCCTTGTTCTACTCTCTGTCACTATTTTTCTAACCATGCTGAACACCCTCTCTAAAGATGCAATGCTGTGTGAAACGCACAAAAGTGCTTTCATCAAATGCACTACAGTCTGGAATCTTCCATCTTCGTCTTCTTGTTGTGTGCGCAGTTGTGCACTGCACTCTCTAAAAGCCGTATATGTTATCGTCACATATGCATGTACAGTAGATGGCAGTTTTGTGCTGTTTAAGAGTGTCACAACATTGCTGTTAACAGCAGACAAACTGCTTTACGGTAGACGAAAACGTGACTGCCGTTGTTGTGTGTTGTTACCGCGCTGGGAGGACGTTATTGAAACTGCCTAACAAAAAACCCGCATAAGAAATCATTCTACAGTTATAACATCATTAAGCAGACACGCTGTTTGTATTGTGGGAAAACAGACGTGAAAACAGGCTGTCCTCACTCAGGTCCGCATGGAGCTGGAGGGGCCGTGGCCTTCAACTCCGCCTGAGTTTCGGGAGATTTTCGGGAGAAAATTTGTCCTGGGAGGTTTTTGGGAGAGGCGCTGAATTTCGGAAAGTTTCCCGGAAAATCCGGGAGGTGTGGCAAGTATGGAAAGCATTTTGGCTGTGGCAGTTTTACCGGATGTTTTACTTCAACGTCTACTTGAAGTTGGGGACAGGACTGGTGGAACCTTCTTGTGAACCTTCCTACAACATATTATTTTCACCAGTTTTTCCTTAATGTGGTTATGTTAGTCCTGTTCGGGCCGGTGAAATTCACATACAAGACAGTATCCAGTGTTCGTACACCATTTTATTGGCCAAATTCAAGCACAAGTTTTAAGGACTTTCAAGAACAATTTTCCAGTTTTTTCAGTACCCTTCAACAGACAAAAACCAGTGTGAATCAATCCATAACCTTGTTGTTTGAGGTCACCAAATGCTATCTGTAGGAAAAATACGGAAAATCTGCAAAAAACCTGAGCCTAACATTGAACCAACTGTTATGTTTTTGGACATCACTACTTGCCATAATTTTGAAACAATGCATGATGGAAATCAGGATATTGTCTGTCATTGTATTGACGTGCCGGCTGGAATAAACACACACTGAGAAATAGCTCTGTGCATGCTTACTTCATGGGTCATAGACCAGGGGCGTCACCAGACATATTTCACTGGGGCACGTGCCCCACTGTTGATCTGCAGTGCCCCAGTAAAAATTTCACCAATAAAAAAAAAACGCTTCAGAGTTTTAAGTCTACATAACATAGACAACAGCGCACATACTACTTAGTATGGTAATAGATTGCTACTGTATTCACTCCACGAAACAGTGAGCACATGGCTACTTAATATGGTAATTTATTCACGTGTCGATAGAGACTTCGGTTGAGAGAGAGGGGGGGGGATTCGAATTACTGCGTGAGGTAGGTGACGTTAGCCAACAACAATTTGTTAATTACAATATTTTGATTTTGATTTGACTCAAACTATAACTCCTAGATGGATTTAAGAAAGTTATTCGCCCGCAGCTGAGAAGAAGCGAGGAATGAGAGATGTAACTGAAGTCCTAGCTAGCTAGGCAACATCATTGTCTTAAATTGATGCTAAGTTAGCTAACGTTATTCCTTGTATCAAGACAAACATATTCATTTGCTGTACGAGCTGTCGGGGGAATATCCAATGAACATGAAACATAATGTAGGTTATTGTCTGCTGGTTCTGCATCAATGATGATTTGGAGTAAGCATGTGTGAGTTGAGTGCTTCTCAAATGGTTTATCTTCTGGAAGAAAAACATTTTTCCACATCATCAAGTCGTGAGCCAAATTTTTAAATCATTCAAGTTAATTTCACAGAAAAATAGCACAGCAGACTTGTCTTGTTAATCGGTGTGACTTTGACTAAAATAATTTTGTTTTGTCACCAGAAAAATGGCTACAGCTAAAGCATCTGGTTTTGTTTCCAGAAAAAATAGTAACATTTCTGTATTTGTTTTCAGAAAGATGGCTGAAAATATCGGGGGTTTTTGCCCCATTTAGATTTTAAAAAATATATATTTCCATGTCTGTCCTGAGTCCTCCTCCAACTTGTTAGTCTGTTTGCCTTTTGCTAAAATACTCACTAATAGTCACTAGAAAAATGGCTAAAAATATGTGGTTTGGTTGCCACAATTAGATTCTTTTCTCCCTTAACTTTTTTTTTTCATGCATACATCTGACTGCGACTCACTGAAAATGACACACAATCCACTTTTATGTCACGACCCAGCTGTTGGGAACCACTGGTCAACTGTATAACAGTTACTGTAATATTTCCATGTCCGTCCAGAGTGATTGACCACTTTGCAAAAATGAAAAGGAGACGTTACAGTTTACTTCTCAGAAAATGATTCCCTGAACAGACACACAACAGTTGTTCATTTATTCTACTACTGTGGCTTTATTGTTTTGTGTATATTTTATAGTTTTGTGTATCTGAAATAGGATTCGCCACATTGCCATAAATGGAAATTAAATAATATAAAAGAACCCAGAGATGTAGGGGTGCTTTATTTTTTGTTTTACTTTTGTAGATGTTAAATTTGCAGATGATTATTGAATATATATTTCAAAAGGATTCATTGCTCTTCCTTTTTGCTTTTACCAGTAGCAGTTTAGAAGTCTGGAGTAAAAAAGTGCACAAGTAGGTCAAATGCATTAGTTAATTTCAGGTGGTTAATCAAAGATCCATACAACATCATCTGATATGATTCCATATCCTACAGATAAAGGGAACATATATAACACCAACAGTTATTAACAGAATGGAGCATAGAAAATGAAGCAGTGTTTCTGTAGACTATTCAATGTCATTGATGTTTGCAAACAGTTGTGTTGTCTTTTTCTTACTTACAAAACTTAATGACATCGAACAGCACGGATTGATTCACACCATATTTGTGATTGTAAATTACATAACGTGATATAAATACACGCACCCTCAAAAGGTCAATTTCACTCATTTACTAACAAAACAGTTCCACATTGATATAAGGATAATAAATCTAAGGAAAATAATTGTGTTTATTTCGCAAGACCTCAGTCACCTTTCATTAAACACATCTAGCCTTATAAATGCGGCTATGATAACAAATAGATTTTTAGTTGAGGGAAGTTCTTAACATTATAATGTACCGTATTTCCTTGAATTGCCGCCGAGGCGCTAATTAATTTAAAAACTCTTCTCAACCAGCGCTTACCAAAGGCATGCGGTAAAGGCAAGCATGCGCTAATTATTTTAAAACCTCTTCTCACTCCGGCGCTTACCAAAGGCATGCTGTACATTTAGGCCTGCGCTTAAAAATTTGAGTGTGATGTAAGGATACCATCATGAAAAGCACATTTAATTAAAAAAAAATTATTATGGTCTTACCTTTACTTATAAATGAAGTCAATGCGCAGCTCTTTCTGATCAAAAGCATCAATAACTTGTTTATAGAAGTCTTCCTTATCTTTCTTCAGTTTTAAGTCTCTCTGTCTCGATGGAGATCTTCCTTTATTACCTTCTGCTTCGATTGAAAGTCCAGTTTAGAAAACTGTTTTATTTTAGATATGTAATCCTCCATGTTAAAAGTGCAAGCGAGAGGAAAAAATAAACACGCTGCTCACTCTTGCTGCTTGTTGTCACTTCTTCTGCAGCCGAAGGATCACTTGCGCCCTCTGCCACCAGGAAGCGGGAGTCCTTTAATGACTCATATTTGACACATGCAGCTACGGTACATAAATAAAACATTGCTGCTTACTGTTCTTTTAAGCATATTCAATAGCTTGGACATTAAATCCTACTAAATAGCGCTTAATCTTCTTCCCTTTATGCGATTTCAAAAGGTTGAAATCAGCCTCCTCCATTTTGAAAATGATGACAGGTGAAGTGTCACTCGTGACGTGATGAGTTGACCCGGCGGAAATTCTAGGCATATGCTAATTATTTTGCAAAACGAGTTTGACCCGGCAGTAATTCTAGGCAGGAGCATACTATATACCCGGCGGCAATTCAAGAAAATACGGTATCATTGTCAAACGCTCCCTTTTTTTCTTTCAAAGCTCGTAATAACTGTCCCTAATCAACGCGTAACCTAGCGCTGATCTCACAGTTTAGGTCTAGAATCTACCAAAAGGTTAGAAAACAAAACTTTAGCTAATGTTACTTAAATTGTAGAGCTAGTAGTCTCTGTGGCTTATCTTTCATATGATTCGTAAGAGAGCCGACTCTACCGTTGAAAAAAGCTGGATTTCCTCTTTGCATACTTTGCAGCAGGTTACATGTGGATTTAGTCCACGTTTTATCCAAAGTTTGTATTTGTCATTGTCCAGCAAATGTTCATTAAAACGACAACCTCCCGGCATGATGAACCGATGCACCACTGTCCTCTTGGTGGCGACACAGAGCTCCATGACAACAACCTAATGTAAGTGCTTGTGCAGAGCCAATAGATCAAGCTTGTAACTTTCATTTTTAAGAACTCTTACTTTATTTTTTTTCCATTTCATAATTCTCCTATTGAGTCAGACTGCTGAGAAATATGATGAACATTTCCAAGCATTTCACCCAAAATTCAAGCATTTGTCAAACCTTGAAAACACAACATTAAAATCCAAGCATTTTCAAGGTTTTTAAAGGGGAACATTATCACCAGACCTATGTAAGCGTCAATATATACCTTGATGTTGCAGAAAATAGACCATGTTTTTTTTAACCGATTTCCGAACTCTAAAAGGGTGAATTTGGCGATTTAAACGCCTTTCAATTGTTTGCCGTCGGAGCGATGAACTTTCACCTGTGACGTTACAATGGGAAGCAATCCACCATATTCTCAAACACATTACACACACGAGTCCAATCAGCTCTGTTATTTTCCGTTTTTTCAACTGTTTTCCGTACCTTGGAGAGATCATGCCTCGTCGGTGTGTTGTCGGAGGGTGTAACAACACGATCAGGGACGGATTCAAGTTGTCTTATGTGGAGTGTTCATAGATTAGCACGGCATGCTAATCGATGCTAACATGGCAGAAATGGCAAGAATGTGTGCAGTATTTCCCACAGGTCAGGCATCAATTTGTGGTGGTGTGGTCGGGCAGTCGGGGTGTCAGCCGCGGCGATGACCAAGAAGAACGCGGAGTTGGAATATAATTACAACACTTTCTGTACATATTTATATAAATATTTATACAATATTTACATATTTATATAATATGTAACTACAAGCTCCAGTCACAGACAGAGTCCCATTGCTTTTGTAAGCGGTCGAGCAAGTCAAAAGCCGGAAAAAAAAAAGTTTTTTTTTTTACATTTGTTGCGGCCGTGATTCTTTCGTGGCGGGCCGCCACAAATAAATGAATGTGTGGGAAACCATGGTGTGGATATCCTGCGACACTCAAAGCAGATGCATTTCCAACGATAAAGTAAACGAAATCACAAAGGTGAGTTTTGTTGATGTTATTGACTTATGTACTAATCAGACATATTTGGTCACGGCATGACTGCCAGCTAATCGATGCTAGCATACTATTTAGGATAGCTGTATGTACATTTGTAGCTATATTTGCATCCAGCCTTTCCCTCCACCCACATTTAATGCCAAACAAACACTTACCAATCGAAGGATTTAAGTTGCTCCAGTGGTCAAAATATGCAATCTTTGGTTAGAAGGCAATCGCCGAATAGCTTCAATAGCTATTCGCTCAATAGCTTCAGTTTCTTCTTCAATTTCGTTTTCACTATCTGCCTCCACACTCCAACCATCCATTTCAATACATGCGTAATCTGTTGAATCGCTTAAGCCGCTGAAATCCAAGTCTGAATCTGAGCTAATGTCGCTATATCTTGCTGTGCTATCCGCCATGTTTGTTTGTATTGGCATCACTATGTGACGTCACAGGAATATGGACGGGTGGATTTACAGATAGCGAAAATCAGACACTTTAAAGCCTTTTTTTGGGATATTCCATGAAGGGTAAAATTTTGAAAAAATCTCATAAAAATAAAATAAGCCACTGGAAAATATTTTTATTGGTTTTAACCCTTCTGAAATTGTGATAATGTTCCCCTTTAAACACCTGTACGAACCCTGAGTATTTCTCAGCCATGCTGTTACATGGTCATAATTTACGTCCCACCGAAAATATTTGCCTCCATGTGCTTGCAGCTTGTTTTTTCTCCCCAATACTCCCTTGCACATGAGCAAGCTAAAAGCATTGCCATTACTGCATCACACTTTTAAAGTGGCGGCTCTGACCCATTAGAGTGGGCTGGTGGGAGTAGAGCTGTGAAATGATGATCATGGAGATTTCTATAAAAAGCAAAACGGCTACGAGCATTTGTTAGTCATATAGCAGCGGGGAGATGAAGCAAAGTGTGTCCTGTGCAAGCGGGCGCGTCACAATCCAAAAATATAAATCCCGGCTCACCGTTATCTTTTATTCGGCGCTGCTCGGGTCAATTAATCCAGCCTCCGCCTAATGACCCTCAACACGACTCGCCAGATAAGGGCAATTATACAGGAAACATGGGTGCTCCCAATTAGTCTCACTCCATCTTTGCGTCGGAGGCGGGGCATGTCCCAAAGGGTCAGGCTGTTTGTGACTTCATTAGCAGCCTTCTAAAAGAGGAAGACGAACGCCTGGCCTAGATCGCATCGCGGCGCGCGGGGATCATGGCCGCTTCAGAGGCACGGCAAGGTGGAAGAGGCAGGGGCGAAACCTTGAAAGCCGAGACTGTCTGAAAGGATTAGCGAGTGTTTACTAGCATTTTGTTATTTTTAGGCATTAGAGGACCCACGGGAGGTCACACTAATGTCCGCACGCGTCACCGTGCCAAGGACTGATGATGATGACGAGGAGGACGGCGCTGATGGTGATGATCCTTCATCGCTTTCTGTAAAGTATCTTGAGCCCATCTCTAATTGCTCCCCCATCATTTCTCCCCGTGAAATTGTTAATGAGAATTTTGTGCAATGTGGACGTCGGGGGCACAGTCACTTTTGTGTCTGCCAGCACCGAGTCTGTGAGTAATGGGTGTGACTAATGCTGCTTGGCAGCCTCCACTCTTGTCCCTCCCTGGCAGCTGTCCCCTGCCACCCCTCTGGGTGCACTTGGGCGCGCTCAGCAGGTCTCAGTAATCATACATAGGCCACACACACGCGACATGCAACACGTGATTTGTGGAACACACACAGACGGATAAAACAAAGACAAGAAATCATTTTTGTATTTCCTTCTGAGCACCAGAATCCTCTGCATTGGACATTTTTCTTATGCATTTATTCCGTTACAAATGCTTTGTTATGCAAAACAAATGTCCACTGCAGAGGACGCTGGTTCTAGGAGGATCTGCAATTTAAAGGGGAACATTATCACAATTTCAGAAGGGTTAAAACCAATAAAAATCAGTTCCCAGTGGCTTATTTTATTTTTCAAAGTTTTTTAAAAAATGTTACCCATCATGGAATATCCCCAAAAAAGGCTTTAAAGTGCCTGATTTTCGCAATCTGTAAATCCACCCGTCCATTTTCCTATGACGTCACATAGTGATGCCAATACAAACAAACATGGCGGATAGAACAGCAGGATATGGCGACATTAGCTCGGATTCAGACTCGGATTTCAGAGGCTTAAGCGATTCAACAGATTACACATGTATTGAAACGGATGGTTGGAGTGTGGAGGCAGATAGCGAAAACGAAATTGAAGAAGAAACTGAAGCTATTGAGCGAATAGCTATTGAAGCTATTCGCTCAATAGCTATACTATAGCTATTGAAGCTATTTGGCGATCGCCTTCTAACCAACGATTGCATCTTTTGACCACTGGAGCAACTTAAATCCGTCGATTGGTAAGTGTTTGTTTGGCATTAAATGTGGGTGGACGGGAAAGGCTGGATGCAAATATAGCTACAAATGTACATACAGCTAGCCTAAATAGCATGTTAGCATCGATTAGCTGGCAGTCATGCCGTGACCAAATATGTCTGGTTTTGCACATAAGTCAATAACATAAAAAAAACTCACCTTTGTGATTTTGTTGACTTTATCGTTGGAAATGCATCTGCTTTTAGTGTCGCAGGATATCCGCACATTCTTGCCATTTCTGCCATGCTAGCATCGATTAGCATGCCGTGCTAATCAATGCACACTCCACATAAGATAACTGGAATCCGTCCCTGATCGTGTTGTTACACCCTCCGACAACACACCGACAAGGCATGATGTCTCCAAAGTACAGAAAACAGTCGAAAAAACGGAAAATAACTGAGCTGATTCGACTTGTGTGTGTAATGTGTTTGAGAAAATGGTGGATTGCTTCCCATTGTAATGTCCCGGGTGAAAGGTCATCGCTCCGACAGCAAAAAATTGAAAGGCGTTTAAATCGCCAAATTCACCCTTTTAGAATTCAAAAATCGTTTAAAAAAACATATGGTCTTTTTTCTGCAACATCAAGGTATATATTGACGCTTACATAGGTCTGGTGATAATGTTCCCCTTTGAAACAACATTTCACAGCTCAAATTTAACGATTCAGCATCGATACACTATAATTGCCAAAAGTATTTGGCCACCCATCCAAGGTGTATACAATCAAGCACTTAGGCAGGGAGACTGTTTCTACAAACATTTGTGAAAGAATGGGCCAATCTCAGGAGCTCAGTGAGTTCCAACGTAGAACTGTGATAGGATGCCATGTCGTTAAATGTCCTTGCTCCTAAATATTCCAAAGTCAACTGTCGGCTTTATTATAAGAAAATTGATAGGCCACGTGAACTAAAGAGGTCGCCGACTTTCTCCACAGTCAGTTGCTACAGAGCTCCAAACTTCATGTGACCTTCCAATTAGCCCACGTACAGCACGCAGAGAGCTTCATTGAATGGGTTTGCACGGCTAAGCAGCTGCGTCTTAGCCATACATCACCAAGTCCAATGCAAAGCGTGGAATGCAGTGGTGTAAAGCACGTCGCCACTGAATCACGCATTTCCATCTGGCAATCTGATGGAGGAGTCTGGGTTTGAAGGTTGCCAGGAGAACGGTACATTTCGGACTGCATTGTGCTGAGTGTGAGATTTGGTGGAGGGGAAATGATGTTGTGGGGTTGTTTTTCAAGAGTTTGGCTTTGCCCCTTAGTTCCAGTGAAAGGAACTTTGAATGCTCCAGGATACCAAAACATGTTGGAAAATTGCATACTCCCAACCTTGTGGGAACAGTTTGGAGCGGGCCCCTTCCTCTTCCAACATATCTGTGCACCAATGCGCAAAGCAAGGTCCATAAAGACATGTATGGCAGAGTTTGGTGTGAAAGAACTTGACTAGCCTGCACAGAGTCCTGACCTGAACCCGATAAAACACCTTTGGGATGAATTAGAACGGAGAATGAGAGCCAGGACTTCTCGATCAACATCAGTGTGTGACATCACCAATGCGCTTTTGAAATAAGATAGAAAATTCTAATAAACACACTCCACAACCTTGTGGACAGCCTTACCAGAAGAGTTGAAGCTGTAATAGCTGCAAAAGGTGGACCGACATCATATTGAACCCTATGGGTTAGGAATGGGATGGCACTTCAAGTTCATATGTGAGTCGAGGCGGGTGGCCAAATACTTTCATGGTTGGAATTAGACATGCACTATATAATTTACTCAGTATTAAATATTAAAAAAAACAACAAGTGGAAAACCAATCAGAGGACTTAATCAACTCAGATCCAAATAACATGTGCTAAACAGCGTGTGCAAATTATAAAATTGTGTGTACTCTGGCTGCGATGAGGTAGTGACTGGTCCAGGGTGTACCCCGTCTTCCGCCCGATTGTAGCTGAGATAGGCTCTAGCGCCCCCCGCCACCCCAAAGGGAATAAGCGGTAGAAATGGATGGATGGGTATGTTCTCTGGTGTGTTGCGGGTCATCAATTAAAATAGCGCAGGCAATAGTGTCTAGTGTTAATAGTCTGTTTAGACGAGGTGTTGCGTGTACTAGGTACTGGTCCCAAGGAGACACTCATTTACCTACAAATTCATGACATCATAAAGTCCGAAGGTTCAAATCTTGCTGTTTCGTTATGTTGTGGATTATGTAGCACACACCACCTTTTCTGGGCATTGTACTGAACTGTAGAAGTGTGACTGAGACAAAATAACCTATTTTTCACATGCCGAAGTTGTGCTCTGGGAGGCGCCAGAAATGCATGGACCAGGGATCTCCGACACGCGGCCCGCACCTTGATATGTAAATTTAGTGTTAGGGGTGGCCCGCGAGTTTTAAATGAATGGCGTTTGACAGTGTCATATTTGCTATAACTACCAACCCTCCCGAATTTTCCGGAAGACTCCAGAATTTCAAGGGTAAACATTCCCGCGAACATCTGTCAGTTTTCACCCAAACAACAATGTTCAATGGGTGCCGTGTTGACACTGTCTTTGACGCCCTCTACAACTTGTACTAACAGCGTATCATTTCAGACATTTCTGTATTTGGCTTTTATGAACACAAGTCATAGCATCCACCATTTCATCAAACATACATACAGCATACAGTCGTCTCAGCCACATGTTCTGTAGGGTTTCTGCAAACACGTATCAGTGACTGCAAGGCATACTTACAGGTCACACTGACGGTGGCTGTATAAACAAGTTTATCACTGTTACAAATTTGCACCACACTGTGAACCCACACCAAACAAGAATGACAAACACATAAATAATAAATGATAAATGGGTTGTACTTGTATAGCGCTTTTCTACCTTCAAGGTACTCAAAGCGCTTTGACACTACTTCCACATTTACCCATTCACACACACATTCACACACCAATGGGGGGAGCTGCCATGCAAGGCGCTAACCAGCACCCATCAGGAGCAAGGGTGAAGTGTCTTGCTCAGGACACAACGGACGTGACGAGGTTGGTACTAGGTGGGATTTGAACCAGGGACCCTCATAAACACAACAGAACAAATACCCGGAATCCCATGCAGCCCTACCTCTTCCGGGCTACAATATACAACCAACTCCAAAAAAACCCTGCTATTAGACAAAAATAATCATCCATCCATCTCTCCATTTTCTACAGCTTATTTCCTTTGAGGTAGCGGGGGGCGCTGGTGCCTATCTCAGCTCAAATCGGGCGGAAGGCGGTGTAAACCCTGGGCAAGTTGCCCGCTCATCGCAGGGCCAACACAGATATACAGAAACATTCACACACTAGAGCCAATTTAGTGTTGCCAATCAACCTATCCCCAGGTGCATGTTTTTTGAAAAAGAAGAAACTGGAGTACCCGGAGGGAACCCATAGAGCCACGGGGAGAACATGCAAACTCCACACGGAAAGGTCCCAAGTCCGGGATTGAACCCAGGACTACTTAGGACCTTCGTATTGTGAGGCAGACGCACTAACCCCTCTGCCACTGTGGTGCCCCAAAAATAATCAATTAATTGTATATAATCAGCCTTTTAAGTCATCCAACAGCTATACCATTTTAAAAGGATATTTTGGCGTAGACAATGTCTATAATTTATGTATTTCTAAATATGTTTACACGCACAAGAAGGATGGAAGATTCTCTGTCCTTCATCGGTCTTTGCAGCACAATCGCCTCCTTTCACGTGCATTGTTTGCGCGTAACTGTGCCGGTTGGCACGCACATATCAAACGGGCTAAATATAGATGCAAAGCATCGGCCGATTAAAGAATAGCTTGTTGAATAATGCTTGTTTTGCTAAATACAGGAGGAGTATACGGCACAGACCACAAGGGGGCGTAGTGTCCTGCTTCATGTATATGCATAATATATATATATATATATATTTATGTACACACATATACATATATATATATATATATATATATATATATATTTGTATATGCATTATATATATATGTGTATATATATATATATATATATATTATGCATATACATATATATATATATATATATATATATATATATATTATGCATATACATGAAGCAGGACACTACGCCCCCTTGTGGTCTGTGCCGTATACTCCTCCTGTATTTAGCAAAACAAGCATTATTCAACAAGCTATTCTTTAATCGGCCGATGTTTTGCATCTATATTTAGCCCGTTTGATATGTGCATATATATATATATATATATATATATATATATATATATATAGATAGATATTATGCATATACATGAAGCAGGACAATGGATTGCGCTCTCTTTATTTTTTTGCTTAGTAGATCAGATTTGCGTACACTATCAAGTTTGCACGTGTTTAAATAGTTGCAAGATCAGGCCCTCAGAGCGCAGACCTCCGCCAGGGCCTACCACTCAATAGTAAAAAAGTACTCAATCCAATTTTCTCACCGAAACCTGCTGGTTGACATTCGGTCGGGATCCATGTTCGCTTGACCGCTGTGATCCATAGTAAAGCTTCACCTCCGGGAATTTTAAACAAGGAATCACCTTGTGTTTGTGTGGCTAAAGGCTAAAGCTTCCCAACTCCATCTTTCTACTTTGACTTCTCCATTAATAATTGAACAAATTGCAAAAGATTCAGCAACACAGATCTCCAAAATAGTGTGTAATTATGCGGTTAAAGCAGACGACTTTTAGCTGTGTGTGTGTGCAGCGCAAATATTTCCTAACAGTCCGTGACGTCCTGCGTACACATCGTTACGAGACGTTTTCAAGAAGAAACTCCTGGGAAATTTAAAATTGCAATTTAGTAAACTAAACTATAGGCTCGTGTTGCAATGTTAATATTTCATCATTTATAAATTGAACTTTCACAGTATCATGTTGGACCCGCTCGACATCCATTGCTTTCGGTCCCCTAGAGAGGGGGGGTTGCCCACATCTGAGGTCCTCTCCAAGGTTTCTCATAGTCAGCATTGTCACTGGCGTCCCACTGGATGTGAATTCTCTCTGCCCACTGGGTGTGAGTTTTCCTTGCCCTTTTGTGGGTTCTTCCGAGGATGTTGTAGTCGTAATGATTTGTGCAGTCCTTTGAGACATTTGTGATTTGGGGCTATATAAATAAACATTGATTGATTGATTGATATATAAACTATCAGACTGCGTGGTCGGTAGTAGTGGGTTTCAGTAGGCCTTTAAAGTGGAACATTTTTTTAAGTCAGTGTTTCAAAGTTTTCCCGAGAAGACTTGCCCCATTTCCACTGTCCATGATTACAACATAACCTCTTCATGTTATCTATAATGGAAATTGCACTTTATGTGCACTTAAAAAAATAAGGCGAATAAGATGTGTGAGTAAGTTCCAGGGTGTAGCTAGGATGTCAGTGCTGGCCTAAGATTGGTAGCAGTAATTTGAATCTTATTACTGCGGCCTCTAGACCGGCCCTGCAGCTAAGTGTATCACTCTGAGTGATTTTAAATTGGTGTCCAACCAAGTAGGACTTGATCTGTGCCCCTCTTCCGGTTCTCTGAGACGGATTTTTACGCCATAATCTTGAGAGGCTGAAACTCTGATGGATTTGTGGTTTCTGTTTAGTATGCATGTTTGGTTATTTCATACAGTATATGGAAAGTATTTAGGTGACTCAAGGTCATCAAACGTGAAAAGACAGAGGTGTCTACTTGGTACATTGCCAGTATTTCTGGCAAAAGTACTGAAAAAAAATCCTATATTCCCAGTTAATTATCAGGGTTAGGGTCAAGTCTCCTTTAAATCTCCTTCCATTGATCTGACCCCATCAAACACACTCATTGCAGGAAAATAGGATGATTGAACTAATTGCAGTGACTATCTACAAGACATTCAGTGGTGCAAACAGAGTATATATTCAAACAATATACCATTAAAATTAAACTACAACATGCACGTTTTTTCGTTTTTTTTTTTTTTTGATGGTCTCACATAAAACACATTTTAGTGCTAGCAGACTACTTTTGTGCTCTTACCCCACGAGCGCCATACTTTACACGCATCAAGAAATGAATTTGCCACGGGTATTTTCAGGGTCACTCCGTTGGTCGGTAATCTCATTTGGAGTGAATGAAATAAACATATCCATGGGAATTGGCCACAGCTCATTTTAAGGGACGCAAATTGATTTCAGTAGAGCTGGGCTGGAGAACAGTAATGCTGCATGAGGACACTCCAGTGATGGAAATACAGCTATATAGTTTGTTTGACGTTATCTGTCGGTAGAAAACTGGATTATGTCGAAAGAAATTAAAGGAGACCTATGATGAATTCTGCTATATTCTGTTGGATGCTGGTGTTAAACAATACCAAAGCGTCAGAACACAAGGTCCATGCATTTTGTCGTGATCTTGCACGCATTTTTGGATGTCTCTGTTCGCGGGGTTTTGCATTGCACTGCACTATTTTGGTACCAGTACCAAAATTATTTCGATACTTTTTGGTACTTTTGTAAATAAATGGGACCACAAAAAAAATTGCATTTTTGGCTTTATTTTACCCCAAAAAATCTTAATGTACATCACACATATGTATCTTATTGCAAGTTTGTCCTTAAATAAAATAGTGAACATACAAGACAACTTGTCTTTATTAGTACATAAGCAAACAAAGGCTCCTAATTTAGCTGCTGACATATGCAGTAACATATTGTGTCATTTTCCATTCTATTATTTTGTCAAAATTATTAAGGACACATAGTAGAACATTTAATATAATCTACTTGTCTATTTGCTGTTAAAGGGAAACGTTATCACAATTTCAGAAGGGTTAAAACCAATAAAAATCAGTTCCCAGTGGCTTATTTTATTTTTTGAAGTTTTTTTCAAAATTTTACCCATCCCGGAATATCCCTAAAAAAAAGCTTTGAAGTGCCTGATTTTCGCTATCTTTGAAGCCAACGTCCATTTCCCTGTGATGCAAATACAAACAAATGGTGGATAGCACAGCAAGATGTGGCGACATTAGTTCGGATTCAGACTCGGATTTCAGCGGTTTAAGCGATTCAACAGATTACGCATGTATTGAAATGGATGGTTGGAGTATGGAGAAAGATAGCGAAAACGAAATTGAAGAAGAAACTGAAGCGATTGAGCGAATAGCTATTGACGCTATTCGGCCATGTCTGCCTTAACATCGCCGGTAAAATGTGCAGACCAACGATCGGAAGTTTCGCATCTTGTGACAATGGATCAACTTAAATCCATTGTTCGGTAAGTGTTTGTTTGGCATTAAATGTGGGTGGAGGGAAACGCTGGATGTAAATATAGTTTCAAATGTATATACAGATAGCATGTTAGCATCGATTAGCTGGCAGTCATGCCGCGACCAAATATGTCTGATTAGCACGTAAGTCAATAAGATCAACAAAACTCACTTTGTGATTTAGTTGACTTTATCGTTGGAAATGCATCTGCAGGTTATCAATACATCTCTGTGCCATGTCTGCCTTAGCATCGCCGGTAAAATGTGCACACACTCCGGCACATTCGATGGGGGTCTGGCGGCAGATTTCTTTGACTTTGTTGTTGGAAATGCATCTGCTTTGAGTGTCGCAGGATATCCACACAATCTTGCCATCTCTGTAGTAGCATAGCTTTCGTCGGTAAAGTGTGCGGAACAAACGACTGACCATTTCGTCGGCTTTCCCCACACCCTCGTATTTTGAAAAAATGTCGTCCAATTTCTTGCTACTTTCGCATCTTTGGGCCAGTGGTGCAACTTGAATTGAACTGTTAGTGTTGTTACACCCTCCGACAACACACCGACGAGGCATGATGTCTCCAAGGTTCCAGAAAATAGTCGAAAAAACGGAAAATAACAGAGCTGGAACGCGGTGTTTGTAATGTGTTTTAGAAAATGAAAATGGCGGCTTTATTACCTAGGTGACGTCACGTTCTGACCCATTTAGAGTTCGGAAATGGGTTAAAAAAATATATGGTCTTTTTTATGCAACATCAAGGTATATATTGACGCTTACATAGGTCTGGTGATAATGTTCCCCTTTAATATCTGGTTATTTTCTCTTTTAACATGTACTTTTTACACTTCTGTTTAAACGTAATAATCACTTATTCTTCTGTTTTTTGATACATTACATTAGTTTTGGATGAAACCACAAATTTGGGTATCAATCCGATACCAAGTCGTTATAGGATCATACATTGGTCATATTCAAATTCCTCATGTGTCCAGGGACATATTTCCTGAGTTTACCGGGCCGGTACTTTTCAGAGGCGGTATAGTACCGAAAAGGAATAATTAGTATCGTAGTACTTTACTAATACCAGTATACAGTACAACCCTAATTTAGACAAGTCAGTCTCTCAGCCAGCGAGGAATACGCTCCTCCCCCACTGCTCCAGTCTGTGAGGAAATACAAAAAAAATTGGGTAAAGTACTGCTTTCAGCTGACTTTGACATGTGCATAATAACACAGATATGCGACAAGCAGTGACATTAATGCTGCAAAAAGTAGCCTTTTTTATGCAGGTCAAAATCGATCGGAGAGTGTGCGGGTGTACCTGTAAAATATTTATGAAGTTTATTTTTGACTATTTCTGAAAAAAAAAAGCGGTGACGACTTCCAGCTATGTAAATAAACACTGTACACTTTCAAAAGATAAATTATGATACTTTTCGAGTGGATGAGGTGTGGTTTACTTGCAATCGGTTTACTTGCAATCAGGCGACGCCTGCAGAAGCACACAATCGCAAAAGTGACTGTAGAGCAAAATTTACTACAAAGAATATCCAATACATATGAGCTAGATCAGTGTTTTTCAACCACTGTGCCGCATGGTTAACATACAGTCTGGTGTGCCGTGGGAGATTATAGGGTTTTACCCCGACCTCGGATAAGCGGAAGATGATGGATGGATGGATGGATGGATGGATGGATGGGTTAAATATATTTTTTGCAAACCAGTAATTATAGTCTGCAAATTATGTGTTGTTGTTGAGTGTTGGTGCTGTCTAGAGCTCGGCAGAGTAACCGAGTAATACTCTTCCATTCCAGTAGGTGGCAGCCGGTAGCTAATTGCTTTGTAGATGTCGGAAACAGCGGGAGTCAGCTCTAGGTGTCTAATGTGTAAACCAAAAATAAACAAAAATGTATGTGCCGCTAAAAAAAAAGGCATTGAAGCTTAGGTAAGGCTATGCAGAACTAAACTAAAAACTGAACTGGCTACAAAGTAAACAAAAACATAATGCCGGACGATCCCAAATACTTACTGTGGAGCAAAGACGGCGTCCACAAAGTACATCCGAACATGACATGATGCAACAATGTCTCTACAAAGGATAAAAACAACTGATATGTTATTGATTACTCAACAAAGTAGATGTGGGACGTATCGTTCAAAAGACGACATTCAACTGCTACAGGAAAATACCAAAAAGCCACCACAATAGGTGCGCAAGACAAGAAATGAAACACTACACACAGGAAAACAGCAAAAAGCTCAAAAAAGTCACGGCGTGATGTGACAGGTCGTGACAGTACACCTACTTTGAGTCAAGAGCTACATTGATGCACGGTCGGTGATGGTTTAAAGTCATATCCAACAATTGCAACAACGACTTTTTGCTGTCAACTAGGGGTGTGGGAAAAATCGATTTGAATTTGAATCGCGGTTCTCACGTTGTGCGATTCAGAATCGATTCTCTTTTTTTTTTAAATCGATATTTTTATTTTTTTTATCAATCCAACAAAACAATACACAGCAATACCATAACAATGCAATCCAATTCCAAAACCAAACCTGACCCAGCAACACTCAGAACTGCAATAAACAGAGCCATCGAGAAAAGACACAAACATGACACAGAACAAACCAAAAGTAGTGAAACAAAAATGAATATTATCAACAACAGTATCAATATTAGTTATAATTTCAGCATAGCAGTGATTAAAAATCCCTCATTGACATTATCATTAGACATTTATAAAAAAAAAAAAAAAGAACAGTAGTGTCACATTGGCTTACACTTGCATCGCATCTCATAAACTTGACAACACACTGTGCAATGTTTTCACAAAGATAAAATAAGTCATATTTTTGGTTCGTTTAATAGTTGAAACAAATTTACATTATTGCAATCAGTTGATAAAACATTGTCCTTTACAATTATAAAAGCATTTTTTTATAAATCTACTACTCTGCCAGCATGTCAGCAGACTGGAGTAGATCCTGCTGAAATCCTATGTATTGAATGAAAGCAGAATCGTTTTGAATCGGAAAAATATTGTTTTTGAATCGAGAATCGCGTTCAATCGAAAAAATCGATTTATAATCAAATCGCGACCCCAAGAATCGATATTGAATCAAATCGTGGGACACCCAAAAATTCGCAGCCCTACTGTCAACTGAGTTTAGTTTTTTAATGATTTCTGCCGGTGGTGTGCCTCTGGATTTTTTCAAAGCAAAAAATGTGCCTTGGCTCAAAAAAGGTTAAAAAAACACTGATCTATATCACAAGATGTTTAAAATGTAGATTTAAATCATCATTGGTCCCCTTTAAGAAAATGTACTTAATTATTTGTAGGAATGTGGCAGTGTCCATTTACTGCAAATTAATGTAATTTCTGGACTATATGCTCCAACTTTTTTTTCCATGCGTTGAACCCTGGTGTTTACACAAAGCTGAAGCTAATTTGTGGAATATTATGTGTTCACAAGCGTTACATCCCGCCAATAAATTTAGCTTCGTCACATCAGACCAATTAAATGGCTAAACAGGTCCTGGTGGACCAATGGAATTATTCATATTAAATCACACGGACACACACAAGTCAGTCAGTTTTTTTGCACATTATGCAGTCATCTTCATCATGGCCAAGACACCAAATAGAAGACATGAAATAAACAGGTTGCAGCCCAAAACCCAAGGGCGATCGATCCAGCCATTGAAAAAGGAAACAGAACGGCTGCACCGTGATGGTGGAACCTGTGTTCCACCATCACAAACAGACCCTGAAATGTTGGGCCAGAAGGCAAGAAAGCACAAGCCCAGAGGCCACCCACCTTGGGACGAAAAGATAACGAAAACAAGTCAGAGAAATCGCTGGATGTAGCAACCCTGAGCCCCCTCAAATCCGAGACCCTAGCAGTCCAAGTGAGCAGAGGGAAGAGGGTGAAGTACAGTAAACTCCTGTATGCTGGGTTACAGGCACTGTCTGAAGGCACTAAATTTGTCCGAACATTAAGTAAATGCGGATTATACTTAAGTGAGTTTTATATTCCAGAAACTACAGTTTTTTATCGAATGTAATGCTCAGCTCAGTCTATCATTTTGTTCCGTATAGTATTTCTTTAGTTCAATGACAACCGATATGACAAAATTGGCATTCGTCCATGTCTTTTTACTTCATAAACCTCTACCAAGCAGGTGTAACTTCAGACAGGCTGCTCAACGGTTGAAATTGATAGTCACGCAGCAGAAGCCAGTGGGAGGTGAGTTCATTATCTTGGGGTTGTCAAGTGTAATTGGACAGATGCGTTTCAAATCAGGCAGCTCATCATTGCAATGGAAGTGGTCAAAATCCTCACATGCGGGTTCTTTATGGTAGAAAGCAACCAGGATAAAACGGAAAAGAAACGTGAAGCGGTGCAATATTCCCAGTCTAGTTGACTTTCAGCACACAACAACCCACTTAGACTGACTGCTTAAAGAGGAATTGACCTTTAACATTTCTAAAAGACTCGCCATACGAAGCCAGACCCTATAAGCTATAACCTTGCAAGACCTTCATTTCTCTGCCCTATGAGCATGTTTGGAATTTAGAGAGTTTAGTTGGGTCATGCCTTTTTTATGAGGCAGAACTCAAGACTTTTCAGAAAATGAAAAAGCCATTTAAATATGTTTTCCACACTCCTTGCACATTCCAATCCCAGACTAGAAGAATCACGTGAGAGTAATCAATAATGGATCATTATCATTCTCACCTAGTTGACAATGACTGACCCAAACCTGACGGTGGAGACCAGAGGTAAAAAGCGAGCGCCAAACCCTACCAATAATGACTTGGGACCCCTCGAGTAATAATAATTATTATTATGTTATTTATAGAGCGATTTTAAACGGTACTCAAAGACAATACAAGTGTATATCAACAGAGCTTTGATTGATTGATTGATTGATACTTTTATCAGTAGATTGCACAGTTCAGTACATATTCCGTACAATTAACCACTAAATGGTAACACCCGAATAAGTTTTTCAACTTGTTTAAGTCGGGGTCCACGTTAATCAATTCATGGTAAAGGCAGTGTTCCCTATTTGTGCCTCAGTTTAGAACAGGGGTGTTCAAACTTTTTCCACCAAGGGGTTTATATATATTTAAACAAAGGCCCCCACTACACGCCACTACTTTATTGCTGGTCTGCAGGAAACATTGGGTAGGTTTTTAGTAGTATTTTGAAGGCTGTAGGGATGTAAAATGGGCACATAGAAGGGGTAACATATTTCTGTCCCCCCAGGTTCGGTCTCGGGTGCTGTAAGGATCAGGCAGCTGGTGGTTGAACTGGAACAGAGGTTTTGGCAGGAGTATGTTGGGTAAGGAGGTCAGAGAGCTAGGAGGGGGCCCGGTTGTGGAGGGTTTTGTGGGTTTGAGGAGGATCCTGAACTGGATGCGCTGCGGTGTGTGCTAGAGTTCTTGAAAGACAGGATTGACGTGCTCATAGAGATGAAAACGAGTAAGGAGGCATGCTGCGGATTTTTAGCAGTAGCTGACAGGTACCAAAAGGGTGAGGGGGGCTTGGCCTTTGGAGGCGGCTGAAGCAAAACTCAATTATGCACTCTTGGAAATAGGTCAACAACAGCAATTCATTTTTATCCATTAAGGCAGTGGTCCACAACCACCGTGGCTCAATAGGTACCGAGCCGCAGAAGAATTTTGAATTAATTTGTTTTAATTAAAACAACAACAAAAAACACAAGATACAATTACAATTAGTGCACCAACCCAAAAAACTCCCTTATTCATGACAAAAAAAAGAAAGAAATAGAATCCCCCCTCCCTCTCCCCGCCTGGCCGCGGGACAAATTATCAAGCGTTGACCGGTCCGCAGCTACAAAAAGGTTGGGGACCACTGCATTTAGGTACAATTCATGCTAATGTGCCATAAGTTTATTTACCAGAGACTATAGTAACTGCCTGGATTTTTCCAGGGGCATCTTTGGTCCCGATATATGTTATATGGAATATAACCCAGGGGTCTCAACCTCACAGCCCGTGGACTTCTACATAACTCCATTGTTTAATGTAATTGTGGCCCGCAGCCTCTGGGCGGCTAATAGTAAGAAATGTTACAGCAATCTTCAATACCACGAGAAAGAACCCAAACTACAACAACAATCTAAACACAAAAAACGACACACATTGGGAAACACAAAGAGCAACCTCTTATAGGCAAGCAAAAGTGTCTATGACCATCTTCTGGGAAAATCAAAAGTGTCAAAATCTACAATAGTTATGTTAAATGTTACATTCACAATGATTTAAGTGCTACCATAGTTCAGGGTCACTAGAGCTGCTGGTAGAAGTAGTTTACACATTTAGTCACAGGGTTATTAACACGTGATTCTGAAGTGTATACTTCATTTAAATTGACTTTGGGACTCCTGATATAACCTTTACTGTAAAATTTACAAAAATACCACCCAATTGTTTGGTGCTGTTTATCATTATCACATAAATCACATTACAAAAAAAAATGTATATTGCCAAAACGAAAGGACTTAAAAGGCTGCCTTGAGGAACACCTCAGTTACGTAAATCACAACGCAGTGCTCTAGCAAAGTTAAACTATCTGCTAAGATCCACCAATGTGTTTAAAGTGGTCCAAGTTCCTTTAAACAGCAGGAGCAATCTCGTGTTTTTAGGAATGTGTTGCAAAAATGTTTGTCTCCCAAGTTTCGAAATGAATTTAGGGGCCCACATGTTGTCATTCAGGGGCCACCAGTTTAATACCACTGACCTAAATCTAGGTGTTAATCCTGCTGGTTCCATCTAACCACAAGGTGTGTTCAAACCCCTCAGCCTTCGAGGATTTAAGAGAAACTATGTGTTTTTTGTTCCAAAGATAATAGAACAGCCCTCTGTTCTGACTAGATTGCCTGGGTGTATTAAGGAATTTGCCAAACTGGTCCACAAGTACTTTGTGGACTTGGAAAAAGAATTTGCCCATGTCTCTCTGATCTGTGTGGAGTGCTCCTGAAATACAAAGTCTACAGACTACAGACAGACAGTTGGTGTCCAGAAGATCTTATCCATGATATTTGTGGGTGATGATGTGCTGCTTGTGTGAAGCTGATTGGATAAGAATCAGCACGTTCAAATAAGAGGCCAGGGTCCATATTTGGAGTTATGAGTTCTGACACATCAAGCAGGAATTACTTTACCATTTCTTCATTATCTCCAAATTCATTTTAAATATGCAAATGTTTATGCAGCACTTGCCTCGAGGAAAATAATCTATAGCCTATTACTTTTTGCAAATACAGTCGCTGTCCATTTGGAGAGCGCACTGACTGAAAGTGTTACACAGTCTGTACATGGGGTACAAAGTGGCTCAGACTGAGATCAACTGGATCAGTTTGGACTTCTATTCCCAGAGGAAATGAGGTGCCTGAGAGCACAACAGCAAGAAAGTGAAAGCTATCCATTCCACCTCTTCGCCAATCCTTCTTGCAACCCCATAATCTTCTCCAACAAAATGGACAAGACTGAGAAAAACGACTGTTGCATCCTGATTTTGACCAAGCCATACTGTAGCTCCAGCCAAGATGTGTGGTTTTTTTTTGTTCGTCCACAACAGCTCACAAAGTAAAAAGCTTTTCTGAGGATCATCGACAGCTATAGTCCAGACTTAGGACGGGACCATATATGAAAAAAATCTGAACATTTCGGTTGAACTGACATTGTTCATAACACGTGTGTGTTGTTTAAAACATGGGTGCAGATGGCACTGGGTCGGGGGGACGGGTACCAAGGCAAGTCCAATCGCTTTCAGAACTAGCTCTAACAACATGTATTCAACAAGAGCTCCCGTCAACCTAATAACTGTAGTATCGATCATATGCTGATACTATCCTTGGCATCTACACCACCAATTTATGGATGGATCCACCTTTCTCTACCGTGTTGTGTACTGACTGTGACAATACTCACATTCCAACAGTTCTTTCTATATTATCCTCTCTTTAGACTCTTATTAATCTACTTGTTAATTTACTTTTATAACTGTTTACTTTCTGCAGTAACCTGATTCTTTCCACACTTCTTAAAAGTTTACTATAAACTTATTTATTGGTGTTGTTTAAAGGCCTACTGAAATGAGATTTTCTTATTTAAACGGGGATAGCAGGTCCATTCTATGTGTCATACTTGATCATTTCGCGATATTGCCATATTTTTGCTAAAAGGGTTTAGTAGAGAACATCGACGATAAAGTTCGCAACTTTTGGTCGCTAATAAACAAGCCTTGCCTTTACCGGAAGTATCAGGCGATGTGCACGTGACGTCACGGGTTGTAGGGTTCCTCACATCCTCACATTGTTTACAATCATAGCCAGCAGCAGCTAGAGCTATTTGGACCGAGAAAGCGACAATTTCCCCATTAATTTGAGCGAGGATGAGGACATTTAGAGTGAAGGACAAGAAAAAAAAAAAAGGTAAAAAAAAAAAAAGGCGATTACAGATGTTTTAGGACACATTTAATAGGATCAATCTGGGAAATCCCTTATCTGCCTATTGTGTTGCCAGTGTTTTAGTGAGTTAAATAGTACCTGAAAGTCATAAGGGTGTGGCCACGGGTGTGTTGACGCCAAAGTCTCTGAGGGAAGTCACGGCAGCTGCAGGAGGACGCTGGCTCCGCTGATCTCCGGTAAGAGCCAACTTATTACCACAATTTTCTCACCGAAAACTGCCGGTTGACATGTAGTCAGGATCCATGTTCGCTTGACCGCTCTCATCCATAGTAAAGCTTCACCTCCGGGAATTTTAAACAAGGAAACACCGTGTGTTTGTGTGGCTAAAGGCTAAAAGCTTCCCACATCCATCTTTCTACTTTGACTTCTCCATTATTAATTGAACAAATTGCAAAAGCTTCAGCAGCACAGATGTCCAGAATACTGTTTAATCATGCGATTAAAGCAGACTACTTTTAGCTTGGATCGGGCTGGAAAATAATGTCTGCTATAACCCGAGACGTAAATCGCACGCGTCATCATCTGAGTCATCATACCGAAACGTTTTCAACACGACACTTCACGTAAAATTAAAAATTTCAATTTAGTAAACTAAAAAGGCCGTATTGGCATGTGTTGCAATGTTAATATGTCATCATTGATATATAAACTATCAGACTGTGTGGTCGGTAGTAGTGGGTTTCAGTAGGTCTTTAAAGCAAGCTTAGCGTTTTGTTTAGCTATTAACATGCCGGCTCACGATTTCTCTTCCAGGAATAATTACTTGATAGTAATACTTAAAATACTGAAAAATGCAGTTGATTTGCCGTGATGGAGGTGATATTATTAGCTTAGGGTAGCGGCTCTACTTTGTATGTGGAGACACGTAATTAACTGCTAACCGCTTGTCAGCCGGGGGACTAAAGATAAATACAGTGCCATAGGGGATCTGCATTTGTGATCAGAATTAAAAGGCAATAATCAGCAATGGCGATCATACTGTTTCACGAATATTAACCAATACCGACTAGTCCAGGGTGTACGACGCCTTCCGCCCGAATGCAGCTGAGATGGACTCAAGCACCCCCCGCAACCCTTTTGGGCCGTGGCCCGATTGGTACCGGGCCGCAGAAGAATTTATCATTCATTTTTATTAAAAAACCAAAATATATATATTTTTTTATTTTTATTAAATCAACATAAAAAACACAATATACACTTATAATTAGTGCACCAACCACAAAAACCTCTCTTTTTCATGTAAAAAACTTCCCTTTTTCATGACAAAGAAGAAAAAAAAAAAAAAAAAAAAAAAAAAAGCACTCCTTCCCGCGGGACAAATTATCAAGCGCTGACCGGTCCGCAGATACAGAAAGGTTGGGCACCACTGCCTTAAGAGACAAGCGGTAGAAAATGGATGGATGACCAATAATATTACTAATATTTGTTCTACTTCTGTCCTATTATTTAATTTTGTACATGAATTTACTGTTATAAAGATAGCACGGTTCCATTTTTATTTACACTAATTCAAGGGTCAGAGCTTCAGTAGCCATTTTCACATTTTGTTTAAAAGATATTTGTATTAGAACAACAACTGATAAATAATGGTGTATTATTGGGATCTATGGCAAAATGTGTGTATGTTTGTTAAAGGCCTACTGAAATGAGATTTTCTTATTCAAACGGGGATAGCAGGTCCATTCTATGTGTCATACTTGATCATTTCGCGATATTGCCATATTTTTGCTTAAAGGATTTAGTAGAGAACATCCACGATAAAGTTCGCAACTTTTGGTGCTGATAAAAAAGTCTTGCCTTTACCGGAAGTCGCAGACAATGACGTCACAAGGGTGAGGGCTCCTCACGTCCTCACATTGTTTATAATGGGAGCCTCCAGCAGCAAGAGCTATTCGGACCGAGAAAACGAGAATTTCCCCATTAATTTGAGCGAGGATGAAAGATTTGTGGATGATGATATTGATAGCGAAGGACTAGAAAAAATAAATAAATAAAATAAAATAAATAAATAAAAAGGCGATTGCATTGGGATGGATTCATATGTGTTTAGACATATTTACTAGGATAATTCTGGGAAATCCCTTATCTTTCTATTGTGTATCTAGTGTTTTAGTGAGATTAAATAGCACCTGATAGTCGGAGGGGTGTGTCCACGGGTGTCTTGAGGCCAGTGTCTGAGGGTAGTCGACGGCAGATACAAGGACGGCGCAAACTCTACAGATCTCCGGTAAGAGGCAACATTTTACCACAATTTTCTCACCGAAACCTGCCGGTTGACAAGTGGTCGGGAACCATATTCGCTTGACCGCTCTGATCCATAGTAAAGCTTCACATCTGGGAATTTTAAACAAGGAATCACTGTGTGTTTGTGTGGCTAAAGGCTAAAGCTTCCCACCTCCATCTTTCTACTTTGACTTCTCCATTATTAATTGAGCAAATTGCAAAAGATTTAGCAACACAGATGTCCAGAATACTGTTTAATTGCGCGATGAAAAGAGACGACTTTTAGCCGCAAATGGTGCTGCGCTATGTCCCCTGCAACCCGGGACCTCACGCGTCATCATTCCGCGACGTTTTCAAAAAGAAACTCAGCGGGAAATTTAAAATTGCAATTTAGTAAACTAAACCGGCCGTATTGGCATGTGTTGCAATGTTAATATTTCATCATTGATATATAAACTATCAGACTGCGTGGTCGGTGGTAGTGGGTTTCAGTAGGCCTTTAAATGTGTGTATTTAAAAGAACAATAATATACACCGAACCGGAACAAAAACTGTGTAACAAAACCGAGATAAATGGTTCCACCCCGAGTCCATATCATGAATGGAATATTAAAGCTTTAGTTTTACAGAATATGTAAAAACTAGGAGGTGAATTACAGGCAATTTGTGAAGGTGCTTGTGCGTGTTAAATTCATCCCAGGCAGAAGCCCCTCATTGGCGCGGCCCATGTTTGCTGTCGTCGCATAACCACCAAGTATTATTTGTTTGAGGCCCTTGAGCCACAGGCTGCTGCTGCTGATAAGAAGATGCTCGGCCTGAAGAGGGCCTACCCAACCCTCATCACCTTTCCCATTTTATTTCCCTATTTAGAGGAGACATCAAGATTCATTGGCTGTTGGTCGCTACTAACATCCTTCTTCTCCTCACATGCGGATCCCTTTCTTTCTCGGTCTGTCTCTATTCCCTTTACTTTGAATCTCTTGGGTTATGTTAGCAAATAAAATGTTCGCACTGAAGTAACCACACTGGCTTGAAGGTATGTTGAAGACTTAATCAGAAAGGTAGTAGCCCCAGTAGCATCTACAAAACACTACAATAAAATTGAATCTACACTATCTGGACATGTTCACAGAACCACACATGACCCAAAGTAAATACACATGCATATCAGGTAAAAATAACTTATAACGGTTAAAATGGTGATTTAATTGAACCAAATTAAGATATTTAGCATACTGTATTATTAACTTATTCTGTTTTGGAACCACGTTCTGGAATTTGATTGAGAGCTGACAATAAATACAGGCCGTATAACACAATAGTAAAGAATTTTTATTAAAAAAAAAAAAATCCTGAATCCAGAAAGTGATCCAAATCACCTCCAAAGTCTAATCAAATATTCCTTATCTTATTTTGTGACAGTTAGCGTATTTATTTTAAATGCCGTCGGGGCGCTAATTAATTTAAAACCTCTACTCACTCCTGCGCTTACTAAAGGCATGCGGTAAAAGTAAGCATGCGCTAATTATTTTAGAACCTCTTTTCACTCCGGCATTTACCAAAGGCATGCAGTAACAATTTGAGTGTGATGTAAGCTTGGACCTTAAATCCTACTGAATAACTCTTAATCTTCTTCCCTTTATGTGATTTTGAAATTACCGGTATTGAAATTAGCATTTTTTGAAAATGATGACAGGGGAAGTGTCACTCGTGACGTCACGAGTTTGACCAGGCGGTAATACTAATCATTCGCTAATTATTTTGGGAAGCAGGTTTGACCCGGCAGTAATTCAAGGCAGGCGCACACTATATGCCCTGCGGCAATTCAAGGAGATACGGTAATTCAAAATCAGCCTAAATCTTTTTGAGGTATGTTGCTAACTAACAGACAGACAACAAATCCCAGAGAATGCATAACCTCCTGTCAGAGGTAATTAATTGAAAGATGAATTAAATTGTCCGTAGGTGTTTTTTTCCAAACAGGTGCATTTGTTAAATAGTGGAATGAAATAAACAAAATGAACGTCATCCATTGGTTTTGTCCCTGTGGGTGGAGGTAGGGATAGAGAAAACCTACCCACACCAATAAGATTGCATTATCTGATTTTGCTTTATATTTTTTTCGGTTATATTTAGTCTGGTTTTGTATTTGTTTTGTATCATCCAGTGAGGTGTATATTGTTTTTTGTTCGCTTTGTACTTTATGAAGTTGTGTATGTTTTCATTATATTTGGATGCATTTGTTTGGTTTGTATGCTTGTGAATCTGGGCTATCCATTAATTACTTATGTTGAAGGGGGCAGGAAATATAAGATTTTCTTCATCCTGTTCCTTCTCAAGCATAGGTGTGTAAATATGTGTTTTGTTGTTAAAGTTTAATTGCCTATTGATCAAAAAATGCACATCAATGAAGGAGATGAATAAAAAATGAAAAAAAAAATGAATGAATGATAGTTAGTAACATAACTAATGGACAGATTTGAATGAAATTTGTATAAAATGTCCTGAAATAGGTCCTGGAACAAGTGCTTATGCAGTATAAGTGCTGCACACATTATCAGGAGTCACTGTGTACTGAGTTGTGTTGCTTTCACAGCAACAAATCAAATAAATCACATAACATAGCACAGTATCTCATATTTGCCAACCCTCCCGAATTTTCCGTGAGACTCCCGAATTTCAGTGCCTCTCCGGAAAATCTCCCGGGACAAACATTCTCCCAAATTTCTCCCGATTTCCAGCCGGACCTGAGTGACAGCCTGTCGTCACGTTTCCTCCATATAAACATTGTGCCAGCCCAGTCACGTTATAACATCTACGGCTTTTGGGGCTCAGTGCGCAACTGCACACACAACAAGAAAGAGACTATATATGTCACCGTTATCCATAGGTTTATCTATAACCCGTAGAGCAGGGGGGTCGAACTCATTTTAGATGGGGGGCCACATGGAGAAAAATCTACTCTCAAGTGGACCGGACTGGTAAAATCACGGTGCGATAACTTAAAAATAAAGACAACTTCAGATTGTTTTCTTTGTTTAAAAATAGAATAAGCACATTCTGAAAATGTACCTATTATTATGTTGTTGTTTTTTTTTTTTTACACTTACATGTTTGTGTTATATATTTTTTTTTTGTTATTTATACTTTCTGAATAAATGATGTGATAATGTTCATCAGTCAACTCATTGGTGTTAATTTTCAATCTATCAAAACAAAAACAAAAAATAATATCAAAATCTAATTACAGCAGGCCCTGCAATGTGGTGGCGACTTGTCCAGGGTGTACGCCGCCTTCCGCCCGATTGTAGCTGAGATACACGACAAGTTGAGTTTATAGCAAAAAGTTTTATTTTGGTTTCATCTGACCACATGACATTCTCCCAATCCTCTGCTGTATCATCCATGTATCCATTTTGGTATAAACTCAACTCGTCGTGTTTGGAGGAAGAAGAATACTGAGTTGCAGCCCAAGAACACCACACCTACTGTGAAGCATGGGGGTGGAAACATCATGCTTTGGGGCTGTTTTTTCTGCTAAGGGGACAGGACGATTGATCCGTGTTAAGGAAAGAATGAATGGGGCCATGTATCGTGAGATTTTGAGCCAAAACCTCCTTCCATCAGTGAGAGCTTTGAATGATTGACCAAATATGTATTTTCCACCATAATTTACAAATAAATTCTTTAAAATTCCTACAATGTGAATTCCTGGATTTTTTTTCCAGATTCTGTCTCTCACAGTTGAAGTGTACCTATGATGAAAATTACAGACCTCTGTCATCATTTTAAGTAGGAGAACTTGCACAATCGGTGGCTGACTAAATACTTTTTTGCCCCACTGTATATATACACATATATATATATATATACTGTATATAAGAAATACATGAATTTCAGTAGATTCTAGCTATAAATATACTCCTCCCCCCTTAACCCAGCCCCACCACCCTCACAATCTCCCAAAATAGGAGGCCTCAACGTTGGCAAGTATGCAGTATCTCCACATTTAAGCATTGAGTTATTTAACAAGTGGCAATATCCGGTTAGATTACGTCATCCTCAGTTAGCTTCCGTTAGCTACATTAGCACGATGACGCTACTCCTCAAACATACACGGAGTGTGTTTAAACAGCCCGTTTTCATACTATCTCATGACTCTTGCTAAGTGTGTATCATAAACAGCCATTTACAGCTTACCTGTAACGACAGAAATAGACACATTAATATTTTCGTCGCGGCGAGTTGGTCCAAAATGCGTCTCAATGAACAGCAGGAAGTGTGGTCTTCCTCTGTGCCCTACACACAGCAGTAATGCCCATTAGGCCGGACCCGCCCTCCTGTGGCGAAAAATCGCTATTACATCCTCTTGCTATTTCAGCTGTACAGCATTTCGGAGAACTGTTTACTCAACTGATATAATAAATCCTAAATACACATTTACCTTCTAAAAAAAAAACAATCAAAAATATTGGAGGTGGCTTTGCTTATCTTACATAAGGAAAGGAGAGAGAGTTATAAGTATTTTTACATGCTCAAATAGCTGTACAGAAAATTCGAAATAACCCATCCCGGACCAAGCCATCAATCCACTGTGCCTACATTTAACCAGTGGTGTGCTATCATGGCCAGCAAGGTCTTCCCTGCTGGCCCAACATAACCAGGAATCATGATCATAATAAAAGATAAAATTATACTTACGTATAAAATACTACACAGTCTAGCTCCATCCTATCTTGCCTGACTATATTGTACCATATGTTCCGGCAAGAAATCTGCATTCAGAGAACTCTGGCTGATTAGTGATTCCCAGAGCCCGAAAAAAAAGTCTGCGGGCTATAGAGCGTTTTCCATTCGGGCTGCAGTACTCTGGAATGCCCACCTGGTAACAGTTCGAGATGCTACCTCAGTAGAAGGATTTAAGTCCCATCTTAAAATTAATTTGTACACTCTAGCCGAGTGGTTCTCAACCTTTTTTCAGAGATGTACCACCTGTGAACATTTTTTTTATTCAAGTACCCCCTAATCAGTGCAAAGCATTTTTGGTTGAAAAAAAGAGATAAAGAAGTAAAATACAGCACTATGTCATCATCCATCCATCCATTTTCTACCGCTTATTCCCTTTCGGGATCGCGGGGGGCGCTGGCGCCTATCTCAGCTACAATTGGGCGGAAGGCGGGGTACACCCTGGACAAGTCGCCACCTCATCGCAGGGCCAACACAGATAGACAGACAAAATTCACACTCACATTCACACACTAGGGCCAATTTTTAGTGTTGCCAATCAACTTATCCCCAGGTGCATGTCTTTGGAAGTGGGAGGAAGCCGGAGTACCCGGAGGGAACCCACCCATTCACGGGGAGAACATGCAAACTCCCCACAGAAAGATCCAGAGCTTGGATTTGAACCCAGGACTGCAGGACCTTCGTATTGTGAGGCAGACGCACTAACCCCTCTGCCACCGTTAAGCCCCATCAGTTTCTGATTTATTAAATTGTATAACAGTGCAAAATATTGCTCATTTGTACTGTTCTTTATTTAACTATTTGGGAAAAAAGATTTAAAAAATAACTAGAAACTTGGTGAAAAATAAACAAGTGATTTAATTATAAATAAAGATTTCTACACATAGAAGTAGTCATCCATTTAAAGTGCCCTCTTTGGAGATTGTAATAAAGATCCCCCTGGATTCATGAACTTAATTCTAAACATTTCTTCACAAAAAAATAAATGTTTAACATCAATATTTATGGAACATGTCTGCAAAAAATCTAGCTGTCAACGCTGAATATTGCATCGTTGCATTTCTTTTCACAGTTTATGAACTTACATTCATATTTTGTTGAAGTATTATTCAATAAATATATTTATAAAGGAATTTTGAATTGTGTTGCTATTTTTGGAATATTGAAAAAAAATCTCACGTACCCCTTGGCATACCTTCAAGTACCCCCAGGGGTACGCGTACCCCCATTTGAGAACCACTGCTCTAGCTGTCAAATAGTCCCCCTTTTTGGACCAGTTGATCTGCCGTTTCTTTTCTTTTTTCTCTGTCCCCCTCTCCTTTGTGGAAGGGAGGCGGGGGGACACAGGTCCGGTGGCCATGGATGAAGTGCTGACTGTCCAGAATCGGGACCCGGGATGGACCCTCGCCTGTGCATCGGTTGAGGAATTATCTGCGCTGCTGACCCATCTCCGCTTGGGAATGTCTCCTGCTGGCTCCACTATAGACGGGACTCTCACTATTATGTTGGATCCACTATGGACTGGACTCTCACTATTATGTTAAATCCACTATGGACTGGACTTTCACAAGGGCGGTATAGCTCGTTTGGTAGAGTGGCCGTGCCAGCAACTTGAGGGTTGCAGGTTCGATCCCCGCTTCCGCCATCCTAGTCACTGCCGTTGTGTCCTTGGGCAAGACACTTTACCCACCTGCTCCCAGTGCCACCCACACTGGTTTAAATGTAACTTAGATATTGGGTTTCACTATGTAAAAGCGCTTTGAGTCACTAGAGAAAAGCGCTATATAAATATAATTCATTTCAATTCATTTCACAATATCATGTTAGACCCGCTCGACATCCATTGCTTTTGGTTTCCCCAAGACATATGCGGTCCTCTCCAAGGTTTCTCATAGTCATTGTCATCAACGTCCCGCTAGGGTGAGTTTTTTCTTGCCCTTATGTGGGCTCTGTACCGCGGATGTCGTCGGTTGGTAGAGCGGCTGTCCCAGCAACTTTAGGGTCGCAGGTTCGATCCCCGCTTCCGCCATCCTAGTCACTGCCGTTGTGTCCTTGGGCAAGACACTTTACCCACCTGCTCTCAGTGCCACTCATACTGGTTTAAAAAAATGTAACTTAGATATTGGGTTTCACAATGTAAAGCGCTTTGAGTCCCTTGAGAAAAGCGCTATATAAATATCATTCACTTCACTTGTGCAGCCCTTTGAGACACTTGTGATTTAGGGCTATATAAATAAAAATGTATCTATTTTATTATTTATTTTCCCTAAGTATCTAAAAGTATTCATATTCTCTTTGTGTCATATTATGCTCCATCCAGTGCTGTTGTTTTTAGGTTAGAGTTTGTATCCAATCAGAATTCAGCTAGCTTATGTTGCCATGCTGTACGAAATCTGCCCGGGGCCTTCAGAATCAACAATGCAGGCGTCACATACAGCTGATACACAGCCAATCAAATCACGAGTTGTTGTCAGTAAGGACTTTTAGCTGGCCTTACGCTGTTATTGGATACTCACTTGGGAGTCCCAAGTGAGTATCCACTCACATGTTGCGAAAACAGGAGGTGGCACCGGAGCCATACGAGCCATCGAAAGCTACAAAAAACTCACAGATACTCACAAAGAAGAAGAGCAAAATGTTGATAAGGTGGCAGATATATATATGTACATATTTGCAAGGCCATTTTCAAGAAGGATACTTAACCTCTTTCCATCCATCCATCATCTTCCGCTTATCCGAGGTCGGGTCGCGGGGGCAGCAGCCTAAGCAGGGAAACCCAGACTTCCCTCTCCCCAGCCACTTCGTCTAGCTCTTCCCGGGGGATCCCGAGGCGTTCCCAGGCCAGCCGGGAGACATAGTCTTCCCAACGTGTCCTGGGTCTTCCCCGTGGCCTCCTACCGGTTGGACGTGCCCTAAACACCTCCCTAGGGAGGCGTTCGGGTGGCATCCTGACCAGATGCCCGAACCACCTCATCTGGCTCCTCTCGATGTGGAGGAGCAGCGGCTTTACTTTGAGTCCCTCCCGGATGGCAGAGCTTCTCACCCTATCTCTAAGGGAGAGCCCCGCCACACGGCGGAGGAAACTCATTTCGGCCGCTTGTACCCTTGATCTTATCCTTTCGGTCATGACCCAAAGCTCCTGACCATAGGTGAGGATGGGAATGTAGATCGACCGGTAAATTGAGAGCTTTGCCTTCCGGCTCAGCTCCTTCTTCACCACAACGGATCGGTACAACGTCCGCATTACTGAAGACGCCGCACCGATCCGCCTGTCGATCTCACGATCCACTCTTCCCCCACTCGTGAACAAGACTCCTAGGTATTTGAACTCCTCCACTTGGGGCAGGGTCTCCTCCCCAACCCGGAAATGGCATTCCACCCTTTTCCGGGCGAGAACCATGGACTTGGACTTGGAGGTGCTGATTCTCATTCCGGTCGCTTCACACTCGGCTGCGAACAGATCCAGTGAGAGCTGAAGATCCCGGTCAGATGAAGCCATCAGGACCACATCATCTGCAAAAAGCCTCTTTACATGCTTTTTTTTAATTTATCTTTGGTATTTGGGCTTAGTGGATCCTAATTAAAATAAAAACTAAGAATCATCTTTTGATATGGTGTACTTAGTCCATAAATAACGAACGCGTACTTCATGTTTAGTGACATGCTAATTCTTATTTTTACACTTTTATTTCCCAAATTCCATTGTATGTTATACTCTTCTGACACCACCAGATAGCAGTATAAGTGTTCACATACGTGGCCATAAGACCCCAATTCAGTAGTGTACGCAATTTTGGAAATAAGAGCTAAAAAGTGCTGTTGCCACTAAGCTATCCAGGCGGGCAAATGGTTTCCCCGCGACTTTCACTCCGATCAACCGAATACGACCAACTAAATGGTAAATGGGTTGTACTTGTATAGCGCTTTTCTACCTTCAAGGTACTCAAAGCACTTTGACACTACTTCCACATTTACCCATTCACACACTGATGGAGGGAGCTGCCATACAAGGCGCTAACCAGCACTCATCAGGAGCAAGGGTGAAGTGTCTTGCTCAGGACACAACGGACGTGACGAGGTTGGTACTAGGCGAGGCTTGAACCAGGGGTTGCGCATGGCCACTTTTCCACTGCGCCACGCTGTCCCCTAACTACGACGGTACCACTGGCTTATACGGCGTCGAATGGGTGCTACAAATTGTGAGTTCAAATATTTTATTCCTCAATTGTAGTTGGGGAAGGGCATGTTCACCATTGTGTTACGTCACCTTTTCTTTTAACAACACTCAATAAATGATTGGGAACTCAGGAAACTAATTGTTGAAGCTTTGAAAGTGGGATTCCTTCCCATTCTTGTTTTATGTAGAGCTTTAGTCGTTCAACAGTCCGGGGTCTCCGCCGTCGTATTTTACTCTTCATAATGCGCCACACATTTTCGATGGGAGACAGCTCTGGACTGCAGGCGGGCCAGGAAAGTACCCGCACTCTTTTTTTAAGAAGCCATGCTGTTGTAACACTTGCTGAATGTGCCTTGGCATTATCTTGCTGAAATAAGCAGGGGCGTCCATGAAAAAGACCGCGCTTAGATGATAAATATAATGAATCATTAATAATAACATCGAGTTAAAGGTAAATTGAGTAAATTGGCTATTTCTGGCAATTTATTTAAGTGTGTATCAAACTGGTAGCCCTTCGCGTTAATCAGTACCCAAGAAGTAGCTCTTGGTTTCAAAAAGGTTGGTGACTCCTGATCTACATAAAAAAATGATATCAAAATCAAATTACAGTATGTTATTCATATAATTTGATAATTTTCCTCGACTGATGTGCAAACATCTATGTGGTTTATTTTGTAGATATCATCTACAAAAATACAAAGAATTGCTATTGCGACATCCAGTGGACACATTTAAAACAGCCGTTTCTTTCATCAAAAAATTTCAGGTAAATTTTTATACTTAGCAAACTCATCCCGCGGGCCGTATAAAACCTGTTCGCGGGTCTGATCAAGCGCTCGAGCCGTACGTTTGACACTCCTGGTCTAAAGCAGTGGTTCTCAAATGGGGAAACGCGTACTCCTCAGGGTACTTGAAGGTATGCCAAAGGGAGACGTAAGATTTTTTTTAACACATTATAAAAAATAGCAACAATTCAAAAACTATTTATAAATATATAATACTTCAACAAAATAGGAATGTAAGTTCATAAACTGTGAAAAAAAAAATTCCAACAATGCAATATTTAGTGTTGACAGCTGAATTTTTTGTGGACATGTTCCATAAATATTGATGTTAAAGATTTCTTTTTTTGTGGAGAAATGTGAAGTGAAGTGAATTATATTTATATAGCGCTTTTTCTCTAGTGACTCAAAGCACTTTACATAGTGAAACCCAATATCTAAGTTACAATCAAACCAGTGTGGGTGGCACTGGAAGCAGGTGGGTAAAGTGTCTTGCCCAAGGACACAACGGCAGAAGCGGGAATTGAACCTGCAACCCTCAAGTTGCTGGCACGGCCACTCTACCAACTGAGCTAAACCGCCCAGTTTAGATTTAGGCTTCACGGTGGCAGAGGGGTTAGTGCGTCTGCCTCACAATACGAAGTTCCTGCAGTCCTGGATTCAAATCCAGGCTCTGGATCTTTCTGTGTGGAGTTTGCATGTTCTCCCCGTGACTGCGTGGGTTCCCTCCGGGTACTCCGGCTTCCTCCCACTTCCAAAGATATGCACCTGGGGATAGGTTGATTGGCAACACTAAATTGGCCCTAGTGTGTGAATGTGAGTGTGAATGTTGTCTGTCTATCTGTGTTGGCCCTGCGGTGAGGTGGCGACTTGTCCAGGGTGTACCCCGCGTTCCGCCCGATTGTAGCTGAGATAGGCGCCAGCGCCCCCCGCGACCCCAAAAGGGAATAAGTGGTAGAAAATGGATGGATGGGATGGATGTTTAGAATTAAGTTGATGAATCCAGATGGATCTCTATTACAATCCCCAAAGAGGGCACTTTAAGTTGATGATTACTTCTATGTGTAGAAATCTTTATTTATAGTTGAATCACTTGATTATTTTTCTACAAGTTTTTAGTTATTTTTACATCTTTTTTTCCAAATGGTTCAAGAAAGACCACTACAAATGAGCAATATTTTGCACTGTTATACAATTTAATAAATCAGAAACTGATGACATAGTGCTGTATTTTACTTCTTTATCTCTTTGTTTCAACCCAAAATGCTTTGCTCTGATTAGGGGGTACTTGAATTTAAAAAAAATGTTCACAGAAAAAAGGTTGAGAGCCACTGGTCTAAGGTGTACACCAGTGGTTCTCAAATGGGGGTACGCGTACCCCCGGGGGTACTGGAAGTTATGCCAAGGGGTATGTGAGATTATTTTTTAAATATTCTAGAAATAGCAACGATTCAAAAATAATTTTTAAATATATATTTTGAATAATACTTCAACAAAATATGAATTTAAGTTCATAAACTGTAAAAAGAAATGCAACAATTCAATATTCAGTGTTGACAGCTAGATTTTTTTTTTGTGGACATGTTCCATAAATATTGATGTTAAAGATTTATTTTTTTGTGAAGGAATGTTTAGAATTAAGTTCATGAATCCAGATGGATCTCTATGACAATCCCCAAAGAGGGCACTTTAAGTACCCGTGCCAGCAACTTAAGGGTTCCAGGTTCGATCCCCTCTTCTGCCATCCTAGTTAATGCTGTTGTGTCCTTAGGTAAGACACTTTACCCACCTACTCCCAGTGCCACCCACACTGGTTTAAATGTAACTTAGATAATGGGGGGTTGCCCACATGTGCGGTCCTCTCCAAGGTTTCCCATAGTCACTGTCCCATTTGCGATGCGTTTTTCCTTGCCTTTATGTGGGCTCTGTACCGAAGATGTCGTTGTGGTTTGTGCAGCCCTTTGAGACACTTGTGATTTAGGGTTATATAAATAAACATTGATACATATATTTCACAACGTAAAGTGCTTTGAGTCACTAGAGAAAAGCGCTATGTAAATATAATTCCCTTCACTTCACTCCTATGTGTAGAAATCTGTATTTATAATTGAATCACTTGTTTATTTTTTAACAAGTTTTGAGTTATTATTATAAGTAATATTTGACATAGTGCTGTATTTTACTTCTTTATCAGTTTTTTTCAACCAAAAATGGTTGGCTCTGATTTGGGGGTACTTGAATTAAAAAAAAATGTTCACAGGGGGTACATCACTGAAAAAAGGTTGAGAACCACTGGTGTACCCCACCCCTCTCCCACCGTCACCTTAGACAGGGGTGCCCATTACGTCGATCGCGAGCTACCAGTCGACCGCGGGGGGTGTGTCAGTCGATCTCCAGCCACGCTTTTAAAAAAAATAGACCAAAAATTAGTGATCATCAATCTTCAGCAAGACGTCACTTAAATGACATTCACGGTACCGGAGGGTCTTGTGGGATGACGCTGGCTGCTGCAAGATCATTGTTATGAAAATATGACGGAGAGGAAGGCGAGACACACGTTTTATTTCAACAGACTCTCGCGCCGTACCTTCCGTCAAAACTCTAAAGGCCGACTGCACATTTGCTATCTTCACAATAAAAGCCCTGCTTCATGCTGCCTGCGCTAACTAAATACAGAGTCTCAGAAAACTGGCGTGCACAAGCGATCCCTCAGAAAGCTGGCGTGCACATCACTTGTGCACGCCAGCTTTCCGAGACTCTTATTTTGTTAGCGCAGGCAGCATGAAGCAGGGCTTTTATTGTGAAGATAGGAAATGTGCAGTCGGCCTTTAGAGTTTTGACGGAAGGGACGGCGCGAAAGTCTGTTGAAATAAAAAGTGTTTCTCGCCTTCCTCTCTGTCATTTTTTTCATAATAATGAACTGGCAGCAGCCAGCGTCATCTCACAAGACCCTCGGGTGCCATGGATGTCAATCAAGCAAGCTACGGAATTTGCCGCCAATGTTTTTCTTGTAAAGTGTATGGAAGCTGGATGAATTAGATGCCAAAAACCAACCACTTTCATGTGGTATTGTACAGAAAGGACAACTTTTTTTCTCCTCCATTTGAAAATGTGGGCGTTATCATCATTACTGTCTGATTCCAATCAATGCAAGTCATCAGAATCAGGTAATACACCAACTTATATTCTTGTCTTTGTGAAAGAAAGACATCTATATGTGTTACACATGATTGTATTATCATTAAACTTGTTTACAAAAATGTCTCTTTCATAAATAAATAAATATAAATGATATATATAAATGAGGTAGATCCCCTCGAGTTGGTCAATTGAAAAGTAGCTCGCCTGCAGAAAAAGTGTGGGCACCCCTGCCTTAGATAGACAGGACAGACATACTGTCGATAATGGATTCCGCCCTTTCAAAACCACACACCCTATCTTCTATCTGTGCTACTTAAAGTATCCTTAGGATCAGGTGACATCTTAAAAGCTTTCGGTCAAGACCCTGGTGGTCCGAAAGTCCGACAACAGACCTAAAGCACAAACAAATGATCCATGAACATTTAAAAGTTGCTCCTCAGAATCATCAGAAGGTGAAGGAAATAAAGTAATTTGGATGAAAACATGCTCACTAAAATGTTTCAGGATGTTTTTTGTTGTTGTTGTTGAATAACTTGCATCTTGATTTATGTTCCCTACGGTCTAAGCTGTCCTGGGATGTAATTTTCCTGAGTCATCATTTAGTGCTCGTTCCTGAAAACAGTGTGTCTCTTTGATCTTATTCCCGACTTAAACACTCCAACACACTCATTAATAATTCGGCCCAGATAATTCGGATTGACCTCCACACACTAAGCAGTGGAATTGGGCAACATAGTAGCGCTTAGCATGCCAATTGCATTTCTTGGTGTGTGTTTTTCATGTTTCGGCCACCGGGGACCTTTTAATGCTGGATCTCTCTTCATTGATTTTTACTGTTTTATTTGGTTCTATCCTTTTGCTGAAGGGTGAAGAAATGTGAGCAGCAAGCAGACAACAGAGCCTTTGCTGAGTCGATGTTGTGTGACCAAAGTGTGTGTGTGTGTGTGTGTGTGTGTGTGTGTGTGTGTGTGTGTGTGTGTGTGTGTGTGTGTGTGTGTGTGTGCGCGCGTGTGTGTGTGTGTGTGTGTGTGAGTGTAATTAACTTAGCCGTCTCAGTGTATTTAACCGCTGATAAAAGACAAAATCAAAGGGAATTTTTGAGATGCATTCAGGGTATCCTATTTTCGCACCAATATGCACTTCTAGCAGCAGAATATAAAATCCTACTGTCAAGTTGTTGTCGTCCTCTTCCTCTGCTAGTTCCTAGATGGAGAGATAAGAGCGGACTGGACTGGCGGCTTGACCCTCATTAAAAAAAAAAGAGCGCAAGAATAAGACATATTCCTCATTAGGCTTATAGCAGGAGTACTCACCTGGTTTGTCACTATGGGAGTCTAGCACATTGTTTCACATTGTTTAGAACAGGGGTGCCCACACTTTTTCAGCAGCAGAGCTACTGTATTGATACCAAAGTACAGGAGTGTATCTTGTCGATACTACTATGATTACGTCGATATTTTTTTGGCATCACAAAAACTTCTTTCGTTTTTTTTTTTTTAATTTATATTATGTTTATAAACTCAGGAAATATGTCCCTGGACACGGAATACGACCAATGTATGATCCTTGAACGACTTGGTATCGGATTGTTACCCAAATTTGTGGTATACAATTCAAAACTAATATAAAACATCCAAACAACAGAAGAATAAATTATTATTAAATTTTAACAGAAGGGTAAATAGAACATGTTAAAAGAGAAAGTAAGCAAATATTAACAAAAAATGAACAGGTAGATTAATAATTAATTTTCTACCACTTGTCCTGAATAATGTTGACAAAATAATAGAATGGAAAATGACCCAATATGTTACTACATATCTCAGCAGCTAAATTAAGAGCCTTTGTTTGCCTACTTACAAAAAAGACAAGTTATATGTTCACTATTTTATTTAAGGAAAAACTTGCAATAAGAAATATATGTTTAATGTACCAAATATTTTTTTGTTAAAATAAAGCCAATAATGCGATGTTTGTGGTCCCCTTTATCTAGAAAAGTGTCAGTCTGGGATTTTTGCATGTGCTTGCCTTCATGCCTTCACGCACCCACGATTACCTGCTATGCACCTTGCTATCCATGCCCCTTGTTTCGGTCACAGTAAGTGTTTTTGTTTTAGTTTTTCATAGTTCTGCCGCAGTGCAAGTTTAAGTTTATAGTTTATTGTCTTTCATGCCATCGAGCAGTTGTTTTGTTTTCCTGTTTGTATTTTTGTAGCCAAGTTTTTGTACCTCCTTGTGAGCGCCCTTAGTTTGTTTATTTTTGTATATAGTATTCAAATAAACAACCGTGTACTTACACTCTCGTCTGGCTCGTGCCAATCATACTTCGCATTGAATAAGCAAAAACAATCCATGTCCAGGTGTGACAGAAAAGTATCCAAAAATATCGAAAAGTATCGAAATAGTTTTGGTACTTGTACCAAAATATTAGTATCGTGACCACATTAATATATATATATATATAGAGAGAGAGAGAGAGAGAGAGAGAGAGAGAGAGAGAGAGAGAGAGAGAGAGAGAGAGAGAGAGAGAGAGAGAGAGAGAGACCAGGCCAAAAGTTTGAACAACTTCTCATTCAATGCGTTTTCTTTAGTTTCATAACGAGTCACCTGAAGTGCTTTTTACTTCACAGGTGTGTGCCTTATCAGGATTGATTAGTGGACTGTCTTGGTTGACAAGACTCTGCAACATCCTGTGGACATCGGCGGCGGTACCTCTGGATTGGCAAACCGGCAGTAAGTCGGACTCGTTTCCAGTGAGGGTTGGACTCCGCCAAGCCTGTCCTTTGTCACCGATTCTGTTCATAACTTTTACGGACAGAATTTCTAGGCGCAGTCAGGGCGTTGAGGGGATCTGATTTGGTGGCTGCAGGGTTAGATCTCTGATATTTGCAGATGATGTGGTCCTGATGGCTTCATCTGGCCAAGATCTTCAGCTTTCATTGGATCGGTTCGCAGCAGAGTGTGAAGCCACTGGGATGAGAATAAGCACCTCTAAGTCCGAGTCCATGGTTCTCGCCCGGAAAAGGGTAGATTACCATCTCCAAGTTGGCGAGGAAATCTTTCCCCAAGTGGAAAAGTTGGCTACTGCATCCGGGCTGCGTGTCTGGAGCTCCTGGGACCCGCCGTCCATCCCTTCCGGGTGCCTGTCTTGGTTGAGGCCTGCTGGGTGTAGTCCCTGCGTCTATTGTGGTAGTTTGGTGCTTCAAGGTATTCCGAGGTGTTGCAAGTCGGCCAAATGCTGGGGTAGGGACTTGTCCATGTGACGTCAGGTGAAACAAAAACTGACCCCAAACACACGTGTCAAAAAGTGGTAAAGGAATAGCTAAATCAGTCTAGAATTAAGGTTTTAGAATGGCCTTCCCAAAGTCCTGACTTAAACGTGTGGACAATGCTGAAGAATGATGTCCATGTCATAAAACCAACACATTTAGCTGAACTATTTTGTCAATTAGCTGAACTATTTTGTCAAGAGGAGTGGTCAAAATTTCTATCAGAAGCTTGTGGATGGCTGTCATGCCTGTTAATCCGGGTTTATGTTTAATCATGTTATGTTTTGTTTTTGGACTTTTGTTTCCCGTTTTTTCCACTTCCTGGTTTTGTTGGTTTCCATAGTTACTCATTAGTTTCCGCCTGGTCTCCAAGTCACGCCCCTGCCCTCAGCCCCACACCTGTTTCCCATCATCATAGTCACTATTTAAGTCATTTGTTTTCTGTTCCTCAGCCTGGGAACTTTGCTTATGCTGTACTACTTGCTACATGCTTGTCCTACATGCTACTTACTATGACCACGCACCTACCTTGCCTTGCTACGCTGATGACTGTTTTGACCATGTCACTTAAGATCTTGTTTGTATTTATGCCTCTGTGCAAGTTTTGGATTTGTTTAGTACCTTTGATAGTATCTTTTGTTTATTTGTATATAGTCAAGCCATTGTGCAGTTTTGTTTGTGGAGTTTAGTCTAGGTTATTATCCGCCATTGAGCGCGCCCTTTGTTTTCCCTTTTTGTATTATAGTATATAAATAAATGAATCATGTACTCACATTCTTGCCTGGCTCGTTCCAAATTCCCTCTGCATCGAAGAGGCAAAACTAATCCAAGTCAAAGTCCTGACAATGGCTACCAAAAGCGCCGTATTGCAGTGAAACTTGCCAAGGGAGATGTAACCAAATATTAACATTGCTGTATGTATACTTTTGACGCAGCAGATTTGGTCACATTTTCAGTAGACCCATACTAAATTCATAAAAGAACCAAACTTCATGAATGTTTTTTGTCACCGACAAGTATGTGCTCCAATCACTCTATCACAGAAAAAATAGGAATTGTAGAATTTATTAGAAACTAAAGACAGCCATGAAATTATGTTCTTTAAAAGTGTATGTAAACTTTTGACCACGACTGTACTTCCTGGCAAATGGGGAGAAAAAGTGTGACGTTCAGGTCTGAGGATCTGTCCGTGGTGCTGAAACCCACACATCCCAGCTGAAGTGCTTCCGTTATAAAAAAAAAAAAAAAAAAGCGGCAGCCAGAGCTTTAATGATAAACCTGTGACGTTGCATTTTTTCCCCTTGAATTCGGCTTCCCCTCGTTACTGCATGATGAATAACAAAAGTCCCTTGTTGCAGTTTCAGTCATTCGGCTCTTATTATTTCTGCTTCAACGCTACTGGCTGTAGGACGTCTGCTCTATTGTAAGGAAAATAATCATCCGAGTATATCTCGACTCTCTCCCAGAGGAACGGATTCGACTGGAAGTGACCACAGTCGGTGCAAGTGTGGCGTTAACACACACGGTCCAATCAGCGGCATTTGTTCAGTCGTCCCAAGACATGCCAACGCGTGAGCACACAGACGTCACTGTGCTCTTGGGGGCTTGCCATCGATTTTCCAGCCCTTTGCTGTGTCCAACTAAGCTCTTTACCGTCAGTGTTTCATTTGTGAATCAGTCCCAGTACTGTGGCTGGAAAGACTGCTAAAATGAATCTCAGGGTGGAAATATCAATACCTTTAAAGGCCTACTGAAATGAGATTTTCTTATTTAAACGGGGATAGCAGGTCCATTCTATGTGTCATACTTGATCATTTCGCGATATTGCCATATTTTTGCTGAAAGGATTCAGTAGAGAACATCGACGATAAAGTTCGCAACTTTTGGTGCTGATAAAAAAGCCTTGTCTTTACCAGAAGTCGCAGACGATGACGTCACAAGGGTGAGGGCTCCTCACGTCCTCACATTGTTTATAATGGGAGCCTCCAGCAGCAAGAGCTATTCGGACCGAGAAAACGACAATTTCCCCATTAATTTGAGCGAGGATGAAAGATTTGTGGATGATGATATTGATAGCGAAGGACTAGAAAAACTAGATAAATAAAATAAAATAAATAAATAAAAAGGCGATTGCATTGGGACGGATTCATATGTGTTTAGACATATTTACTAGGATAATTCTGGGAAATCCCTTATCTTTCTATTGTGTTGCTAGTGTTTTAGTGAGATTAAATAGTACCTGATAGTCGGAGGGGTGTGTCCACGGGTGCCTTGAGGCCAGTGTCTGAGGGAAGTCGACGGCAGATACAAGAACGGCGCAAACTCCACAGATCTCCGGTAAGAGGCGACTTTTTACCACAATTTTCTCACCGAAACCTGCCGGTTGACAAGTGGTCGGGAACCATGTTCGCTTGACCGCTCTGATCCATAGTAAAGCTTCACCTCCGGGAATTTTAGACAAGGAATCACCGTGTGTTTGTGTGGCTAAAGGCTAAAGCTTCCCAACTCCATCTTTCTACTTTGACTTCTCCATTATTAATTGAACAAATTGCAAAAGATTCAGCAACACAGATGTCCAGAATACTGTTTAATTATGCAATTAAAGCAGACTACTTGTAGCTTGGATTGGGCTGGAAAATAATGTCCGCTACAACCCGAGATGTCAAACGCACATGTCATCATACGAATCATCATACCGCTACGTTTTCAACAAAAAACTCAGCGGGAAATTTAAAATTGCAATTTTTTTTTTTTTTTTGCTGTAGTGGCTGCTGTAGGCAGGAGCTCTGTGCTCTTGTGTCATCCTTTTGTGTTTCCCTCTTGTTTTCATGTGTTATTATATTTTTTTGCCTTTTGGTCCGGGACCCTTTGGGACTGTGTGACAAGGGGTGTCACTTTCGTGACCTCTGTGGTGCTTTTTTTGTGGACTTCTGGATCTGCCTCCCGGGAGCCTCTTGGCCATGGAGACCAGCTGCTGGGTGTCTGCCACACCGGAGTCGGTTTGGAGGGACTGGCGGAGATGCGGATGAGGGGACAGGACTGCAGAGTTTGGAGGGATTGGAGGAGATGCGGATGAGGGGACAGGACTGCAGAGTTTGGAGGGACTGGAGGAGATGCGGGTGAGGGGACAGGGCTGCGGAGCTAGCACTGAGCGCTGGGACGGAGAGGCTTCGCGGTGTCTTGGCTGGGTGAACAGGTGTCGGACACCTCAGTCTCCTTGGACGTATCATCGCTCATCCATGCGGACTGGACACTGGCCGAGAGTGGAGTCGGCTGTCTTGGTTGCTTTGTTGGGTCTGCTCCTGTCTCTGGCCATGCTCCCTCCACCCCAGCGGACGATGGCGTGGAACACCACAGAGGCCACCACAGTGGATATGTTTCTTTTACTTTTTATTCATAGCTGTATGTAGAAGTGTCTGGTTGTATCTGCTGCTTTAATGTCTTTAATGTCCTATGTGTTCGTTGATGTTTGATGTTGCCCTCTTACACACATGTAAGAGGGATGTGTACTATGGCTATGAGTTGTTGTTTTTTTCCCTTGGCCTCAGTCTGCACCCCCTCTCCAGGGCCCAGGCTAAGACCGATTTTTTTATTTTATCTTCTATTTTTTTCTCCCCCCCTTGTTTACCTGTATCTCATCTTTTTTTGTAAGGGGCGCTGGAAGCCGGCAGACCCGTCAGCGATCCTGTTCTGTCTCCCTTTAATGTTTGTCTCATCTTGAATGGGATTGTGCTGAAAATTGTAATTTTCCTGAAGGAACTCTCCTAACGGAATAAATAAAGTACTATCTAATCTAATCTAATCTATTGGCATGTGTTGCAATGTTAATATTTCATCATTGATATATAAACTATCAGACTGCGTGGTCGGTAGTAGTGGGTTTCAGTAGGCTTTTAATGTGTTGCTGTACTTAGTCCCCCCTATATGCTATCAATACACTTGGAAGTTGTCACCTTTATAAAAGTGAGTGTGGTGAATTCAACTCAATGCAATTAAACTAATTGCTTTATTGAAATGTTTCATCCATCTATCCTATTGTCATATCTGTAAATATATTGTCCAAAAATATATAGATTTTTTTTGCGGAATTACAGCGACTTGTCCAGGGTGTACCCCGCCTTCCGCCCGATTGTAGCTGAGATAGGCACCAGCGCCCCCCGTGACCCCAAAAGGGAATAAGCCGTGGAAAATTGGATGGATACAGCGCGATGATGCCCCGTGTTAACACACTAACTTGAGTTATTATGCAATTCCAGCCTTCTCCGCCTGCAGCACACAAGACAGCTTGACAACTTGTAGATGTTGCTAGTAATAATAGCAGCTTATTGCCCTCTTATGTATATCAGTCTGCAGAACAGTTATTACCAATATTCCCCACACACCATGACGAATGAATATACAAACCCCAAAACCAGTGACGTTGGCACGTTGTGTAAATCGTAAATAAAAACAGAATACAATGAATTGCAAATACCTTTCAACCTATATTCAATTGAATGGACTGCAAAGACAAGATACTTAACGTTTGAACTGGAAAACTTTGTTATTTTTAGCAAATATTAGCTAATTTGGAAATTGTTGCCTGCAACATGTTTAAAAAAAGCTGGCACAAGTGGCAAAAAAGACTGAGATAGTTGAGGAATGCTCATCAAACACTTACCTGGAACATCGCACGGGTGAACAGGCTAATTGGGAACAGGTGGGTGCCTTGATGGGGTATAAAAGCAACTTCCATGTCATTCACAAATTATGGGGCGAGGGTCACCACTTTGTGAACAAATGCACGAGAAAATTGTTAGTTTAAGAACAACATTTTTCAACCAGTTATTGCAAGGAATTTGGAGATTTCACCATCCATAATATCATCAAATGGTTCAGAGAATCTGGAGAAATCCCTGCATGTTACATTGAATTCCTGTGACCTTCGAAACCTTAAAAACTGACATCAGTGTGTAAAGGATATCATCACATGGGCTCAGGAACATTTCAGAAAACCACTGTCAGTAACTACAGTTGGTCGCTACATCTGTAAGTGCGAGTTAAAACTCTACTATGCAAAAAAAAAAAAAAGCCATTTATCAACAACACCCAGAAACACAGCTAGCTTTGCTGGGCCCAAGCTCATTTTAGATGGACTGATGCAAATTGGAAAAATGTTCTGTCGTCTGACAAGACCACATTTCAAATTGTTTTTGGAAACTGTGGATGTCGTGTCCTCCGGAACAAAGAGGAAAAGAACCATCTGGACTGTTATAGGTGCAAAGTTGAAAAGCCAGCATCTGTGATGGTATGGGGGTGTATTAGTGCCAGAGGCAAGGGTAACTTACACATCTGTGAACGCACCATTAATGCTGAAAGGTACATATAAGTTTTGGAGCAACATATGTTGCCATCCAAGCAACGTTATAATGGACGCCCCTGCTTATTTCAGCGAGACAATGCCAAGCCATGTGTTACAACAGCATGGCTTAATGATAAAAGAGTGTGTGTACTAGACTGGCCTGCCAGTAGTCCAGACTTGTCTCCTATTGAAAATGTGTGGTGCAATATGAAGCGTAAAATATCACATCGGAGACCCCGGACTGTTGAACAACTTAAGCTGTACATCAAGCAAGAATGGGAAATAATTCCACCTGAAAAGCTTAAATAATTGGTCTCCTCATTTCCCAAACGTTTACAGAGTGTTGGTAAAAGGAAAGGCCATGTAACGCAGTGGTAAAAAAGCCCCTGTTCCATCTTTTTTGCCATGTGTTACTGCCATTAAATTCTAAGTTAAGGATTATTTGCAAAAAAAAATTATGTTTCTCAGTTCGAACATTGTATATCTTGTCTCTTCAGTCTATTGAATTGAATATAAGTTGAAAAGGATTTACTAACCATTGTATTCTGTCTTTATTCACGGATTACATATTTTATAAAATAGTCGTCTGATAGAAACATTGTCGCCACATAGCTCGGTTGGTAGAGCGGCCGTGCCAGCAACTTGAGGGTTGCAGGTTCAATTCCCGCTTCCGCCATCCAAGTCACTGCCGTTGTGTCCTTGGGCAAGACACTTTACCCACCTGCTCCCAGTGCCACCCACACTGGTTTAAATGTAACTTAGATATTGGGTTTCACTATGTGAAGCGCTTTGAGTCACTAGAGAAAAGCGCTATATAAATATAATTCACTTCACTTCACAAAGTTTGCACGCAAACATGGTTTTACAATGTCATGTTAAAAGAAGTATGTCGCTTCATCTCATAAAAAATATAATCGTCTAAGGAAGCTATTATTACATTTACATAGACAGTATGTCCTTGTGCAGGCGCAGGTGTCCGATTAAACATTTCAAAACATCAAGCATACAACATAATTGAACTAAAAAACGCGTGAATAGCGGGAAAACTGGGAATTTTTCTTAAGCAAACAGATAGCTGGATTGTCCTGGCTGTGCTTTTCAGCATTCACACAATTACTGTTCCAAGTGCAAAGTATGTTTTTGTGGTGTCTTTTTAAATAATGTATTGAATATTGCATTTAATCAAATATTAAAAAAAACTATTTTTTGAAGACCTACTTTTGGAAATAACACAACTTCTCCTGGTTGCGTTGTTTGCTTACTTTCCCAACTGACTTTATTTGTGTCCCGGCTGCAGCTCTCCAAATCTGTGAGCGACAGGAAGACAAGCACTTTTGCAGAACGCGGTGCTTTGCATGTACACAACTCGAAACCTGATTATAGACAACCTTCTTTTTCCGAAATAAACAAAAATCCAAATTTTTATTGAGCTCCTTGCAGTTTTACCTACACAGTTGGCATGGTATAGGGCTGTTGAGCTCTACAAAGTGTTTCTACTGTAAGTATAGTGCTTACTTGAGTGCAACGTGCATTTTTGTTGCAGTTTTGTTTACCATATTTGGAAGTGTTGAAACTGCCAATGCTAATCAGTAGCATGTAAATGGCATATCCAATGTGAATTAGCATTGAGCTAGCTTGAAAGCAGAGCCTTACGTTCTTACGCTCTCCCTGACCACCTGAGGGCACCTCAGACTGTGGATGCTTTTAAAAAAGGCTTAAAAACCCATCTTTTTAAAAAAGCCTTTCTATAAACATGCATGCTGGTTGTAGTCTTTGGGCTGTTTATAGTTTTATATTTTATTTATTTTTATTATTACTATTTTTTACACTGTGGCACTTTGAGGTTGTTTGCTCAACGTAAAGTGCTTTTTACAAATAAAATCTATTATTATTATTATTATTATTATTATTATTATTATTTTTATTATTATTATTCTAGTAGGGTTGTACAGTATACCGGTATTAATATTGTATTGCGATACTAATGAATCATATTCAGTACTATACCGCCTCTGAAAACCACCGGCCCACCGCCCTCTGAACCTCCCTGTCTGCAATGTTTTAGCGACTTCTAAATCACAAATCCTGGCCTCCATGGCGACAAATAAAGTATGTTTTTTACAAGTATCATCCCTGCAGGACGAGGAATAGCTAAACATGCTTCACTACACATCGTAGCTCACTGGCGTCAAAATGTAAACAAATGCCATTGGTGGATCTACACCTGACATCCACTGTAATGATACCAAGTACAAGAGCGTATCTAGTCGATCCTACTAAAGGACTTTGAATATGACCAATTTATGATCCTGTAACGACTTGGTATCGGACCGATACTCAAATGTGTGGTAACATCCAAAACTAATGTCAAGTATCAAACAACAGCAGAATAAGTGTTTATTATATTTTAACAGAAGTGCAGATAGAACATGTTAAAAAGAGAAAGTAAGCAGATATTAACAGTAAATTAACAAGTACATTAATAATTTATTTTCTATCACTTGTTCTTAAAATTTCTGACAAAATAATAGAATAATAAATGACACTGCATATGTCAGCTGACTAATTGGGAGCTTTTGTTTGCTTTCTTACTAATAAAAGACAAGTTGTCTGGTATGTTCACTATTTTATTTAAGGACAAACTTGCAATAAGAAACATATTTTTAAAGGCCTATTGAAACCCACTACTACTAACCACGCAGTCTGATAGTTTATATCTCAATGATGAAATATTAACATTGCAACACATGCCAATACGGCCGGGTTAGTTTACTAAATTGCAATTTTGAATTTCGCGCAAAGTATCCTGTTGAAAACTTTGATATGATGCGCGTGACGTAACGGGTTGTAGCCGACATTTTGTTCCAGCCCGATCCCAGCTCTAAGTCGTCTGCTTTAGTCGCTTAATTACACAGTATTCAGGACATCTGTGTTGCTGAATCTTTTGCAATTTGTTCAATTAATAATGGAGAAGTCAAAGAAGAAAGATGTAGGTGGGAAGCGGTGTATTGCAGCTGCCTTTAGCAACAAAAACACAGCCGGTGTTTCCTTGTTTACATTCCCGAAGGTGAAGCTTTACTATGGATCAGAGCGTTCAAGCGAACATGGCTCTCTACCACATGTCAACCGGCAGGTTTCAGTGAAAAAACTGTGGTAATAAGTCGGCTCTTACCGTAGACATGAGCGGAGCTAGCGTCATTCCTCGTGCACCTGTCAGAGAGGCAGCTGCAGACTCTCTTGCCTCCTCCGACCGGCCGCCCCGAACGCGGGATGCTTCCACCGTGGAGGAGGGGGGAAAAAAGTTCAGCCCGGCCCGACCGGCTGCATTTCCCCTCGCCTCGTCGAGAAACGTTGCTTCCCTCAGAGACACTGGCGGTCACCACACCCATGAGCACACACCTCCGACTTTCAGGTACGGCTATATAATCTCACTAAAACACTAGTAACACAATAAGCAGATAAGGGATTTTCCAGAATTATCCTAGTAAATATGCCTAATAACATCTGAATTGCTCCCACTGCGCTGTCTTTATTTTTTTCCTTTCTAGTCCTTCACTCTCACTATTCTCATCCACGAATCTTTCATCCTCGCTCAAATTAATGGGGAAATCGTCGCTTTCTCGGCCCGAATCGCTCTCGCTGCTGGTGGCCATGATTGTAAACAATGTGAGGATGTGAGGAGCTCCACAACCCGTGACGTCACGCGCAACATCGTCTGTTACTTCCGGTACAGGCAAGGCTTTTTTATTAGCGACTAAAAGTTGCGAACGTTATCGTCGATGTTCTCTACTAAATCTTTTCAGCAAAAATACGGAAATATCGCAAAATGACCAAGTATGACACAGAATGGACCTGCTATCCCCGTTTAAATAAGGAAATCTCATTTCAGTAGGCCTTTAAAGTACCCTAAGATTTTTTTTGTTTGTTTAAATGAAGCCAATAATGCCTAATTTTGTGGTGCCCTTTATTTAGAAAAGTATCGAAAAGTATCTGAGTAATTTTAGTACCGGTACCGGTACAAAAATACTGGTATCAGGAAAATACTACTTTCAAGCACTTTTTATCACGCCTGCTTGCCTTGCTGGCGTTGAAAATTGCAAGAGAGGCGGTCTGCTATTGATTTGCCATTTTGCCTTTTGGCCAGTCTGCAAGCAGAAGTGACATCCTGTGCGACCCAGGTAGCGACAATTGGTTACCATTTGTTTTTTGTGTGTATCGGTGCTCGGAATTATTTTGGTAACAATCTTGCAACCCCACTGAAAACTCCTTATAGATGTTGATTTGGGGAAATATCATGTGACTGATGATTACTTAACCAGGGGTCAGCAAACTGTGGCTTTTGAGCCGCATGTGGGTCTTTAGCACCGCCCTAGTGGCTCCCTGGAGCTTTTTCAGAAATGGAAAAAGATAGAGGGAAAAATTATTTTTGTTGTTTTGATAATGTTGTATTGATTGACTGAAACTTTTATTAGTAGATTGCACAGTACAGTACATATTCCGTACAATTGACCACTAAATGGTAACACCCGAATAAGTTTTTCAACTTGTTTAAGTCGGGGTCCACGTTTCTGTAGGAGGACAAACATGACGCAAAACTTCCTAATTGTTAGAAATCTCACTGTTTACATTAAACACGCTTCACTGATGACAGTATTTAGCCAGCACCGTTTTGTCCCACTAATTTTCTTGGCCCTTGAACGCACCGTAGTTTGTGTGCATACAACTTTCTCCGACGCTGCCACAGAAAGACGTGTTTCGTGCCACTCCCTCTTTGTCTCATTTTGTCCACCAAACTTTTTAAGTTGTGCGTGAATGCACAAAGGTGAGCTATGTTGATGTTATTGACTTGTGTGGAGTGATTATAATTCATGCTAACATCCATGCTATTTAGGCTAGCTGTGTGGACATATTGCATCAGTATGCCTCGTTTGTAGCTATATTTGAGCTCATTTTAATTTCCTTGACTTATGTCCTCTGTGTATTTAATTTATATCTGCATGTCTCATGGCACATTTTCTGTATGTAATATTGGCTGAATTTCTGATTGCCTGTCATGTCGTTCCAGACCACAGCAAAGTTGATCATGTTGTTCCAGACCACAGCAAACATTACCCAAAGATTGTAATAAATCTATTAGAAGAAGACAAGCTATTTTTCCTTTAACTTGGACACATACATCTATACATTTGGCAGTTTTAAACCAGCAATTTCCAGGAGTTATCTCACCCTTTTAGACACTTACTTAATATGTAGCCTTCATTGTTAACATTTACATAAGGCGTTTTACTTTTTGCTGCTCCAGACAGATAGGTTTTTTGTATTTTTGGTCCAATATGGCTCTTTCAAAATGTTGGGTTATCCCTGACCTAAACTAAGCAAAGCGTCACTGCACAGAATGTTCCTTGTATCTTTTTAAATCGTCTCCTTTGAAAGTTCCAAATCACTCTTGTGCATGTCATTTTCTCTTTAATGGCTTCCTGGTCTCCCCTTAAGGATTACATCGATTAAATAAAGTCTGCACTACTTTTTCTTTTGATTCTTTTCCCCTCAGCTAAGGACTCCTGAATCACTGGAGCCAACTAACGTCCAAACAGATGCGCGACGGGGAGAGCTAAGCTTTGCCGCAGGGTCAAGTAGCCGGAATCTAATCTCTTCAACAGAATTACATTTCCATTATCATGATTCCATAACTAGCGACTGACTTAGACCACAAAAGGCCTGAGAGCTATTATGTAATCACTTTGTTGGTACTGGCTTGGAATAACTATACATGACTCCACAATTTCTCTGTCACGCTTTTGGATTACCCAGATTATAGCACAGGGGTGTCCAAAAACCAACCCAAGGGCTGTATATGGCCCACAGCAAGTTTCTTTTTTTTCCTTGATTTGATTCGATTCAGAATCAGTTGTCAATTGAACACAATTCTTAATTCAAACAGATTCTCGCATTTTATCTTTTGGTCTGAAAATGATTATAATACCTTTTCAAAACAGGTTCCATACAACAAAAGCTTCTCTTGGCTGCTAACGTATAACATGTGCACCAGAGATGTCAAACATAAGGTCCGTGGGTCGAATCAGGCCCGCAAACAGGTTTTATCCGGTGTCAGATTCAAACACTGATGACATCTATTAAGAAGAAGCAAGAAGCAATTAAACAGAGACAGAATTCAATTTGGCTCAATTGAAGAGAAACGTCTGGAAAACAGTACAGTCCCACCACGCTCCGACAAATGATTGCACGCCTCCTCTTTTATTTGGACTTTCCCTGATTACATGGCAACAGCTGTTTCTAAAGGGACCGGAGTCGTAAACAGCCATCGCCTTTGGTTACAAAACAGTTCAAAGAAAAGGTCGGTTCAAAGAAAAGGTCATAAACAGCCATTGCCCTCGGTCGCAAAACAGTTAAAAGAAAAGGTGCCTGGAGGGGGATCAGACCCTGCCTCCTCTCCGCTTTGTAGATCTCGAGTCAAGATAAAATCTTCCTGTGGATAACAATAGAAGAAAGAAACCGACGCCTTCTTGTCGCTTCCCATCGTACACAGTGGAGTTTTACAAGCCTTCTGCTTGGTGGGATCAAAGACAGCTTTTGTCCTCTCGCAGGGCGAGCTAAACTTAATGGAAAGGAAAGGAAACACCTGATGTGACGGATCGTGGCAGGGAATATAAAACTAATATTCATGAAAAAAAGTGTAATCAACCTAAACTTTTGGATGCATGTTGAAAACCTCTGACCCAAAACACAAAAGCTAAGATAACAACGTTTTTTTTTTTTTTTTTTAATAGCTTATCAGATAATTGTGTACCGTATTTTTCGGACTATAGGGCGCACTTAAAATCCTTTAATTTTCTCAAATCTCGACAGTCTGCCTTCTAACCCGGTGCGCCTAATGTACGGAATCATTTTGGTTGTGTTTACTGACCTCGGAACTATTTTATTTGGTACATGGTGTAATGATAAGTGTGACCAGTAGATGGCAGTCACACACAAGATATATGTGTAGACTGCAATATGACTCAAGTAAACAACACCAAAATTTGATATGTTATATTGAAAATGTAGAACATTACACACAGCGCTCAAAAATCGATCAACATGATTTAGTACAACTCTGGTAAGCTATGAAGCCACACCGCGTGATGGATTGTACTGTGCTTCAACATACAAGTATTATTATGGTGTGTGTATAAGGTAAGACATATTATCTGGTGTTTTGTTTTGCAATATTATGCAAAAACAACCTTTCTTACCTTCTGGTACCTGCTGATCTGTATTTGGGATCTGAAAATGTCCTGAAAATGTGCGCATGTCCGCCTTTGTAGTCCGTGGCGACACCGTAGTTGATACCGTAGTCGATAAGCTTCTTCTTTTTCTCTATCTTCTCGTTTTGGGACATTCATCCTCCGTTGTTGCCATTTCTAATATAAAGTAGTGTAAAGTTCTTACTTATATCTGTCAGTAAACTTGCAATGAAAGCGCTAAAACATACCGGTGTAGTGAGTTTACATTATTTACCCAAGGAACTTTAGTTATTAGATACTTCCGGTTGGACTGTTTTTCACGGGGCACATTTCCGGCCTTGTTATTGCACGAGTGAGCCACGGATGAGGAGAGGCTGCTCCGTTATTGATTTAAGTAAAGTCTGAATGTCATTAAAACAGTTAGCTCCATCTTTCGACACTTCTTCCACTCCCGTCCTTGCACGCTACACCGCTACAAAAAAGATGATGGGGAAAAGATGCTGCCGAAGGTGAGCCACGTAAATAAGACCACCCACAAAACGGCACATCCGGAAGCGACTGTCAGAAAGCGGCTTGAAGATGATCGATGAAACATAACCTATGCAACATTTTGAACAAATAATCACCATTACGTGCTGTGTAGACCACAATGAAGTGTTTTCCATTTAGAACAAAATAATTATTATATGACCCCTTTAATACGGTGCGCCTTTTGTATGAACATAGACCTGACTAGACCCGCTGATCGACAATGCGCCTTATAATCTGGTGCGCCCTATGGTCCGGAAATTACGGTACACCGGATCATTCTAGCATCCTTAATGAACAAAATGCATCAAATTGCATTCTTTCATTGGACTTCTTATAGCATCATCAAAAAAAATCAAGGATGGGTGAATTTGAACATACTCTATATTCATGTGTTACCATCTGCCTTTAATGTATTCACATTTGTTTGTGAAGAATAGAGAAGCAGATGCAAACAGAGAAAATAAGATACCTGAGGCAAAATAGGGACTTTACACTTGAAAGTGTAAAGCATTACTTATGCATTAGGTATGTCTTTGAAGAACCCAAAACATGCAGATTCCCAAGTCCTTCACCCCCAAATAATGCATATAGAATCAATTATTCATTTTGTGAATGTTTATTTCACTTCAAAAAGTATGACAGAGGCCTTGATGTTGGGGTGGGGGCATGCACACAATGTCCTCGATGGAAGTTTGTACTTCCTATACGGAACTGTCCTTGAGCATAAATAACATAAGTGACTTGTAAACAAAAAAGGGCCGTGTTTGTAATTGTCACTAGGGTTGCGCGATACGTACGATATACCGTACAAACGATATCATTTGGGCCGAATAGAGAGCTTTTAATACCATCGTTATATGTTGATAATGCATGTTGATGACTAATGTCCCACCACAGGGCAAAGCTGCTTCTAAATCACTAATCCTTGCCTCCATTGGGACAAATAAACAGTTTTTCCTGCGAGTATCATTATATCACTGGACGGTTAAAGGACAAGTCATAGCTAAACATCCTACATTACACACAATAGGACAATACAAAAAAAGCATAGCTCGAGTTCTTGTTTGTAAGCGAGTGTGGGTGGACCGATACACTGCAAATTATTCATCATTTGCCAAGATTTTAAAATGTATTCCTGGAAATGTCCCTAGTCACTTACTTCACATTAAAATCTTGATTTAATCCAATCCAATCCAATCCACTTGATTTATATAGCACATTTGAACAACAATAACGTTTCCAAAGTGCTGCACAGCCATGTTAAAAACAATTGTAAAAAAAAATAATAATAATAATAATAAAATAAATAAATAAATAAAATAAAGCCCTGCGATGAGGTGGCGATTTGTCCAGGGTGTACCCCGCCTTACGCCCGATTGTAGCTGAGATAGGCGCCAGCACCCCCCGCCACCCCAAAAGGGAATAAGCGGTAGGAAAATGGATGGATGGATGGAAAATAAAAAAAGTATATATATATATATTATGCTCCACCAATCACTGAATAAAAACAAAAAATAAATAAATATAAAACCAATAAAAACAATATAAAAACAAATATGATTAAAAACTATTTTAAAGGGTAAAATCAATTAAAACAGTAAAATAGAAATCAAAGTGTATAAAAAACGCAGAGGACAACAGAGAACAGAGGACCACACAACCCACGTAGTGTTAAAAGCCAAAGAATAAAAGTGGGTCTTAAGACGAGACTTAAAACACTCCACTGTGGAATCAGTTTGAACATGGAGCGGCATAAATAATTATATTTTGTCTATTCAGGCTTAAAAAAACAATATAAAATAACTATTCAAATAAGATATTGGGGTTTTTAACACATAGAAGATTCTGCAACATCCTGCGGATGCTTGATTAAAGAATTGCTGGTTGAATAATGCTTGTTTTGCTATATACAGGAGGAGTAGACGGCACAGACCAGAAGGGGGCATAGTGGCTTTATGATGAATATATATATATATATATATATATATATATATATATATATATATATATATATATATATATATATATATATATATATATACCCAAATACAGTTGATAGACAGTTGTCAGTAAGGCCTTTTAGATGACCTCACCCTGAACGTCCTGTGATTGGATACTCACCGGGACCGATAGCAGATTACTTTGAGAATGCATACAACTGATAAACAGTTGCGATAGCCGGATCAGATCGCAAGTTGTTGACAGGAGCTGTTCTGCTACAACTAAAAGTTGTAAACCCTTCTTGTTAAAGTTTGTCATGCTTGTCATTTAATTAACATTCCTACATGTGTATTTGTCGCCACCATGTGGTCAGGGCAGTTCATATATCTTTGAGAAGTGTGTACTTTGAATCAAACTTTGCATAAGCCAAGCAGATGTTTTTAATTGCTGATGCATTTTAATTTTTTTTAATGCGGCCAAAAAATAACCAGTTTTGTACACTGTTGATGTGTTTCAATACAGTGTAGGGTGTAAATGTCTTCCTGTATAGTATTTCTCCAGCAATGATCATGAGGTGACATCAATTATAGTATTTTGAGAGGTAATCATTAAAGTCGGAGATTACTATAAGGGCTAGATGGGAAATGCACGGCCCGCCACTGCCAGAACCAGAACCTCTTCGCTATAAGGCAGACGTGCCAACGACTTTGCCCCCGTCAGAACCGACAATGTTTTGACAATAATTTATTTTCAGACTTATAAACCTCCAGCTCTCTTACTTACTCCTGTACCGCACTCCTTAACGTGTAGACCTTCGGATTGTGACTTCTGCTCACTGCATGTGTTTAATTTGGAGGCTCGGCGTCTGCGGCGTGGGAGTCAAGCCAGCGGCTGTCAGCAATCAATCATCAAGACTGCTTTAAATATCCGTTCTCTTGCTCAACTCTGCCCCGGAGAAGACTCCTCGGCCTGACTTGCACGTCATTCATCGCTTCCTCCTTTTGGCAAGCTGTCTAGGTTCTGGAGACCTGCATCCCATTCCAAAACAATCTGGAATGCGCCGCTCTCGGATCCAACCTTGCCGTAGGCCAAAGTCCAGCAGTGACAGCCTCGCTGCACATACTAACCCAACTCGTCCAAGAAAAGTTTGCAGTAAGAACCACTTAACTTTAATACTCTCTCCACAATCTGTGTTCTGCTCCTTGTGCCAGGGTTGATATTCCAGCCAATAACATGAGAACAAATAATATGTGATATGATAACAGCAGTGATGAAAAGTATTGTTCACACAAGTTCAACACTAGACAAAAAAGTTAGAAATTAAAGACCTACTGAAATGAGATTTTCTTATTTGAACCGGGATAGCAGGTCCATTCTATTCGTCATACTTGATCATTTCGCGATATTGCCATATTTTTGCTGAACGGATTTAGTAGAGAACATCAACGATAAAGTTCGCAACTTTTGGTCGCTAATAAAAAAGCCTTGCCTGTACCGGAAGTTGCAGATGATGACGTCACCCGTGTGAGGGCTCCTTAAATCCTCACATTGTTTTTAATGGGAGCCTCCAACAAAAAGAGCTATTCGGAACGAGAAAACGACAATTTCCTCATCAATTTGAGCAAGGATGAAAGATTTGTGGATGATGATATTGATAGTGAAGGACTAGAAAAAAAAAAGGCGAATGCATTGGGACGGATTCAGATGTTTTTAGACACATTTACTAGGATAATTCTGGGAAATCCCTTATCTTTCTATTGTGTTGTTAGTGTTTTAGTGAGATTAAATAGTACCTGATAGTTGGAGAGGTGTGTCCACGGGTGTCTTGACGCCAGTCTCTGAGGGAAGTCGACGGCAGCTGCATGGACGGCGCAAGCTCAGCTGATCTACGATAAGAGGCGACTTTTTACCACAATTTTCTCACCGAAACCTGCCAGTTGACAAGTGGTCGGGAACCATGTCCGCTTGACCGCTCTGATCCATAGTAAAGCTTCACCTCCGGGAATTTCAAACAAGGAATCACCGTGTGTTTGTGTGGCTAAAGGCTAAAGCTTTCCAACTCCATCTTTCTACTTTGACTTCTCCATGATTAATTGAAATAATTGCAAAAGATTCAGCAACACAGATGTCCAGAATACAGTTTAATTGCGCGATGAAAAGAGACGATTTTTTGCCGCAAATGGGGCTGCGCTAATATGTCCCCGCTGTCACGCCAAATTTCTTCCCCCCTACAAAAACCTTCCCACCCCATTTACTTAAGGGGTCATGATTAATACAGACATTTTGTTAACGCTATATTATAAAAATATAACGCTATATTATAAAAATATAACGCTATATTACAAAAATACAGACGTTTTGTTTACGCTATATTATAAAAAATGTTTGGGAATAATTTACAGACACAAGCTATGGGATGACATAAGAGGAAACGTGACCCCGGCAGTAAATGCGTCATCCCATAGCTTGTGTTTGTAAATTGTTTTTTAATTTTTTTTATAATATAGCGTTAACAAAACGTCTGTATTTTTATAATATAGTGTTATATTTTTACAATATAGCGTTAACAAAACGTCTGTATTAATCATGACCCTGAAAGTAAATGGGGGGGAAGGTTTTTGTAGGGAGGAAGAAATTTGGCGTGACACCTCCAACCTGTGACGTCATGCGCACGCGTCATCATTACGCAAAGTTTTCAGCAATAAACTCCGCCGGGAAATTTAAATTTGTAATTTACTAAACTAAACCGGCCGTATTGGCATGTGTTGCAATGTTAATATTTCATCATTGATATATAAACTATCAGACTGCGTGGTCGGTAGTAGTGGGTTTCAGTAGGCCTTTAAGTCTGTCCTTTTTTTGTATTGGCTGAGTTAAGTAACAGAAAATTCCGTTATTATGGTCTTGCTGCAACGCAAGCAGCCCATTTTATTATTGCTCATAGTTCAAACTTTATTCTTCAACTTATTATAGTTCCAACGCACTTATTTTACCGCCACTTCGAGGCAAACCGGCACACATATAATATACCGTCGGAAAGGTCTCGTTTGTGCCGATGGCGGAAATCTAAATTGGGAGCATTTCTTGTTACCATGGCAACGCTGTTCACGAAACAAACTAAAACACCTTTTGTTTAATACGAGACGAATCGGCCAACGAACCTCCACATATGTTATACCGTGGGAAAGGTCTCGTTCGTGCCGATAGGCGTAATTTAAATTGGTAATACTTTAAGTTGCAAGGAGTGCCATCTCCGGGTTGGGGAGGAGACCCTGCCCCAAGTGGAGGAGTTCAAGTACCTAGGAGTCTTGTTCACGAGTGAGGGAAGAGTGGATCGTGAGATCGACAGGCAGATCGCTGTGGCGTCTTCAGTAATGCGGACGCTGTATTGATCCGTTGTGGTGAAGAAGGAGCTGAGCCGGAAGGCAAAGCTCTCAATTTACCGGTCGATCTACTGTACGTTCCCATCCTCACCTATGGTTATGAGCTTTGGGTTATGACCGAAAGGACAAGATCAAGGGTACAACCGGCCGAAATGAGTTTGCTCCGACGGGTGGCGGGGTTCTCCCTTAGAAGTAATCCATCCATCCATCCATTTTCTACCGCTTATTCCCTTTCGGGGTCGCGGGTAATAATAATAATAATAATAATAATAATGGATTGCATTTATACCGCACTTTTCTACTGTTAGATACTCAAAGCGCTCACAGAGAAGTGGAAACCCCTCATTCATTCACACCTGGTGGTGGTAAGCTACATCTGTAGCCACAGCGGCCCTGGGGTAGACTGACGGAAGCGTGGCTGCCATTTTGCGCCTACGGCCCCTCCGACCACCCCTCCGGTATAGCTCAGTTGGTAGAGTGGCCGTGCCAGCAACTTGAGGGTTCCCGGTTCGATCCCCGCTTCCGCCATCTTAGTCACTGCCGTTGTGTTCTTGGGCAAGACACTTTACCCACCTGCTCCCAGTGCCACCCACACTGGTTTAAGTGGAACTTAGATATTGGGTTCCACTATGTAAAGCGCTTTGAGTCACTAGAGAAAAGTGCTATATAAATATAATCCACTTCACTTCACTTCACAATCATTCATTCATCATTCATTCACCGATGTGAGCGGCACCGGGGGCAAGGGTGAAGTGTCTTGCCCATGGACACAACGGCAGCGATTTGGATGTCAATAGGTGGAAAGCGAACCTGAAACCCTCAAGTTTCTGGCACGGCCGCTCTACCCACTACGCCGTGCCGTAGTGGGTAGAGAAGGGTGAGAAGCTCTGCCATCCGGGGGGCTGCTCCTCCACATCGAGAGGAGCCAGATGAGGTGGTTCGGGCATCTGGTCAGGATGCAACCCAAACGTCTGCCTAGGGAGGTGTTTAGGGCACATCCGACCTGTAGGAGGCCAAGGGGAAGACCCAGGACACGTTGGGAAAACTATGTCTCCCGGGGAGAGCTGGATGAAGTGGCTGGGGAGAGGGAAGTCTGGGCGTCTCTGCTTAGGCTGCTGCCCCCGACCTCGGATAAGCGTAAGAAGATAGATGGATGGATGGATACAATGGTGACGCTATTCAAAAATGAACAAAACCATGGGCCAATTGAATGGGAACGCACCTTTATAATGGCAAATATTTCCAGCACACCTGCAAGATAACCTCCTCTTGTAGTTCAGCCATTCTTTCACTTAGCTCGGTGCTTTCCGTCTCATTGTGTTCACACACGTGTCTTCTTTAACCCTGGCTTAAAAGGTTTTGACGTCCAATGTTTGGTTTTTGGCTGAATGGCCATCGGAGTAACCCCCGGCTAGAGGTCCACAGCACAAATAGCAGGACCATCAACATTTTCGTAGGAATTTTCTAGTTATATTTTTTATAATCTTATTGCCATGATCGCTCATGACAGGTTGGATTTATATGTAATGTTCATATGTTTGCTGTACAATTTCTAGTCCAGGGATCTTTTTTTCAGACACATTACCTCTCCACACATGATCTTGATGTCCCTAATCACTAATCAGTGGGGTTGATCTACCACCGTCGCCTTCATTGCGATGCTTTTTTTTTTGTGTGTTTTTCCTTACCTTGCATTGTTTTTTTTTTGCCTTGTTTTAGCTCGCCCGTGATCTACTGCCATTGCTTGTGCTCATTAAAAAGAGTCAGGATTTGCTGGTGAGTGACCCTGAGATGCAGAGATTGGCAGGATTAAAGGGGAACATTATCACCATTTCAGAAGGGTTAAAACCAAAAAAAAAATCAGTTCCCAGTGGCTTATTTTATTTTTCAAAGTTTTTTTCAAAATTTTGCCCATCATGGAATATCCCGAAAAAAGGCTTTAAAGTGCCTGATTTTTGCTATCTGTAAATCCACCCGTCCATTTTCCAATACAAACAAACATGGCAGATAGAACAGAAAGATATAGTGACATTAGCTCGGATTCAGACTCGGATTTCAGCGGTTTAAGCGATTCAACAGATTACGCATGTATTGAAACGGATGGTTGGAGTAAGAAGGCAGATAGCGAAAACGAAATTGAAGAAGAAACTGAAGCTATTGAGCCATATCACGACGGACAAAGGCAACGACGACGAATTGGGCGATCACCCTTCTAACCAAGTATTGCATCTTTTGACCACTGGAGCGACTTAAATCCGTCGATTGGTAAGTGTTTGACTGGCATTAAATGTGGGTGGAGGGGAAGGCTGGATGCAAATAGAGCTACAAATGTACACACAGCTAGCCTAGATAGCATGTTAGCATCGATTAGCTGGCAGTCATGCCGTGACCAAATATGTCTGATGAGCACATAAATCAATAACATCAACAAAACTCCCCTTTGTGATGATGTTGACTTTATCGTTGGAAATGCATCCGCTTTGAGTGTTGCAGGATATCCACAAATTCTTGCCATCTCTGTCTTAGCATAGCTGTCGTTGGTAAAGTGTGCAGAACAAACGAGGGACTTTCGCATCTTTTGACACTGGTGCAACTTGAATCTGTTGATTGGTATGTGTTTGTTTGGCATTAAATGTGGGTGGAGGGAAAGGCTGGATGCAAATATAGCTACAAAAGAGGCATAATGATGCAATATGCACATACAGCTAGCTTAAATAGCATGTTAGCATCGATTAGCATGCCGTGCTAATCGATGCACACTCCACGTAAGTCAACTTGACAACACACCGACAAGGCACGATGTCTTCAAGGTATGGAAAACAGTCGAAAAAAAGTAAAATAACAGAGCTGATTTGACTTGTGTGTGTAATGTGTTTGAGAAAATAGCGGATTGCTTACCGTTGTAACGTCACGGGTGAAAGGTCATCACTCCGACAGCGAACAATTGAAAGGCGTTTAAATCGCCAAATTCACCCTTTTAGAGTTCGGAAATCGGTTAAAAAAACATATGGCCTTTTTTCTGCAACATCAAGGTATATATTGACGCTTACATAGGTCTGGTGTTAATTTTACCCTTTAAATATATTGCTTTTTAGGTTGACCTATGACGTCACACTTGGCATGTGCGGCTCATTGCAAGTCGACAGCCAAGCTCTGTTGTACCTAATGTCCGCTGTAATGATGGCATACATTACAAATATTTTGTGCTAAATGACTATGCTGGTTTTAAATAGCAGACAGCCTCAAGAAATTATATTTTATTGTGCTACAAACATGAGGCCACGGCCAAGAAGATCTTGGACCAAATGCGGGTCAGACCGACGGGAAAGAGTTTTTTTGAAGGAATTTTCGGACAGAAAATCATGGAAACATAACTTTCGAATGTCTTTTCGCTCAGTCATATTGTTCTGTGGGTTGATGGAAGTAGTTATAAATCCGAAGGGAAAGGTTTTTCATGTCCCGGATGAATGTTAAAAAAAAAGTTAAAGTACCAATAATTGTCACACACACACTGGGTGTGGCGAAATTATTCTCTGCATATGACCCATCACCCTTAATCGCCCCCTGGGAGGTGAGGGGAGCAGTGGGCAGCAGCGGTGCCGCGCCCGGGAATAATTTTTGGTGATTTAACCCCCAATTCCAATCCTTAAAGGGGAATATTATCGCAATTTCAAAAAGGTTAAAAACAATAAACATCAGTTCCCAGTGGCTTGTTGTATTTTTTTGAAATTTTTTTCAAAATTTTACCGGTCCCGGAATATCCCTAAAAAAAGCTTTAAAGTGCCTTATTTTCGCTCTCTGTGAAGACACTGTTCATTTTCCTGTGACGTCACACAGTGCTGCCAATACAAACAAACAATGGCGAATACCACAGCAAGATATAGCGACATTTGCTCAGATTCAGACTCGGATTTCAGCGGCTTAAGCGATTCATCAAATTACGCATGTATTGAAACGAATGGTTGGAGTATGAAAGTATTGAAGAAGAAACTGAAGCTATTGAGCGAATAGCTATTGACGCAATTCATAGCCATAGCATGGCCGAATAGCTGCGTTAGCATCGCCGGTAAAATGTGCGGACCAAACGATCATGACTTTCGCATCTTGGGACACTGGAGCAACTTAAATCCTTCGATTGGTAAGTGTTTTTTTCGCATTAAATGTGGGTGGAAGGAAACGTAATATAGTTGCAAATGCATGTGCAGGTTATCCATACATCTCTGTTCCATGTCTGCTTTAGCACCGCCGGTAAGTAGCATGTTAGCATCGATTAGCGTAGCATGTTAGCATCGATTAGCTGGCAGTCCCGCCGCAACCAAATATGTCTGATTAGCACATAAGTCAACAACATCAACAAAACTCACCTTTGTGATTTCGTTGACTTTATTGTTGAAAATGCATCTGCAGGTTATCCATACATCTCTGTACCATGTCTGTCATCGCCGGTAAAATGTGCAGACAATCCAGCACATTCAATGGGGGTCTGGCGGCAGATTTCTTGCCACTTTCGCATCTTCGGGCCAGTGGTGCAACTTGAATCCCTCCCTGTTAGTGTTGTTACACCCTCCAACAACACACCGACGAGGCATGATGTCTCCAAGGTTCCAAAAAATGGTCGAAAAAACGGAAAATAACAGAGCTGAGACCTGGTGTTCACAATGTATTGAAAATGAAAATGGCGGCTGTATTACCTCGGTGATGTCACGTTCTGACATCATCGTCACAGAGCGATAAACCGAAAGGCGTTTAATTCGCCAAAATTCACCCATTTAGAGTTCGGAAATCGGTAAAAAAAAATTATGGTCTTTTTTCTGCACCATCAAGGTATATATTGACGTTTACTTAGGTCTGGTGATAATGTTCCCCTTTAATGCTGAGTGCCAAGCAGGGAGGTAATGGGACCCATTTTTAAAGTCTTTGGTATGAATCAGCCAGGGTTTAAACTCACAACCTACCGATATCAGGGCAGACACTCTACCCAGTAGGCCACTGAGTAGGTGGGTAGAGATCAGGTAGGTTGCGATCCCATCGATGCACTTCTAAATGTTACGTTCTTTTAATTTGTGAAGCAAATAAACAGTTTCCTCTTTAGTAAAATTGCTGCTATATTTTTATTGGATGGTATCTGTTTCCGGGTTATATCTTGCGTGTGTTGTGAAAAAAAATGCGTAGAAAGAATATTACATTTCAACATTTCTGTCTACCAAGATTTGCTTCAGCTTGCGACATATAGTCTGTCTAGACTTAAGACTATGGCGCGGTTTGTTTTCCCATGGTGCAAAGCGACTGGACTGGACAAGGCGTGAAGGTAACGACATGATTTAATTTCACTCAAAAAGGAACAAACAAAAGGCGCGCACAAGGTGGAGAACAAACTTGGCTAAGAAAACAAAAACTAGCACAAAGGCGGAACTATGGACATAAAAACAAAAACACTTAGAAAAAACAAGCATGGATAATGTCAGGGGTATCAATATTGTCAAGAGTGAATCAAGGGTAAATCAAGGTTGATGTTGCCAGGCTGACTACCTGGCAACTATGGCTTCAATAATACAGACATGATTAGTGACAGGTGCGTGAGTCCGAACAAATGACAGGTGAAACTAATGGTTGTCATAGTGACAAAACAAGAGTGCACAAAGAGTCCAAAAAACCAACAGAACATGATCAATCACAAAAACATGACATAGTAATTTTGATAGTAGGCTATTATAGCTAATATAGACACTTACGTCATGTGTTGTCTTCATTATAACACTTTTCATTTTTTGCGGCTCCAGACATATTGTTATTTTTTATTTAAACTTATAGTCCAATATGGCTCTTTCACCGTTTTGGGTTGCCGTCCCCTAGCTTAGAGGGTCAAACATAGGCATTTTAGGCTGATTCAATACATTGCTTGAACATACAATAATATTTGTAAAACTGTTCCGTTTAATTTCACCATTTAACGATATGCTATTGAATCATGTCGTACGCATACACGATGGAAACGGTTGTCGACTGTACTGTCTACTGTCTATATCAGGGGTCTCAAACTCAATTTACCTGGGGGCCACTGGATGCAGAAACTGGGTGAGGCTGGGCTGCAAGAAAAGGTTTCTTAAATAATCTAACATGCACTTTTTAATGAATTCACCTTCTTTGAATGGCTTTCCCGCCCTAGCAACATACTTGCGAACTCTCGCGATCTTTCCGGGAAACACCCGAACATCAATGCCCCTCCCGACAATCTCCCGAGGCTATCAGTCTCCCGGTTTTCACCCGGAAAACAATATTAAGGGGGTGCCGTGATGGCACTGCCTTTAGCGTCATCTACAACCTGCCAACTCGTCGGCTTTTCCACCATACAAACAGTGTGCTGGCCCAGTCACATATTGTATGAGGATACTGCAGACCCACGGAAGTGACTGCAAGACATACTTGATCAACAGCCATACAGGTCACACTGAGGGTGGCCGTATAAACAACTTTATCACTGTTACAAATATGCGCCACACTGTGAACCCACACCAAACAAGATTGACAAACACATTTTGGGAGAACATCAGCACCGTAACACAACATAAACACAACAGAACAAATACCCAGAATCCAATGCAGCCCTTACTCTTCCGGGCTACAATAGAGCCGGGGTTGGGGGGGCAGGTGTGTATATAGTAGCCCAGAAGAGTTAGGGCTGCAGGGGATTCCGGGTATTTGTTCTGTTGTGTTTATGTTGTGTTACGGTGCGAATGTTTTCCCAAAATGTGTTTGTCATTCTTGTTTGGTCTGGGTTCACAGTGTGGCACATATTTGTAACAATGTTAAAGTTGTTTATACGGCCACCCTCAGTGTCACCTGTGTGGCTGTTGATCAACTATGTCTTGCAGTCGCTTATTGCGTTCACAGAAGTCAAATACAACATGCGGTTGGGCTGGCGCACTGTTAGTACAGAATTTAGAGGACGTTAAAAGCAGTGCCTCCACGGTGCCCCCTTAATATTGTTACTTGGATCAAATTCGAGAGAATGATTGACCCAGGAGGGGAACTCAAAAGTGGGAGTTTCCGGGAAAAATTGAGGGTGTACAAGTATGACACAGTAAATTGCCATTCATATAAAACTTGCGGGCCGCACCAATATTAAAATATCACATCAAGGTGGGGGCCGCAAAATAACGTCTCCCGCGGGCCGCGTGTTTGAGACCCCTGGTCTATATCTATGACACATCTATTAATCATGAACCCTGGAATATCACATCGGGAGGAAATGGAAGCATCCCCAGATACCAGGGATGGAAATTAAAGATACATTTCAGCCATAATTACTGTATATCCAGTAGGACAGTTCAAATGTTTGCTTAGGCCATTCATCTGCCGCATGAATTGTGTTTGAGCCTGATCTTACCGTTGGCTGAGGTGGAGTCTCTCCTCCGCAATTTTAAATGACCTCTGAAATAATTTGATCATGGCATCTTGCCGACAGTCAGATTTATCATGGGAGTGATGCCGCGTAATGGATATGAGCACAGCGCCGGTGACAGATGAAAAGACTGTTTGAGAGAGGGATGAGTGATAGAGAAGTTAAAAAAAAAATAAAGTAAAAGAACCGACCTTAAAGCCCAACTGAGTAATCAATTGGTCAGTCTGTCATATTACAAATATTGACAAATGACTCCTCGTTCCATAGCCCGAGTAAATGTGATTTATGTGTTTTAAAGTAGCAGCAATATGTTAACTCCTCTCCTCAAATGGATCCTTGAGGAGTAGTTCTCCCAAAGCTGATTACATTTATGATCCTGTTGTGGAGAGCCTGGTTCCTCACTGATATGACCAATTATCCGGCCCTCTAATACTTTCTGTCTTACGGTTTTCTTTGCTCAGCCCTGCAAGCTTGACACATTGTTAACGGCGCTGACATCTTTCCAGACTCTGCGCACAGTTGCCATAATTCAACCTCGTAGGCCAATAACAAGCGTTTTCAAAATGTCACCTGCGAGGCTCCTCCGTATTATCGTCTTCCCTATCTGGATTCGTTGTCTGTCGGCGATTGGCTGGACTCCACCTGGACGCGAGTGGACACAGGAGAGACAAGAAAGACTGACTCGGGTGACATTTGTTTGGAGACTTGTGTGATGTCAGCAGTCTTTCTACAAGGACCAGCGATAACTGCATCACAGATATGATACTTTTTGCCAAGTAACAAGTGCTGGCACTCAACTGCTGAAACGGTTCTATCAGCGATCGTTTCTTTGTGTTTGTACTTGGAAGGACAGAGGTGAGAGGAAAGGTTATTTACAGTTAAATTGTGCACGAAGGACAGTAAAATAGAAACAGACATGTGCTGCTCGATAGTAAAACCACTTGCAGGTTAGTATTTGCGGAAGTCAAATGGTTGGTGATCTTATCTATGCTGTTGCTTGTACTGATTGATAGACTCCTCGATGCAGAGTGAGCTACACGCAGAGCTTTACGTGATTGACATCGACATTGCTTGATAGAAGACTGGCCAATAACTGTAAAAAATAGGGTTGTCTCCAACTAAGGGTTTTCGTAGTCGAATCTCAGTAGATTTTTCCTATAGTCCACAATCAAACAACCTGATTCATCCAGGGCAAAGCAAGTAGAATTGCCAACCTTTAGTTGAGTCAGTATGTGCTCTCAAACTGTAATATATGACTATTTGTATCAACAATTAGATATGTTTCTGTTTACCAGTTCCCCACCTTTTTCTGTTATGGGTGCTGGAAGTCGGACATGTTTCCAGTGAGGGTTGGACTCCGCCAAGGCTTGCCCTTTGTCGCCGATTCTGTTCATAACTTTTATGGACATAATTTCGAGGCGCAGTCAAGGCGTTGAGGGGTTCCGGTTTGGTGGCTGCAGGATTAGGTCTCTGTTTTTTTGATGATGTGGTCCTGATGGCTTCATCTGGCCAGGATCTTCAGCTCTCACTGAAACGGTTCACAGCCGAGTGTGAAGCGACTAGGATGAGGATCGGCACCTCCAAGCCCGACTCCATGGTTCTCGCCCGGAAAATGGTGGAGCGCCATCTCCGGGTTGGGGAGGAGACCCTGCCCCAAGTGGAGGAGTTCAAGTACCTCGGAGTCTTGTTCACGAGTGAGGGAAGAGTGGATCCTGAGATCGACAGGCAGATCGGTGCGGCGTATTCAGTAATGCAGACGCTGTATCGATCCGTTGTGGTGAAGAAGGAGCTCTCAATTTACCGGTCGATCTATTTTCCCATCCTCACCTAAGGTCATGAGCTTTGGGTTATGACCGAAAGAACAAGCGGCCGAAAGGAGTTTCCTCCGCCGGGTTGCAGGGCTCTCCCTCAGTGATAGGGTGAGAAGGTCTGCCATTTGGTGGTAGCTCAAACTAAGGCCGCTGCTCCTCCACATCGAGAGGAGCCAGATGAGGTGGTTCGGGGATCTGGTCAGGATGCCACCACCCGAGCGCCTCCCTAGGGAGGTCTTTAGGGCACGTCCAACTGGTAGGAGGCCATAGGGAAGACCCAGGACACGTTGGGAAGACTTTGTCTACTGGCTGACCTGGGAACGCCTCGGGAACCCCCGGGAAGAGCTGGGAGAAGGGGCTGGGGAGAGGGAAGTCTGGGCTTCCCTGCTTAGGCTGCATACCCTGGGACCCGACCTCGGATAAGCAGAAGAAGATGGATGGGTGCTTGAAGTTGGCAGACCCGTCAGCGATCCTGTTCTGTCTCCCCGTAATGTCTGTCTGCTTTTGAATGGGATTGTGCTGAAAATCACAATTTCCCCGCGGGAAAATATAAAGTATTTCTGATTCTGATCTGATCAGTCGAATATACAACATGTTTTCAAGAGGAATAAACAGATGACCTAATGGAGCTTGAGAGGTGGTGCTTAAAGGAATGGGCAAAACCGCCCAAAAATATAAAAGGAATACAATCTTTCATTTATGTGAACAAAAAGAAATTAATTTGCGAATTTTTCTACCTCAAAAAAAGGCTAAACCACAGTTAGAGAGGTTCTCGGCTCTGAAGCAGCACCAAGAGGACATCAATAGAGGAAATAAACGTTTTCTTACGCAAACCAGCGCAAGGGTCATTACTTACATCAAATAAGATGTGAAAGCATTGGCCATTAATTGTTGTTTACTTGCTTCTTTGTATCCATAATTTATTTAGATCTAATTCCTTTACAAAAAAAGACTTCACTTTCAGTGTCCAGAATCCAGTGTTTATTTCACAGTCGCATCGTTTGATTTTTTTTTTTTTTTTTGCTGAAAAGTAACTGATTTCAACTCACTGAATCCTTCTGTATCGAATCTTACAAAAAAAAAATAATAATAATAATCCAATATTATCCTTGAATCGGCAACCACAAATACTGGATCGAATCGTTTCACCTCTATTAAATAGGGTTGCATTTAGTTCAGCTTGGCCCCCTCTAGTGGCTGTTTTATGGAGTTTCCTAACATTTTCCCTAATGAGAATACCTTTTATTTGACTGCACCATGGTGTGGTAAGACTGCCAGCTACAATGGCATATTGTGATAGATCAGACATCCGTCCATCCATTTTCTGCCGCTTATTCCTTTTGGGGTCGAGGGGGGCGCTGGTGCCTATCTCAGCTACAATCGGGCGGAAGGCGGGCTACACCCTGGACAAGTCGCCACCTCATCGCAGGGCCAACACAGATAGACAGACAACAATCACACTCACATTCACACACTAAGGACCATTTAGTGTTGCCAATCAACCTATCCCCAGGTGCATGTCTTTGGAGGTGGGGGAAGCCGGAGTAGCGAGAGGGAACCCACGCAGTCACGGGGAGAACATGCAAACTGCACACAGAAAGATCCCGAGCCCAGGATTGAACCCAGGACTACTCAGGACTTTCGTATTGTGAGGCAGACGCACTAACCCCTCTGCCACCGTGAAGCCCTAGATCAGACATAAACAAAAGAAATGTATGGCACTGTACTTTTAGGACAACATATAGACGAATAAAGACTAAGTGTCTACCAATCCATTAGATCAGGTCAGGGCAATTGTTTTGACTTGGGGGCCACATTTCGAGGAAAAAATGTGTCCGGGGGGCCGGTATATCTATTTTTATGAACACTAATATAAAACCTCACATTAATGTCTGATTGTGTTATGATCTGCTGCCCGGATTTTTGAGTCTTTTTCTGTTTTCTGTTTTGGTTCCGGTTTGTGCACCTCTCTGTTTGTTTCCATGGTTACTCATTATTTTCACCAGCCGCTTGCTCCTGACACGCACCTGTTTTGTGATTACTGTCATTATTTATCCTGCCTTCTCCCGTCAGTCTGCTTGCTTCTTCATTTGCTATACCCAACAAGTGACGGCTTTTGTTCCCGGTTCTGCTTATGCTAGCTTCCATGCTAAGCCCATTTTGTTTTTCTAGCTCCCATGCTAGCTCTTTTAGTTTTGTCAAAGTCTTGATTTTTTTATTTTTTTTTAATAAATCATGTCCTACCTGCACGCTGTATCCGAAGCCCGTCTGCATCCTTGGGAGAACGAAACCCGCATCCCCATGCGCCTAATTCGTCACAGATTGAATGTTAAAAACGTTATGACAGACCGCCTTAAAAAGACATAATGGAATTTTACATTTTTCTATAAACGATAAAACGCTGAATATTGGCAAAATATGAACATCACACCCCCTTTCGATCAACACATTTTACAATCAAGTAAAACGCAACAAAAATGCAACAAACATTGAAATATGAATGCGAAGGGTACAAAATGAACCCCACCTACAATCTGATACATCTGATACATCACTAAGCTTTAAAACTTTGTTGTGAAAATCTCCTTCTGCGTCTGATTGGTGCCTCGTCTGAGCTGCTGTGACTTACATTACCATAGTAACTAATTATATCACCATAGTAACTAATTGGATGACCATAGTAACGAAATAGATGACCATAGTAACTGGTATATCATCCATAAGCGCAGATTCCAACCATTGAAATACTTTGTATAGTTCAAGACTTACGGTCGGTAGAAAACATCACTGCACATCATAATGGCAGCTACACTTTCCATCTTAAAGATCTAAAAAAAATATTTGGGAATGTCCGGCGGGCCAGATTGAAAAGCTCAACGGGCCGCATGTGGCCCCCGGGACTTAATTTGCCCAGGTCTGCATTAGATCATCGGTGACAGAGTCAAGTTAGAACACGTTTTCCATCACTTGGAAATAAATGCCTCGAGCTTACCAACTGCCTCTCATTACATTTTAATGATAATGAACCACCAAATCAGAAGAGGGAAATCTCCTTACATGTGTTCTTGTTGTTAACTAAATAAGTCATAATCCTCAAATGGCAGACCGCATTTAGATGACGGTTACACTGTCTACTGAGAATACAAATGCTTGTGTTACCGTGTGTGTGTGTGTGTGTGTGTGTGTGTGTGTGTGTGTGTGTGTATCACACTGCTGAAAATGTAATATAACTCAAATCAGATCACAGCTTTGTTAATGTCTATTATAACATCAAACATTTTCTAAAGTACAATCCCGGGATGACATTCTCAAGTCTTCGCTTCAAACTTTTCCAAATCACATTATTTTGAGCCCATTTGATATACACAACCCAAAACCAGTGAAGTTGGCATGTTGTGTAAATTGTGAATAAAAACAGAATACAATGGTTTGCAAATAATGTTCAGCCTATATTCAATTGAATGGACTGCATGACAAGATATTTAATGTTCGAACTTAGAATTTATTGGCAGCAACACATTGCAAAAAGGTTGGCACAGGGGCATTTTTACCACTGTGTTACATTGCCTTTTATTTTAACAACACTTGGTAAACGTTTGGGAACTGAGGAGACCAATTTTTGAAGCTTTTCAGGTGGAATTATTTCCCATTCTTGCTTGATGTACAACTTAAGTTGTTCAACAGTCCAGGGTCTCAGTTGTGGTATTTTAGGTTTTATATTGCACCACACATTTTCAACGGGTGACAGGTCTGGACTACAGGCAGGCCAGTCTAGTACCCAAACTCTTACTATGAAGCCACACTGTTGTAACACGTGGCTTGGCATTGTCTTGCTGAAATAAGCAGGGGCGTCCATGACAAAGTTTCTTGGATGGCAACATATGTTGTTCTAAAACCTGTATGTACCTTTCAGCCTTAATAGTGCCTTCACAGATGTGTAAATTACCCATGCCTTGGACACTAATACACCCCCATACCATCACAGATGCTGGCTTTTGAACTTTACGCCTAAAACAATCCGGATTGGTTCTTTTCCTCTTTGTTCCGGAGGACAGGACGTCCACAGTTTCCAAAAATAAAATTGAAATGTGGACTCATCAGACCCCAGAACACTTTTCCACTTTGCATCAGTCCATCTTAAAAGCCGGCGGCGTTTCTGGGTGTTGTTGATAAATGGCTTTCGCTTTGCATAGTAGAGTTTTAATTTGCACTTACAGATGTAGTGACAAACTGTAGTTACTGAAAGTGGTTTTCTGAAATGTTCCTGAGACCATGTGGTGATATTCTTTACACACCGATGTCAGTTTTTAATTCAGTACCACCTGAGCGATCCAAGGTCACGGGCATTTAATGGTACATGCAGTGATTTCTCCAGATTCTCTGAACGTTTGATGATATTACAGACTTTAGATGGTGAAATCCCTAAATTCCTTGCAACATCTCGTTGAGAAATGTTGTTCTTAAACTGTTCGACAATTTGCTCACACATTTGTTCACAAAGTGGTGACCCTCGCCCCATCCTTGTTTGTGAATGACTGAGCATTTCATGGAAGCTGCTTTTATACCCAATCCTGGCACCCACCTGTTCCCAATTAGCCTGTTCACCTGTGGGATGTTCCAAATAAGTATTTTATGAGCATTCCTCAACTTTCTCAGTCTTTTTTGCCACATGTGCCAGCTTTTTAGCCACATGTTGCTGGCATCAAATTCAAAATGAGCTATTATTTGCCAAAAACTAACAACATTTTCCAGTTCAAACGTGAAGTATCTTGTCTTTGCAGTCTATTCAATTGAATACAGATTGAAAAGGATTAGCAAATCATTGTATTCTGTTTTTTTTTTTTTTTGTACTATTTACACAACGTGCAAACTTCACTGGTTTTGGGTTTTGTACATTATGAGAGCACTCTTGACATAAAATAACAGCCACATACAGTAGTCACCTTTATACTCATTTAATCCAATGTAATAATACTGTCTGAGGCTGAGCCAATCAGTGGCTACGATACTGAATAACACACTTGGATTGGTTTGGTCTCCTTTTCCAAATATAGCGTTTGATGAGCATTCCTCAACTTCCTCTGTCTTTTTTGCCACTTGTGCCAGCTTCTTTGAAACATGTTGTAGGCATAAAATTCCAAATGAGCTAATATTTGCTATAACTGACGTTTTCTAGTTTGAACGTTAAGTATCTTGTCTTTGCAGTCGATTCAATTGAATATAAGTTGAAAAGGATTTGCAAATCATTGTATTCTGTTTTTTTTTTACCATTTACACAACGTGCCAGCTTCACTGGTTTTGGGGTTTGTATTTCCTTTGCATTTTGTTTGTGATTTTTTTTTTATATGAGCCACAGTAGATATTGCCTACAGTCAGATTTGTCTTCCCAGTGCTGCATGTGAGTTCCATTAGCTAAATTGAACCAATTCACCTTCCCAGATGTGCTCAATCAGCCAATCAAGTTCAAAGAAAATGGGCATGTAATTGTTTAAAAAGCCAGAGATGGGTTTTTTCTCAGAACTGTACTCAAGACAGCGTCTCAATGGGCAGCAAAGCACTTAATGTTCACCTAAGCAGGATAGAGGAGGAAGGAGATTAAATGGGTAGTCAACAGCCAGCTCCAAAAATATACTGAAATACTTAACTTTCAGTGAATTCTATCAATCAATCAATCAATCAATGTTTACTTATATAGCCCTAAATCACTAGGGTCTCAAATATATATATATATATATATATATATATATATATATATATATATATATATATATATATATTTATTTTATTATATATAAAAATAAAATAAATAGTGGAATTTCAGACGGCACCTATCAAACACACAGTAATAAAAACACAGTTGTTCTACTAACTGTACTGTGCATCCTGGTTACAAAAAAACAACAACACTTACATTTCACTATTTGAGTAACGTCTCTTCCGACTTTCCAGAAGATGGCGCCATTATGTGCTTTGCCCTGCCATCACTCGCTGTCAGCTCTGTTTGTTTTTGTGTTATTTGCGTCTATTTTCGTCTCTGTCAGCTCACTGCTTGAGTATGACCGCCAGACACTGTTGGATCTTTGCCCCTTTCCCACTGATATGATCAACTTCGACGTTGGTTTTTCGACGTCCCAGTCAGCTTTTTCACCTTCCTTCCTTTCCCGCCTCGTGGCTCCTATCCCCCGCCACCTGCGGGCTGTGTGTCGGGCCCCACCTGGATTAGCTGCGCCCCTGGACGTGCTGGCCCCCGCCAGGTTCGGTCTTGTGAACGCGAGATCTTTGACAAACAAAACGTTTATCCTGAAGGATTTCTTCACTTCCCGCGGACTTGACTTCCTCTGTGTGACGGAAACATGGCTGAGAGCCGGTGAGTCCGCCCCTCTTAATGAACTTCTGCCTCCGGAGTGTTCCTACTTTAATTCTCCGCGGTCGTCCGGCCGAAAAGGAGGAGGATTAGCAGTCGTTTTTAAAATGCCGTCAGATCCGCCTGCAATCCTCCCTCTCAAGCTTCGAACTGTGCATGTTTAAGCTGGAGGGGGCGTGGCCTACAGCTCCAGCTGAATTTCGGGAGATTTTTGGTAGAAAATTTCTACCGGGAGGTTTTTAAGGAGGGGCGCTGAATTTCGGGAGTACCCCGGAAAATCCGGGAGGGTTGGCAAGTATGTTTGTACTGGTCTTTCTTGAACTATTTGGAAAAAATATATATAAAAATAACTGAAAACTTGTTGAAAAATAAACAAGTGATTAAATTATAAATAAAGATTTCTACACACAGAAGTAATCATCAACTTAAAGTGCCCTCTTTTGGGATAGTAATAGAGATCCATCTGGATTCATCAACTTCATTCTAAACATTTATTCACAAAAAAAGAAATCATTACCATAAATATTTATGGAACATGTCCACAAAAAAACACTGAATATTGCATTGTTGCATTTTTTTCTCAGTTTATGAACATACATTCATATTTTATTGAAGTATTGTTCAATAAGTATATTTATAAAGGATTTTTTAATTGTAGCTATTTTAAGAATATTTTTTTTTAAATCTCACGTACCCTTTGGCATACCTTCAAGTACCCCCAGGGGTTCGCGTAACCCCATTTGAGAAACACTGGTATAGAGCAGTGGCCCCCAACCACCGGGCCGCAGAAGAATGTTGTATTAATTTTTATAAAAAAATAAAATAAAATCAAAAAATTTATATTTTTTAATTTTTTTTATTTTTTATTAAATCAACATAAAAAACACAATATACACTTACATTTCGTGCACCAACCACAAAAACGTCCCTTTTTCATGACAAAAACGTCCCTTTTTCATGACAAACAAAAAAATAAATAAATAAAAAATAAAAAATAAACAAGAACAAACAAAAAGCACGCACGTGGGCCGAATAACAAACTAAGGGAGCTAGCACTGGAAGCTAGAAAACAAAAAGGAACTTTAGCATGGAAGCTAGTGGATAGCAAACAGAAAAACTGGAAATGACTAATGCTAACAGAAACAGCTTACCGCCACGACGACCAGGACAAAATGTAGCATGACAGGTAGTAGCTGTAACAAAACAACACGACAGGTAGCTCGACAAGAGTGATATGTGGCAACGACAATACAAATGACAATACAATGATCCAGCAACTGACACAAGACAAAGCAGGTACAAATAGTAGCAGGCTGATTGGCAACAGGTGTGGCCAGGTGCCAATCAGTCGCAGCTGAGGAGGAACGCAGCACTCAGGGAACAAGACAGGAAGCTGACAAAATAAGAACACTAGACAGGAACTAAAGACAGGAGATACTAAACACAAAGGAAACAGACAAATTCAGAGGAGAAAATGAAAACATAGACAAACTGTCAGGGGAAAGCCTGACAATAAAGGCTTTTCTATTCGGGCAGAAGCATCTTAAAACTCGTTTGTATACT